>NC_045441.1:97231590-97514843 GCF_002776525.5 Piliocolobus tephrosceles
AAAAGCAGGGGTTGCAATCCTAGTCTCTGATAAAACAGACTTTAAACCATCAAAGATCAAAAGAGACAAAGAAGGCCATTACATAATGGTAAAGGGATCAATTCAACAGGAAGAGCTAACTATCCTAAATATATATGCACCCAATATAGGAGCACCCAGATTCATAAAGCAAGTCCTTAGAGACTTACAAAGAGACTTAGACTCCCATACAATAATAATGGGAGACTTCAACACCCCACTGTCAACATTAGACAGATCAGCAAGACAGAAAGTTAACAAGGATATCCAGGAATTGAACTGAACTCTGCACCAAGCGGACCTAATAGACATCTACAGAACTCTCCACCCCAAATCAACAGAATATATATTCTTCTTAGCACCACATTGCACTTATTCCAAAACTGACCACATAATTGGAAGTAAAGCACTCCTCAGCAAATGTACAAGAACCAAAATTATAACAAACTGTCTCTCAGACCGCAGTGCAGTCAAACTAGAACTCAGGACTAAGAAACTCAATCAAAACCGCTCAACTACATGGAAACTGAACAACCTGCTCCTGAATGACTACTGGGTACATAACGAAATGAAGGCAGAAATAAAGATGTTCTTGGAAACCAATGAGAACAAAGATACAACACACCAGAATCTCTGGGACACATTTAAAGCAGTGTGTAGAGGGAAATTTATAGCACTAAATGCCCACAAGAGAAAGCTGGAAAGATCTAAAATTGACACCCTAACATCACAATTAAAAGAACTAGAGAAGCAAGAGCAAACACATTCAAAGCTAGCAGAAGGCAAGAAATAACCAAGATCAGAGCAGAACTAAAGGAGATAGAGACACAAAAAACCCTCCAAAAAATCAATGAATCCAGGAGTTGGTTTTTTGAAAAGATCAACAAAATTGATAGACTGCTAGCAAGACTAATAAAGAAGAAAAGAGAGAAGAATCAAATAGACGCAATAAAAAATGATAAAGGGGATATTACCACCAACCCCACAGAAATACAAACTACCATCAGAGAATACTATAAACACCTCTATGCAAATCAACTAGAAAATCTGGAAGAAATGGATAATTTCCTGGACACTTACACTGTCCCAAGACTAAACCAGTAAGAAGTTGAATCCCTGGATAGACCAATAGCAGGCTCTGAAATTGAGGAGATAATTAATAGCCTACCAACCAAAAAAAGTCCAGGACCAGATGGATTCACAGCTGAATTCTACCGGAGGTACAAGGAGGAGCTGGTACCATTCCTTCTGAAACTATTCCAATCAATAGAAAAAGAGGGACTCCTCCCTAACTCATTTTATGAGGCCAACATCATCCTGATACCAAAGCCTGGCAGAGACACAACAAAAAAAGAGAATTTTAGACCAATATCCCTGATGAACATTGATGCAAAAATCCTCAATAAAATACTGGCAAACCAAATCCAGCAGCACATCAAAAAGCTTATCCACCATGATCAAGTGGGCTTCATCCCTGGGATGCAAGGCTGTTTCAACATACACAAAACAACAAACGTAATCCAGCATATAAACAGAACCAAAGACAAGAACCACATGATTATCTCAATAGATGCAGAAAAGGCCTTTGACAAAATTCAACAGCCCTTCATGCTAAAAACTCTCAATAAATTCAGTATTGATGGAACATATCTCAAAATAATAAGAGCTATTTATGACAAACCCACAGCCAATATCATACTGAATGGGCAAAAACTGGAAGCATTCCCTTTGAAAACTGGCACAAGACAGATGCCTTCTCTCACCACTCCTATTCAACATAGTGTTGGAAGTTCTGGCTAGGGCAATCAGGCAAAAGAAAGAAATAAAGGGTATTCAGTTAGGAAAAGAAGAAGTCAAATTGTCCCTGTTTGTAGATGACATGATTGTATATTTAGAAAACCCCATCGTCTCAGCCCAAAATCTCCTTAAGCTGATAAGCAGCTTCAGCAAAGGCTCAGGATACAAAATTAATGTGCAAAAATCACAAGCATTCTTATACACCAGTAACAGACAAACAGAGAGCCAAATCATGAATGAAATTCCATTCACAATTGCTTCAAAGAGAATAAAATACCTAGAAATCCAACTTACAAGGGATATAAAGGACCTCTTCAAGGAGAACTACAAACCACTGCTCAGTGAAATCAAAGAGGACACAAACAAATGGAAGAACATACCATGCTCATGGATAGGAAGAATCAGACAAATTCCTTCTTAAATTGAGGGAAGGGGGAAAGCTTTATATGAAAGGAGAAACGAATGGGAGAGATTAGAAAGTCCCAAGTTAAAATGTTCACAAGAGTGCCTGTTCACATTCTCGGAAAGATTTGGTGCTATCAGAACTTCATTTTATTATTTATAGGCATAGAAAAAAATACTTTCCCCTGTATGAAATGTAGGTGATTACCCAAAAAAATGACTTTCATGGATGTGATAGGAATCTGTTGTCTGTACTTCATAATAGTAGCTGATGTTTCTGAAGTAATACATAAATGATGAAAAGCAACCCAAGTTTTATGCCCAGACATAACAAAATAAACAATAAAAATAACAAATTTTTATGTTATTACTTTTTTTTTTCTTTTTTTTTTTTTTTGAAGAGTCTTGCTCTGTCACCCAGGCTGGAGTGCAGTGGCGCAATCTGAGCTCACTGAAACCTCCATCTCCCAGGTTCAAGTGATTCTCATACCTCAACCTCCCAAATAGCTGGAATTACAGGTGTGTACCACCACGCCTGACTAATTTTTGTATTTTTAGTAGAGACGGGGTTTCACCATCCTGGCCAGACTGGTCTCAAACTCCTTGCCTCAAGTGATCCGCCTGCCTCAGCCTCCCAAAGTGGTGGGATTACAGGCGTGAGCCACCGTACCTAGCCCTAGGTTCTGACTATTAAAGATTCTTTAGGAGCAGTATGTAAATTCCTTCACACAGAGATTTTCTACTGACCAACATAACTTCCAAGATTCACAAATTGCTTTATTTTCTATTCCTCCCCTAGAGTAATCTGGTTGTTCTGGAATAAATATGATAGAGAACAAACATAAATAAGAATGTTTCCAACTGAAAATTTTTGTTTTACTTCCCCCTTCAATTTCTAGAGCTCAGTATATCTTGTTTTTACAAAATGAAGCTTCTCACTTGGGAATTTTTTTTGTCTCCTTTCTCCTCCTTATTAATAAATGTAGAGATGTTTACTTCTCCATGCAGAAATACAGCCACTGCTTGCCCTCCTGTCGGGTTTCTTCCTGTAGCCTGGGCCCCACTCTCACAGGCAGGGTGCAACAGGAGAAGGCTGGAGAACATCAGGCTTTGATCTGCTGCCAGATCCAATCAGAAGGCAGTTGGTGGAAGCCTAAGCCCCTGAAGGTTCCCCCTTTACCAGCAGGCATTCCACATGTGAAAAGATTATCCAACTATAACCTAGTACCTGCTTGTTGAGCTATTGTCGTGTTGTTGTTATTGTTTTAATCTTATGATACACAGTGATTTTTCTGTTTTCTCCAGTTTTACAAGGTAAAAGCTTACTTTCTTTTTAGTCTAACTTTAGTGATATTTGGCCAAAGATTTTTTAGGTTATTTATTTATTATATCTTTTGTTTTCTATATTTTTCAAATAGAATCAGCTTTGTTTCTACTTTGCAGAGAGGGCATGAATCTGAAATCTAAACTTCGGATAAAATTGGATCCACCAAATCTCTCCTTTTGGTAGAGCCTAATTTGTTCACCTGGCTCTCTCTATAGGAGGACAGGCCTTCTGGTTTCATTTCCTTCTTACTCCTTCTTTACCAAGCTTTCCTGGAGGAAATAAAAAAGGGATATGGTAAATAAAAACTCTGAGCCTTCCTAGAGATTCATGAAACCGTCATAAGCCTCAATTTTCTCATTTTTAAAATAGATGTAATAATAGTACCTACTTCACACAGTTTTTCTTTTGATTAAATGAGATAATCCATAATTTTGGTATTATTCTTGTTGTTACTCTTAACTACTACTACTAGCACAAGGTCTGTTACACATTGGATATCTACACTGTAAATTTTTCTATGGATTTTCTTGAAAAGTTTCTAGAAATTTAAATCTTGCAATCTCCAGGGTAAAACTAGAGCAGTAAAGAAATTGAATGCCCCACAGAGGGCTCGAGGTCAGTAGAGATTAACCCTGGCTGTGCACTGGAATCACCCGAAGAGCTTTACAAACTACTGATGCCTGGACCCCACCCCAAAGGAAATAAATTATTTAGTCTGAGATGCAGCCTGGGCTTTTTAAAAGCTCCCCAGATGGGCCGGGCACGGTGGCTCACGCCTGTAATCCCAGCACTTTGGTAGGCTGAGGTGGGTGGATCACGAGGTCAGGAGATCGAGACCACCCTGGCTAACATGGTGAAACCCCATCTCTACTAAAAATACAAAAAAATTAGCCGGGCGTGGTGGCGGGCACCTATAGTCTCAGCTGCTGGGGAGGCTGAGGCAGGAGAATGGCGTGAACCCGGGAGGCAGAGCTTGCAGTGAGTCGAGATCGCACCACTGCACTCCAGACTGGACGATAGAGCAAGACTCCATCCCAAAAAAGAAAAAAAAAAACCTCCCCAGATGATTCTAGTGGGCAACCAAGGCTGAAAACTACTGGTTTTGCTTAAATTTAGATTTAGGCCACCTGTGCAAGATCCAGCAGGGGGCTCCATGTTCAGTGCATGGCTTCCAAAAATGCCAATGCATAGTTCATTTACAAAGGAATTCCCATCCTACGTGGTGAAACTTGCAGGATTTTCTTGGGTGGCTATTGAACCATGATCTTATCCATGAGAAACCCTGAGAAATCTATTGGTGAGCTTTGATAAATGATTGTAGTTCAAATCCAAGCATCCTTAATGGATGTCAACTACTAGTTCTTTGCTAAGTGTTACCTCTATGGGGAGACTATAGCCCCTGATATATATATATATATATATATTTAATACCATTTGACCCAGCCATCCCATTACTGGGTAATATACCCAAAGGATTATAAGTCATGCTGCTATAAAGACACAGGCACAAGTATGTTTATTGCGGCACTATTCACAATAGCAAAGACTTGGAATCAACCCAAATGTCCATCAGTGACAGACTGGATTAAGAAAATGTGGCACATATACACCATGGAATACTATGCAGCCATAAAAAAGGATGAGTTTGTGTCCTTTGTAGGGACATGGATGCAGCTGGAAACCATCATTCTGAGCAAACTATCACAAGAACAGAAAACCAAACACCGCATGTTCTACTCATAGGTGGGAATTGAACAATGAGATCACTTGGACACAGGAAGGGGAACATCACACACCGGGTCCTATTGTGGGGAGGGGCTAGCGGGGAGGGATAGCATTAGGAGATATACCTAATGTAAATGACGAGTTGATGGGTGCAGCACACCAACATGGCACATGTATACATATGTAAGAAACCTGCACGTTGTGCACATGTACCCTAGAACTTAAAGTATAATAAAAAAATATATATATATATATTTCCCATTTCTGAACTGACAGTTGTCAAAATAGCTTGTCATTGATTTCACAGATTAGTCAAAATGCTAATTACCAAGTACCTCCTTTATCACCAGACAAATATTTCACTGATGCAGTCATTAATTACCATTTCATTTCCTGGATCTTTCTAGCCAGACTCAGAACTGTGTCTGTAGAGTGATCAATCCCATGGCTATAGGTGCAAAACCTCGTGCCCCCCTCCACATCCTCTTGCCTGGAGCCCTTGTTCAAACACTAACCCAAGTGTTGCCTGCCAATGCTGTGAGAGTGCTTTACTAATTTTTCTTAACCCAACAGTTTCAAAGAAACTCCTTTTCCATAAACTGCCTGTAACACAGCCACATAAATATTATTGGGTGATTATATGAACGCCAACACAGGAAAAAGCAAGGATGCATTGGCAGCATCCATGCTCACTCCCAGGAAAGCAATACCTGGAATCTGTCCTACGACTTGGTTGGGAGCATTTTCTTCATGAAGTGCCAAGTTGAGCACTTTATGATGTTTAAGACTGAATTTTCTTGGTAGAAGGACTCATTGATATTCAGCAGTATGTGACATCCAGCAGGAGTCATGGCTTTATACTTAGCTGTAGAGCTGTGAGGGAGGCTTTGGGGCAGACTCTTCTCCCTTGTTAGTGCCTGTTGCTCTCCTCCTCGGGACATTCCTCCCTCTTTCCTGCTGCCCATGTGTCTGTCATCTATCCCAGTGGTTTCCCAGTCCTGCTGAACGTAAGTATCACTTGGAGAAGCTTTTAAACTCCAGGAGGCCCAAGCTTCATGCCAGATCAATCTTCAGCTATTGGCATGTTTTTAAAGCTCCTAAGTGGTTTTGAAAAACAGTGTTGAGGACCATTAACCCAGGTCTCTTCTCTATTACCCCACCTCACCCCACAGCCCCTCTGCAGTTCCCAGACCTTGTCTCCACTGTGATCTTTCTATAAAAATGTTCCCAACATAACCAAGAGGCAGCCATTCAGGTTTTTCCATTTAATTTTATGCATGATTATCTGAATTCTTCATATTGCTTTGCCTGTGTAGACACAGTTTATGCTTTGCTTATTTCACATCTACATAGTAAACCCAGGCATTCTTCACTGGGTGGGCCGGGGTTATTGCTAATGAGGCTTGCAATAAAATCAGCTATCTTTAATGATGCATTTCTCCAACACTGTTTTTTTTTAATTGCTTTATTTTGATTTGCAAAGATTAATTTTGCCCAGCAATGACCCTCTTGGTTTAGCTTACTATTCCTCCTATTTATTGTTGCTTTCAAAAAGGAAAAGTGGGAGAAAAAATGCATTAGAAACAAAACTTGGACGAGGATGGATGGTGTGCTTATAATCCATGAAATATATTTGCCCAGTGAAAATAATTTTTTAAAAAATTCCTCGATGAGTACTATGTTCCCTAAGATGATCTCACAATAATTGTGTTCTCGAGAAAAAGAGAACGTGAAGTAATTCTGTGAAGGAAATCATGTATAAATGCAGCAAAATGTACCAAAGGTGCATGTCTAAAACTTCATGGGAAGTGAGGGAACTCTCCTGACATATTTGCTCTATTGGCTTGGGTTTTTTTTAAAGTACAATACACCTATGCTGATGCTCTTTGGAATAGGACTTTAATTCTCCTGGATAGGCTCCGCCATAGCTCTCCAGACAATGTGGTATAGTGAGACATGAGGCTTTACCCTCAGGCAGGACTAGGTTTTACTCTAGACACCACCTCTTACTTACCAAATAACCAAGAACAAGGCACTTAACCTCTGTGAGCCTCATTTCCCAGATTACATAAAAAAGAGGTAATAACAGTGATGTGAAGCCTAAGTATATTATGTACACCAACAACCCAATGTCAGCTGTATTGTAAGTTGGCTAGTAAATCAGCTATTCAGTTGACAAACATGCATTTTAAAGAATGTGTTCACTTCCACTTGAGTCGCTAGTTGCTCACCAAGGACTCCAAGTTTTATTTTCTATAGCACGCCCTACGCGCTATTAACATTCTTTAAGCTATCATCAACATCATTGTGAGTGAAGAAAAATAGCACTCTAAGTATGTACAATGAGGAATTATGATTCCGAGGTTTATTTCTGTGAAATAGGATGTAAGAATTGGCAAACAGAGAGAAGAGAGATCTGAAACCTTTTTGGCTGCATTATCTGGTTTCTATTGGGAAAATAGATTCTAAACTCAATAAGAAAATTGTTTTAACTGGGAAGAGTCTCCAAGTTTACTTGTAATGCATATTGTACTAAAATAAATTAAATGGGAAGACACGAATTATAGTTCCCCTAATCAAATGTAAACATAATTATAGGGAACTGAGCTATTGAATGTTTATATAACCTTAATCATTAGTCACTAAGTTTATTTTCCACAAGAATGATATACTTAGAATATAGAAATGAAACTTGAGTTACCAACTCACTGCTAATAGAAACTATTTGATTTATTCAGTATTTAGCAAACTTCTTTTGAATGCCAGATTCTGTGTTTAAGTGCTGGAATACAAACATGAATAAACACAGTGCCTGTCTCCCCTTCCATGTCCCAAGTACTCATGGAGCCATGAACGTGAGTATCTCAGTTCGGTCTATGGAGTACTAGAAGAGCCTTATAAACAGACGTTGTTTATCCCAGCATTGTGTATCGCATCCTATACCCAGTGAAAGATGTCAGTAATACCTTGGATACCCCAGGACAGTCTGGAATCTCAAGGGCAGTCTGAATTAGTTAGTTCTTTTCATTTAGCCTAATGAAACACCAATCTTCCTGTTTTTACTATTTGTAATATAGTAGCTGAAGCATATGAGTTGTTGACCTAAGTTTTTCAAGAAGAGGAAATTTCTCTGTCTGGACCAATTCTTGAAAGCCTCCCCCTTTTTCCAGACAAGCTCATGGCATGCAGTACCCCAAATAAAATAATCTGAACTAATACAGGCCTACACATCTCCAACTCAGGGCAGCTCTGGATTGGGTACCCGAATTTGACGTGAGCTGGTGATTTCTGACTGAGGAAAGTATTCATCCAGCCTCTGAGGAAATATAATGAATGAAGATGGGACTGGGAATTTGTGTTCTACAGGCATCTAGGAAGAGTCTTGAATAATTTGTCAGTTTTTCTTCCTGTTGTTGCATTGGTTCTCGGTACATATTTACAGGGTTATACCACAACAAATACTTATTTTTGAAACATACCATATTAATTAGGAATGCTTTCAGTTGCAAGTAGCAGCACATTCAACCATAGTGGCTTAAATAATAAGAGTTTTGTTTTTCTCATGTTAAATTCTTGGAATTTGTTTTAAAATGTTCCACAGTGCACAAACCTCAGTGATTCTCCTCTCCATTGGATTCTCTTCTCACAGTCATTGGATGCCAGCTGCAGTTCCTACCATCTCTTTTATGTTCCTTTAGGAAGAAGGAGAAAGAGGAAGGGGCAGCTTCTGTGTCAGGAAAGCAAAACTTTCCCAGGAACCCTACAGCAGACTTCTGCTGACAATTTGTTGGCCAGACAGGAAAGGGAATTGGGAAGTGTCAGCCCACCACCAAAGTCTGCTGGACACCCCTCTCACTGACACAGTGGATAATATTGAAATAAACAGATACATGAGCTGACATGCCTGCAACTAAAATGTATTAACTCATATTTGCAGTAATATCTGACTTACGAGGAAGGCTCCTAATGAGATAACTGGAGATTAGTTTGTATTAGATATTTAGTGTATGTTCTCAGCTTCTTTACTGACTAGGCCAGACCATTTCCATCTATAGATCAAAGCATGAAGATATTTGCTCCTGAAGGACCTCTCTTATGTAGGAAGCCAGTGGCACAGACACAAGTCCTGAAGTATGTGCTGTTCCAATTCATGGACTGCTCTATTCATAATAGTGATTATCACAGCTATGGGTACTGTTTACGCACTGCCAAGCCCTGTGCTCAGAAGCTTTCTAGATATTGCCTCTCTGAGCTCTCCAACCAGCCATATTTCCTCCATTCTAAGACAAAGCTCTCAAATGATGTATACCATTAATATTTTATTTCTCCAGACCCCTACAAAAAGAAAAGCTATCATTAAATCAATGAAATGTCTTTCCATTGGTGGCATCACAGAATCACAGAATCAAGCAACTGGTATTATTTCCATTTGAGGATACAAAACTTGTAAAGATAAGATAAGTTTTGGTAACTCACCCAGTGTCACCCAGCTGGAAACAAGCTTCTCTGGTTCTAACCCTGAACCATTTTGTTACACTCTCTTTCAGATTAATGTGATGATATATAATATAGTAACTATGATGTGTACAGTGCTTACTTTATGCCCAGCACTGAGATAAGTGCTGGTCATGTTTAAGCCCATATAAATCCTCACAGTGGCTGCCTATGTGGGGAGTACTAGTCCTATCTGGAAAACAAGGCTCTAAAAGTAAAGTTGTTCACTCAGATTAAGCCCAGGTCATCTGGCCTATGGCACAATTCTCTTCATTGCCATGCAGTGCTGTTTGTCAGAGTAACACAGAAGAATATTTAATTCTATACTTAGTCTACTGTATTTGCCATGTTCTATCCACCATCCAACACAAACCATAGGAAGCTCTGTGGACATGTCCTGGCCTCCAGGTTCTTTATGTTCTTTCCTTCCACTCCTTGTTTTCTAGATCAATCCGCTTCACTTGGCATCACTTAGCTGCTGCCCACCTAACCTCATGATCCAGGAGTTGAGAGAGGGTTTGACTGTTCTGAAGCGCAAATAGGTTAACAAGCAGAATTCACTTTATTGCATTAATTGGAAGAGCAGGGAAAGGCATTCAGATGGATGCTAGGAATGACAAAACACTTCACAGACACCTAAGGAACTCGTAGTCTGGAGGGTGCATTTGGGAAATAGAGCCAGGCAAATGAACAAAATAAAACAGACCTGTCCAGAAAGCTGTGGGAGCACAGAGCAGGAATCATGCAGTCCCGCCAGGGGATCCAGGAGGGCTTCCCAGAAGAGGTGGCATGAGCCTCTTACCACACAATAATGGAGGAGGGGAGAGGGTCTTCCGGTAAAGGTACAGTATGTACAAGAGCCCTGAAAATTTAAAAGGAATTTTTAGAGATCAAAGGATAGCACCCGACCCATAGTGACCTCTCAGCTAATATTAGCTCCTAGGAGGATAACTGGGACAAAGGAGTGGGGCAGAAGACCAGCCCAGAGAGGTGGACAGGCCCAAACTATAACATTTGATGGATTTCAGATTTTGACAAACTAAGCAAAGCCTCCTGTTGGAAGGGCACAAGACTGTTAAAGGCATCTAAATTCAGGGAGGGGGAAGGAATTGTGTGGGACTATAGCAGAGATGTGAACCCAGGGTGTTGGTGAGAGTAGCAGGAGCAGGGAAATATCTTTACGTCCCAAATTGGAACATGGGCAGTTCTGGAAAGGTCCACTTAAGTTGCTGTCACAGCATCATTGGATCTAGCACCTTGTACTCAAAAGAAGCATGGTCAGTGGTTTACATTGACAGCACCTGGGGCTTGTTAGAAATGCAGAATCTCACTTCATCTAAGATCTACTGACTCAAAATCTCCCTTTTTGTAAGTAGCTTCCATCAGCCCATTGCAGTTTGAGAAGCACTGCCCCAGTATAGGGGCAAGAGAGCAAACTTTATCAAGGGCCCTGTTTTATTCCCATTCAAGAAGTGAGGCCCAATGGAAGGCTTTTACATTGAGGGAAAGCGGCAACTGACAGCACATATCTGCAGTTGCTTGAATAAGCAGAAAGGAAGCCGAAGATGCCAAGATTGGATGCCACATGTTCTGGTGCAATGAACAGGAAGAAACAGTATGTATGAAGAGACTGCTATTCGGCCACCACAATGAGGATATGGCTGTCCAGGGACTGCCTGAGCAATCATCTGTAGTGCACACATCCCTGGCAGCCTCAGAAGATGCTGGAGAACCTATACCATGGAGCAAGGAAGAGGCACTTAGCAGACAACTCCCAGACAACAAGGGTGATGGTAGAAATCATTATTCCTCACTGCTTCCTCCTACTTAGCGAGCAGTCCCTTCTGGTAAGAGTTACATACTTAAATGGCTTTAAGACTTAATGAATGAGGAATATTAGGGAAATATTTCAGACTAAGCTAACATTGACAATACATAAGCAAAATTAAATTATTCCATTCAGATTACTCCATTCCTTGCTGAAAGCATTGTTTTTTATTACACCTGAGTACTTCTAGTTGGTAACATTTAGAAAGCTTTTTCGACCTGAAGAAGTAAGCACTTTAATGCTGTAAGCTTCTGGTTACCCTTTGCTTTTGTGGAAAAAAAAAAAAACACAATTGAATGGGTAAACAATCCACAGTGCATGAGGAATGCTGTCCTAGGCACTGTGAGGAGATGCGAGAGAATTCAATGGTGGGAGAAGGGAACAGGCCATTAAAACAAAACGGACAACCGCTTATGGTGACTCAATATTTCCATGGGGCATCACAAAGAAACTTGTAAGATGAATGATTCATGTTGTCAAAGAGTTTGGTTAAAAAAAATCAGACTCAGCAGTGACTTGCTTCAGTAAGAGTCTGTCTGCATCTCAAAGGACTTTTAAGAATCTAACTAACCGTCTTTGTAGGACAGCAGGGTCACCTCGGAGTAGCGCAGTGGGGTGAGGGAGCAGCCGCCATAAGAATAAGTGAGACTGCGTAACACTGCGTGGGGTACGGAACGAGGGTGGATTTGAGCCAAGCCACTGAGGGAAGTTTATCAGATCTTTGAATAAGTAGAAAACAGGCTGCACTTTAATGAACCACACTGAGAAGCACTTTCCCCGGTGATGCAGTTTCTCTTCCATGACCTAAAAACATCCAAACCTCCTCAAGCTCTAAAACTGGCAGAAATTTGAACAAAGGCTTGATTGTCTGGGCTGCTTATTGCTACTATTCTAAAATAAAGATTTTAAACCATAGGATAGCTGGCTAGAATGCATCGTAAGCTGTGTGAACCCAAGGTGCTCGAAGGATTAACGATCCCTGAGGAAATATGTTTGTGTGCAGCCCTGGACCCTGGGGCCTTGGCACCTGCTCCATGGTGCCTCTGTGCCTGGCAGTGGATCAAATGCTTGCCCTGGCATCTGCCCTCAGCATTTCAGTTTGTGAAGGAAAGGGAGGCAGGGTGCCTGTCTCTGTTTTTCATGCAGGCAGGACTAAGTTGGATACAAGAGATCCAGCATCATAATTGTTTATAAAAGTATACAATAGAAGTAGAAGTGACTTGAGCCAGCTATTCTCACTTCTGTCTCCAAGCTTGCATTATAGTGATACATTTCTAGTGGCACTTCTATGCCTCCAGCTTATACCACGCTTTGATCTTGCCCATGAGGCACATGGGAGCACGTGCCCTGGAATCAGCTTCTGTCTGTCATTAGCAGTGAGACCTTGAGAAAATTAGTAACCTGTCTGAGCCTCGGTTTCCTGACTCGTAAAATGGTGATAATTTCAGGCTCACAGGCTATTGTGAGGATTAGATGACATCCCATATGCAGGGTGCCTAGCATGGTTTCCTGACCCGTAATATATGCTCTATAAATGTTAGTAACCTTATCTATGCCCCCCATATGATCCACAGGCTTTTGTGATAAGATGGAGACCAGGAAGAGGAGAGAGGTGTCTGAGTTTGCAAGCTTGGCAACTAGGTGAATGGAGATACTTTTAACTGAAAAGGGAAATACAAAAGGAGGAGGCGGCTTCGGGACAAGATGGTGTTTAGTTTGGCACAGACTGAGATTAAGAGGATGGGATGTCCACAGACACTCAAAAAGCTGACTTGACAACGTGGGGCAGTGGGCAGTGTTGACCGAAGCCATGAATGAGGGTGTGTAGACTGTGGAGAAAGGGCCAAGGAAAAGCCCCAGGGGACACCAGCATTGAAGGGTCAGTGGGGGGAAAACTGAAGCAAATTAGTTGGGGAAGTAGGAACAGAACTAGCTGATGGCAGTATCATAGACACTTGGCAATTTATTTTTTATTTTGTTTTATTGACATATAATAGTTGTACATATTTTGGGGATGCATGTGATATTTTGGTATCTGTATAGAAGGTGTAATGATCAAATTCAGGTCATTGGGATATCCATCACCCCAAACATGTATCTGTTTGAGGAATTTCAGAAAAGGTCTTAGCATAGGATCCAGTGCTACAAAGGCCTGGGAACACAAGCACTGCAAAGAGGCCACTAGGAAGTCAGGAGGGATTTTTGTAGTGATAGCACCCTGATTGCTGGGGATTGAGGAGGAGGTGGGAGGTAAGAGCTTGGAGGTGGTGAACGAGGGCCGCTCTCAGAAGGGACCAAAGCTGCAGGAGAAGCAAAGCCAGGCACTAGTTAAAGGCAGGAAAAAACACATTTTATTCGGTAACTACTATAGTAGGGAAGAGAGTCTAGTGAAAACGGAGCTCAATTTCAATCTGTGCAGAGGTGACTGGGCATTTTAAAAAGAGAAGAAAAAGTAGGTAGTGGCAGCTCCAGCAGAGTCAAGGAAGTGGAAAATTACAAAAATCAGGGAGGGAGGCTATTCAATGTGATTGCCCATCTGAGCTTGTTAACTGGCACTTCTGTAGTTAGGCTCCTACTTTTCCACAGAGGCTGGGAGACAGGGCCCCTACCTTCAGATGTTGGCTGGGACAAACAGTAAATTCTCCTGGCAGCCTTAAGCTTTCCCAGATAGGAGCTTAAGGGGGCCTGGGTTGTCCCAGGGACACAGCCTTGAGCTATTAAAAACCATGTTACATTTGGCTTAGGTTTTAGTGCAGCTGGGGTAGATGAAATCGCTTGTGTTGAGAGTCTGCAGTCCTTAGAGGCCAAGGTTGAGGCCCAGTGGAGAAGAGGGGTCAAAGGAGCCTTACTTTGGTCAAAGGGAGAATCTTTATCAGAGGAGGCAGGGTCATGGAAATATAAAGATATTTTAAAACTGAGTGGAAAGATCCAGGAGAAAAGACAGATTGAACCAGAAACTGAGGTTGGAGTAAAAAGCGCAAGTGATTAGGCCACCCAGAGTGGAACAGTGAGGCAGAGAGAGGCCCTAAGGCCCCAAAGAGGCAACACTCAAAACCAGGGGCCAGCAAATATTCTCTGTAAGAGACCAAATAGTAAATAATTTAGGCTTTATAGGCCATATGTGGTGTCTGTGGCATATTTTTCTCCTTGTTCTTTTAACCCCATAAAAATGGAAAAATCATTCTTGGTTCATGGGTCATCCAAAAACAGGCTGCAGGTGGATTGAGCAGCTACCACTTGCAAACACCTCTGCTCTAAACCCCGGTTTGACCCCATCCATGTGTAGAGGTCACCCTTTTCATCATTCAGATTTGCACAGAACGCTTTGACGTTCCACCTGCCTGCAGGGACTTTCTCATGATGTTCACCTGCAAAAGTTCATCCCCTCCTCCCAGACAAGAAAAAAAATTACAGCCTCATCTACTAGATGCAGAACTAATTTGTTGCTTGGCATCCCCCCAAATCCACAGGCCCAATTCATTCTGTTAAGCTTCGTGCCAGCAGCCTCCACGCAGAGCCAGGTGATGTTGCTTCCCTAGAGACAGCACTTTTTTGCCCACTACTTAAGCTTAATTGGGAGCAACTTCCTGCATGACAATGCTCACATTAAAAATATCTTAGGATGGCACCTAAGGTCTACCCATTCACTCCATGCCAAGAAATTCCTGACTTGCTTCCAAAGCGAAACCACAAGTAGGCAGTTTCAAGTCCCATCGGATTGCAACTCCACATGCGATTTAATTAATAGGTTTCTTAGTCAGTTGCATTATCTAAGAACAGAAACAGCCAAGCAGATGTGATATCTGTCCATGGCATCATGCTGGTACTTTTGCCCTGTGTCAGCTGGCAGAAAATTCAAGGGCCGACCAGCAGAATTTGTTACTTTCAGATGATGATAATGTCTGAAAATTTCATCTGTTTATTTTAAATATTCAGACATATTTCCGTGACCAGAGGGATGTAGATGAGCTGCCAGGAATTAATGATTTCCTACATCTAGTACTCTTTGAAGTGTGCCTCTAAGAAAAGCAGCATGTTATAGTGGGGAAGTTCCAATTTGGGAATCAGAGTTGGATCTGCATCCCAGACTCAAATAGCTGCATAACCTTGGGCAAGTTACTGACCTTCTCTAAACCACAGACTTCTCATCTATAGGATGAGCATAATTGTACCTACCTTGTGGGAATATCATGAAAATTAGACATATTACTTGCAACCTTCTGAGTGAGGCATCTGGCACCCAGAAAGCACTCCAGAAATGGTTGTGATAATAATACTTATAAGGTCATGGTGTCTCATTTTAGAACTAGGTGCCCAGTGCTTTGAATATTTCTTTTGCCTGAAAATGAAGGGCTGAGCAGTATGATTTTTTTTCTGACTTTTTCCATTATAATCCTACGAACCCCAGATTCCTAATCATGTGCTCCTTCACCCCACCAGCCCCTTCCTCTAGTGCAGGTTGTACCCATGTACAAACCAAGCAAAGTTTCTTACAGAGGTACATGTGCTCATACTCACACACCCACTGCCTCCTACCACGTACGAATTATTCTCTGCTACTTCTGATCATTCACACCTGACACATTCCCTCCCTCAGGAGCTTCCTACAGCTCTGCCATCCCTGCCTCTTTCCCTTCCTCCTTCAGCTAGTTCAAGAAGCCTGTCCTGAGCAATGACAACGATTGTCCCATGCCCTCCATCTATCTGCACTTAGTTCTGTACTATGTAGCAAGACTTGACAAAATACAGTTCCTATGTTTTCCCTTGCAGTTTTTTCCCATTGGATGTCTTTTATTTTTCACTCCATACGCTTGTTCTGTCCCTTTGGTTGTCTGTTCCTTGGCCAAGGGTTCTACATATTGTCTCCTCTATCTCTCTACTCAGTGCAAGCATAGCTGGCATCCTGTGAATGCTTTTGACTGGTGATTAAACAGGGAGAAAGATGACTGTGTAGGCAGGTATCTGGGTTTGCATTATGAATAGGTGCATTGACAATGTTATATTCCAGGAGATAACTTGGTCAACCCAATAGCAAATAAATATTCTGGCAGGAAATGTTTGGTATGGACGTTGGAGTAACAGTCCTTGAGTGCAGAACTGAGGATCACTAAAGGGCCACAGACAAAATGAAAACTCAAACTGGTTTTATTATCAAACATGACTCTTATGTGGACAAGGGTCAAATACACGTATTTCTTGTATTGGATTGTTTGTAGCAGGGAATTTTGTTACAAGAAATTGGCAAAATGTAAATAGAGCTGATACAGGCTACTTTGGCAAGGTGCATCTTTTCTTGCAGTGGGATTTTAACTTATGCTGCATTATGTCTCCTGCCTCTTATCTTCCTTTGAACAAGTTCTACCCAACCATTCACTGTTAGTTCCCTTGGTTACCAATGACTTTCAGTTTTTAATTCGTGAGTTTCTGGTGTTAAACAAAATAACTCTCTGTTTTTGTGCTGCATTGACAAAGATTAGAACTAATGATTGTGTTTTTGTTACCAGAAAAGCATTACATTTTGGTTTTTTTCAATGAAAGTACTAGGTAATAAGAGAATAGAAAGTGACTCATAGGGCTTTTCTTTACCAGAGAGGTTTCATTTCTCTCATCACAGAATTCGGAATTTTGACATTTGGTTTTACACCTTTTATCATCAATCTGGTTGTACAAAAAATAATTGGAGCTTCTCCACCTGAATAAACAGTATTACTGTTGCTAATTTTTTTTAAATTTGTATTCCCTTCAACATTCCTGAATGGGATAAATGTGCTTTATATGATTCCAGAGAAAGTAGATGAGATGGGAATTAGGGATTGCAGATGAAAAGCCTGTTCCACAAAGGATTTTTTTTTTTTTTTTTTTGCATGATTGCTAAGTACCATCCTATGCAAAAGTGAGTTTAACCTAAGTGATCCATTAGCCTAGGGAGGCCTGAGGAGGCCTGGTGTAGGCCAGAGAGGAGGGAAACACAAGCTAGAGTGGCTCTTTCAGGGGGAAAAAAAGGTCTTTGGGCTGGGGGCTGCTTTCCGGGGTGTGACACTGCTGACTTCCTGCTCACAGTCCCTGCTTACCAGTTTCCCATGGTGCACCTGGAGCCTGCTGACCAGATCTCCCAGCAGAGGCTGATATATGACCCTGAGTAAGGGATAGATTACGCATGGGCATCCTTCCCCTTCATGCTTCCTGAAGAGGATCTAAAAGGGTGGCCCTTTGAAAACTGCTCAACCTGAGGAGAGCTTGCCCAGAGGAAATCCACAGCTCGTGACCACAAGATTACTCAGATCACTGTCCTCACAGCATTCGCCTTCCACCTCTCCAGAATTCTTCAGAACCTGAGGAGTCATGGACCTGTCTGGCCAAATCTCTCCTGATTATAAGACCATTTGCAAACATGTTTTATTTTCCTTTTAACACATTATGTGGACAGTCTAATTATCCATGTGGGCATCTTCACATTCTACTGTCCTTTTAAAGAAAGATCATGGTGTATAACACTTCCCTTTGGAATCCATGTTACATCTGTTTTCTGAACTTTTGGTTGTTCACAAGCCCACACCTGAAGAAAAGCATGCCTAGCTGGAAAGAAAGTCATGGCCTCTCATTTACTTTCTTTTGAAAGGTATTACTAAACACCTGGCTGACTGTGATGGCTCAATTTCTCTACCTATCCCTTTTTACTTATTTTCAATCATGTATAACCTAACAGAAGATAATAAATGCTGAGGGGTCTTATAAGCATACTAATTGATATTATGAATCCTCTCCAAGTGGTTCTTAAGCATCAAAATATTCAATCACCAATACGTTATCCAACTCTGTATATTTTTAAACAAGTAGCAGTTTGTACAACCTGTCTTTGAAGCATTCAGACCAAATGAAATGCTGCTGAAAGGAGGCCTGCTTATCAATAGTATCAACTATTCTGAGCCACGTATAGCTAATTGCATTGGAAAGGCCAAGACCAAGTTTGATTCTTCAGGCAGAAAGTCATTGGTTGAAATTCATTCTGAAAATAAAAGCCTAGATTTTTTAAGTTTCTGTTAGATATACCAATGTCTTGTTTTAATAGCTGCCATTTCTTTAATGCCTAATATATGTAGAGATTGAATCCTCGCAGCAGTCCTGCAAGGTAGACAATGTTACCACTTTATTGAAGAATATGTAGCTAATTACTTTGCCAAATATTCATAGGTGCCTGGATGTGAATACTGGTCTGGTTCCAAATCCCACACCCTTTCCAGTCCAGTTGCTGCCCTCCCTCTGTGATGTTCATTCTCCCCATGCATCTATCCCTCCATCTTCCGTCTCTGGAGCTTCCTTCAACAGACTTCCCCTGCCCAACTCAGAAGTCATAGCTTTAAACTCTCTCTTTCCACTCTATTGCAAACTTCCACAATCAAATTTGACTTGAGCTGCTCTAATAATAGTAACTCCTCTGTTTTGACAACTGAATAATATCTCGTTTTATTTGGCTACTAACTTGCCAGTAGAAAGCAATTACAGTGATATGTGGGTCGCCTTAATCAAGTATTTTTCCGTAGATACCAGCACAATTATTTTCAATGCTAAGTCTTTGACAGAAAAAAGATAGGGCCATTACATTAAATCATAAAGTGCTCATTAGAAAAAAATAATACATAATTTCAAGTAAAATTATGGAGAGCTTTCAAATTTTCTGCTGCTTTGCAGTTAGAATTGCTTGGTATTTAATGCTGACTTGGTCAAATAATATTCATATAGCACTTTATGCACCATTAAATATAAATGTATGTATATTATTGCAAGTTCTCAGTTCAGACTTCTTTTAAATATCAAGTGCATTTCTAGATAGATTAGAAGGAATGACTCAGAAGAAATACCTTTTCCCAACATTGCACACATGTATCTTTCTGTATTTTTCTTTTTCTTTCTCTCTCTTTTTTTTCTCCAGTCCAACTTTGAAAATATGCTGATTTAGTCCTTTTGCTACACAGCAAATCTGTGAAATCAGTTTAGTCCACCTTGGAATTGCTCAGAATTCCTGTACATTGCATCAGTGTTCTCCATCTCTAGTACCTGGAGTACTTATTTAAAAGTCATCCCCTGGCTGGCACAGTGGCTCACGCCTATAATCCAGCACTTTGGGAGTCCGAGGCAGGTGGATCACTTGAGGACAGGAGTTTGAGACCAGCCTAGCCAACATGGTGAAACCCCGTCTCTACTAAAAATATAACAACTATCTGGGCGCACGCCTATAATCCCAGCTACTCTGGAGGCTGAGGCAGGAGAACCGCTTGGACCCAGGAGGGGGAGGTTTCAGTGAGCTGAGATCACGCTACTGTACTCCAGCCTTGCCGACAGAGCGAGACTTCATCTCAAAAAATGAAAAACAAAAGTCATCTCCTTGGGCTGTACCCTCCCAGATTCAAATATGGAGTATCCCAGGAATCTGAATTTTTGATGCATACCCCAAATAATTATGACACAGATGATTTCTAGACCCTACTTTGGGAAAGCTGGAAGAGATGAAGGAGTGAGCATAACTAACATTACCTTATTAGATCCTCAAGACTGGCATGTGAGGTAGAAATTTACCAAGGTTCAGTGAGGTCCCACTACTTACACCATCAGATTCCCTGAGCATGTCATGCACTCACACAGTTCTGTGCCTTTGCACGTGACCTTGCCATGGAACCCCCTTCTCCTCCCTGCTCAATGAGACCCTGCCCAGGCTTCAGGGCCAGCCCCAGGTAAGCAGACTGCATCATGCTGTCCTTGCTCAAGTTGCCCTTGGCTTGCTGTGTTGGTTTGGCATCTGCCATGTGGAAGATGGCTAGTTCTGCGCCTGTCTGTGCCCCCACAGACTGTTGGCTCCTCTTTGGCAGGATTCATCTCATATACCCAGCATCTCTGCCAGCGCCTGGAACTTAGGAGGTGCCTCCTAAATATGGCACCCAGGTTGTAGAGCCAGGATGGGATCCAGACTTCCATTGTTGTTTGGTCATTCAGTGCTCTTTCCCTCACACCAGAGAATCCAAGGCTGCCCCAGCAGGGCATGAACTTTTAGACATCTTTCAGGAGTGCTCCATAATACATGTTATAGCTACTTGCTTTTCCTGAATGCTTCTGGTGCCCTAAATACACAGTGATGGGGGAATTCTTAGCAGGATTAAAGGAATGATTTGAGTCCCTGACATAGACTGAAGAAACTACTTTTCAACACAAAAATTAAAGCCATTCTAGTGCAGTGCTCTAAATAAGCAGCTGAACTAAATGGTAGAAGGCCTTCACATTTGCTGCTTCTCAAAATCAGGAAGGCATTTCACCTTCCTGATCAAACAGTGAAATCAGGAAGCAAGCTGAGCTGCTACTGTAGAAAGCTGTCTTGCTTTAGTCTGGCTTAACCACAAATCCTATTTCTAAACCAGCTAGGCCTAATAGTCAAGGGATAGGATTAGAAGTAGCCCCCTGGTGTGCCTGCTGGCCCAGTGGCCCCTGGAGAAAGGCCTCATGTCACTTTCCTACTGATCATTTTAAGATGTTTCAAATTGATGCCTTTCTAGCCCTCTGGTTTCCCACAGCAACTCTTTTTTTTTTTTTTTTTTTTTTTTTTTTTTTTTTGAGACAGTCTCACTCTGTTGCCCAGGCTGGAGTGCAGTGGCGTGATCTCGGCTCACTGCAACCTCTGCCTCCCGGTTCAAGCTATTCTCCTGCCTCAGCCTCCCGAGTAGCTGTGACTACAGGCGTACGCCACCACACCTGGCTAATTTTTTGCATTTTTAGTAGAGACGGGGTTTCACTGTGTTAGCCAGGATGGTCTCCATCTCCTGACCTCGTGATCCACCCGCCTCTGCCTCCCAAAGTGCTGGGATTACAGGTGTGAGCCACCACGCCCAGCCAACTCTTTTTATTTAATTGAAACTGGTATACAGCAAGTGATCAGTTCACCGTCTGGTTTGTCAGCACAACCATCCTGGTTTTGCCCATCTCCAATTCCAGGCTGATATCTCTTCCTGATCAATCTTGGCTTGGAAAAACAATGGATTTTTTCCTCAGTCATCATGGGGGAAAGCTTTAGTCATTCCGTGCTGCCTGTTTGTACTATGTCACATGGTCTATTTCTATCAAGTGGATGCAGGAGGTACCTTTAGCAGAAGGTACATGATTTGGGTGTCAGAGAGAGTTGGAAAGTTGCTATATTAACAACTCGATGTGAACTTTCTATTTACCTTCTACTGTGTATAGAGGCATAAGGAAATAGGCGACTCTCTGGGCAATGTCATTTAGATTATCTTGACTTCTGTCTTTGCCTTGAAAGTTATATTAATAGCCACATCTGCGTAGATTTTTCCTCCGTTTGTAAATTTCCACATTTGGTCTCACAACAGCCCATTAGGCATCAATATTCATCTTGCATAATACACAGAAGTCAAGTGATTTTCTCAAGGTCACGTACTCCATCATATGCCATTGTGTCTGGTCCTCTTTTCATGACACTAGACCACTTTCCCTCAAAGTAGATGCCATACATCCTTATAGTATACCTAAGATTGTAAACTCAGATGGGTTTAAGTCTTAAAACTGGTGCTGCTGCTTGCTGGTGATGTGGTCATGAAGATGTCAAATTTCTATTATTAGTACAACTAACCTTCTTAATGGGAGGGATGCCTCAGTACTGAGATCCTATGAGCACTGATATCAGGAAGGCTTAGGGATGCAGTGCAGTGATGGTCCATGACATCTCTGGACCCAGAGCACAGTAAACATCAAGACGATGTCAAAGAAACTCGGGTTCTCAAGAGGTGGCAATGGCAACTGAACGTATGCATGTAAACTACACACAGAAACCTCGTTGATCTTCAGAAGTGTCGCTTAATTGGCTAAGGAGTGTGAAGGTGCTGCCCTGCCTATTCCACCCATGTACCCTCTTTCTTTGAGTCATTCCCACAAATAGTTAATATATCCAGGGCAGTAGTACTAAATAGCTGTACTGACTCATTTTAGACCATTGTTTGAAAGAGGAGACCACCGAACTACCCTTACTCACATATGCTTATTCTCCCAACTACAGGCAATTAAATCAAGAAGTGAATGAAATCACCTCTGTCCTGACCTTTTTGTCCTAGTTTACTTGGTTGAAAGAAAAGAAAAAATATATTTTTATATATTCTGAGATGAGAACAAGGACAGGTAATTGGTAAATCTGATGTGTTGCCTTCATAATACAGTAGTCCCTCCTTACCCCAGGGAAATACTTTGCAAGACCCCCAGTGGTTGCCTGAAGCCATGGATAGTACCGAACTATATAGACCATGCAGGAATTTCTTTTTCCTTCCTTGTAATTTCACGGATAGAAGATTCATTCTTACCGTAGATTTTTGCAACATCAGCATGCAATATTTTTTTCCTTATTATGTCGAGAACTTTCACCTTTTCACTTAAAGGAAGCACTTTATGACTTCTTTGGCATATCCAAATTGTCAGCATGACTACTCTTACACTCTGGGTCCATTATTAAGTAAAATAAGGGTTCCTTGAACACAAGCACTGAGATATCATGACAGTTGATCTAATAACCGAGATGCCTACAAAATGGCTTAGAGCAGGTAGCATCTACGGCGTGGATCAGCTGGACAAAGGGATGATTCCCAATCCAGGTGGGATGGCCCAAGATATTACCATCCTACTCAGAATGGCACACAATTTAAAACTTATGAATTGTTTATTTCTTGAATGTTTTATTTAATATTTTCAGACTGTGGTTCACAGCAGGTAACTAAAACCATGGAAAGGGAAACCTCAAATAAGGGGGAGACTACCATATGAAGACATTAATAACTTTGAGACAAAAACAGCTCGGGGTTTAATTTTATGGTTCAGTTCTGGTGGTATGATTGAATTAAACCATCTTCAGATAATAATTCTAGCAGAAATATGCTAGTAGTCATAGTATGCTTTCACTCTGCCAGGCATTTTTCATAGATTATCTCATTTAATCCCCCCAAGGACCCAAGTGTGCAGGTGCTATTATTATTAATTTCCATTTTGCAGCTGAAGACACTGACAACAATGACCCTTAATAATTTGCCCAAAGTGACACAGCTAAAAAATGAAGGTGCCTAGGGTCAAATTCAGGCAGCTTGGTTTCAGTCAAATCTCTCTATAACTGTTTGCCTCATGAGGTATAGTAGGTCTGGCTTTCTAAGCACTTAACAGAATGTTTACTGGATGAATGACACAAACAAATGAGTGAACAAACAAATAATGAATGAATAGTCAACTGGCTTGCAAAAAGGGTAAATGCAGGTTTGGAGGTACTTTTGATGAAATCTATCTTTGCTCCTGGAGTTCTTTCAGTTCACATCTTCTGAATTTGGAAACAGGATTTTCCCAAATGTTGACTCAAAATAATTTAGTAAAGGCAGAAGACTTTGTAGGATTGCAATTAGTTCACTGATTTTTAAAGTCTTAAGTCAAAATACGTGATTTTCCAGAAACACTCTTTAGACATTTTAAACTGATACTCAGTTATTTCAAATGTCATGACCACCTGTATTTAAAAATACTTTCCTCTTTACTGTAGTTTACTTCAGACCCAATTCCTCATGTAGCCTCTCCTCTCAAGTTAAGCTGTGCTGGGCATTTAAAAAAAAAATAGTGTTTATTTGTATGCCTATTCTGTCAGTGTTAATTTCAGTATAAAAAAATAAAACATTATAACCTTGACTACAAATTTAAGAACTTGAAAGTTTTCTAGTTCCTCCTTTTGAGTTTATAGTCGAGGTTGTCTAGGGTGCATGTTGAATTGGAATCTGAAATGCTTTATGGATTTTTTTAAAGTAATTATTTTAACCACATGCTATAAGACCAACTCATACCCTGAGAAAGAAAACACAACACACCAAAAGTAACAAATAGCCAACATATTAAAGAAAACCTTTGAGAATTTCTCCTTTTTCCTCAACATCTTTGTGCAGCCAGGGCATTCCAACCCAGGAAGAATTGAACTTTTATCGGGAGGGATTCAGCTAAAGATCATGAAGCAGTTTCGGCTGGAATTCCCCAGCTTCAGGAGGAGCCGTGGTTCACTCATCCTTCATTGAGCATCGATCCAGGCTACTGATTATAAAGCAAACATGGCTACACCATCTGGCTGGAGAATTCATATACAACATGCAGAGTTGTAAAAAGACTTATATGCCCTGCTAGCAGCCTTATTGTCATGGGAAGCCAAAGACAGTTATGCCAAAGGTATATGCTAAAACTTTTCAGGTTACCGTGTAAGAGAGCAAGTTTGGTAAACTACATATCTTATGCAGAAAGAGAACAACCAGAAAACTCAGGGATCTGGGGCTTTGTCATATATTACAGAGACAAAATTATGTTTACTGTCACAGAATCCTATGAGTCTAGCATTGAATCCATGTAAATGAGAGGTCTTTGGAGTTGGGTGCTCAACTATCACTCACTCACACCTGTCACTTACACCATGTTTGTTTACCTTAACCATTAGACCATCAAAACTTTGAAATAGACAAAAGATATTGCTGTATGTGGTTTTGGTGTAGGTGATGTACTAGCTAGCAGATCTGTCTGGAAATTATCTAATTCTCTAGGGGTGCGTCCATTTGTTTGACTTGCTGTTTATTACAAAGCACATAAATGACAACTTTTAGAAAACTGGTCATGATAGAAATGATTCTTGCCTGATAACATTACAATGAATTTTGTCCACTAGAGCTAGAAATAATTTCCATTCCACATTCTGCTCCATTAAAAAGATAACACAAAGGTTAAATTTTTATTGTCTTGGTACTATACATTAGGCAGTCTTGTACCAAATTAGCCATTTTACTCAAATATTCTTTCTTTCAGCTTCTATAAAAAAAACTTTTGACCCTCCAATTCTTTTTGAATACATGCTAAAAGAATACAAAAATTGTAATTAAAAACTTTAAGGTGTCTCAAATACATCAGAAGTTCCTTTCTTTCTCATTCTTTCAGGTTCAAAATGAATGTCCTAGTCAGGTCCCTTTCCTCAGCATGGTAACTCCAGGACACTGGCTCCTTTCCTGTCTCCACTATTACCTATGGCAGGGGTCAGCAAACTTTTCCTTTAAAGGTCCAGAGAGTAAATATTTTAGGCTTTACATGTCCCTTGCAACTTCTCAGCTCTGTAGTTGTAGCACAGCATAGATAATGACTGAGCGTAGTTGCATTCCAATAAAACTTTTTTTTACCAAATCAAGTGGCAAGCTCGATTTGACCCACAGACTACAGTTTGCTGACCCCTGCCCTTGGATTTCAGAATCTTCTGTCTGACATGAGAAGAAAGGATAGAGAACACACATTCTTTACTGAACCACCTTGCCCTGAAAGTGCCATATATCACCTCCATTGGTGAGAATTAGTCCCACGGCTTAGATGGGACTAGATGCAGTAGTACCTGGAAAATGTAGTCCCTGGCTGGAAGGCCACTTACCAAACACAACTCTACATGATGGAAAAGAAACATGTGTCCTTGAAAGACATCTAGCCATCTCTGCTGTAGGTATATCACACACGTAACCACTATCTTGCTGGCCATATAAAATGAATATACATTGAATTTCAGATTTCTTCAAAGCAATACTGTGTTCATGGGAGTACATTTTAGCACTTAATCACTAATCTGATTATAGTTATATGTTTCTTCACTCAGATACATAAGTCTGCTAATATAAAAGTGGTTTTCAAAATAGGTCACTCACTTGGTGTTGGAAACAATAGGTCGTGTTTTTATGGAAACACTTTTGTTATCCACAAATGTAGCATCTACTGGAAAGTGGTAGTTTGTGTATCTATAATTACTTTTTGGCTTTCCTGTATAGTTTTCATCAGAACACTCAGCAACTGGGTCCATCCATGAAGACAATATATTGAATTATTTCCATGGTTGAGGTACTTTCTTCAGAAGAGGAGGATAATATGGTGTAGAGATTTAAAAGCCAGGTTCTAATTATAATAGTCCATTCCATTTAAAAATGTAACCATATTGAGACTTTTCTTAGCTACAAAAAATTCCAGGAATGTCTAAGCTGTAGTTTCCACGATAACTTTGACTCCTCTGTGTGCATAAGGCCGGCTTTGTGTATCTACAAATCAATTACATCAAGACCTGTGTTGTATCCAAGGCAGCAAGAGCTATGATTATAGACATTATAGACACCCTAATTCACATGTATCCCTTGTTCATAACTTGTCTGAAAGTGTGATTTTTCAGTGAAGCTTAAATGTGTTTTATCTCTGCTCCAAGGTGAGTTATTTCAGATGCATGAGGAAAGATGACCTGTCTCTAATGGACTTGTAGATGAGGAGGATATTGACCTGTTTTGTGTCTGACTTTTTCTAGTGCCTAGATTGACAGATATCTTTATAATCTCCTAACTAGCAAAGAAGACTCTCTGACTTTGACAGTGTGAGCTGGTGATTTCTCTTGCTGCTCATCTCTTCTGTCTCTTACTACTCAGTGTCCTCCCCCTGGGCTTAAAACCACAAACTGCAAACTCATTGCAAGTATACCCTGCTTTACCTTTATAAATCCATTTACAATACACCATTACAGCTTTTAAATGATTTTTAAAATATTTATGAATACATAATATTTGTATACTTGTACTGGGTACATGTGACATTTTGTTACATGCATAGAATGTATAATAATCTAGTCACAGTATTTAAGGTATTCAGTACCTTGACTACTTACCATTTCTATGTGTTGGGGAACATATCAATTCCTTTATTCTGGCGATCTTAAAATGTATTATACAATACATTGTTGTTAACTATACTATCAAACACTGTAACTTATTCCTTCTATCTAACTGTATGTTTATACCCATTAATCAACTTCTATTCATCCCTCCCTCTACCCTCACACATACACCTTTCCCAGCCTCTGGTGACTGTTATTCCACTCTCTATCTCCATGAGATCAACTTTTTTAGCTCCCATATATGAGTGAGAACATGCAATATTTGTCTTTTTGTGCCTGGCTTATTTCACTTAACATAATGACCTTCAGTTCCATTAACATTGCTGAAAATGACAGGATTTCATTCTTTTTTATAGCTGAGTAGTATTACATTTTGTATACATATCACATTTTCTTTATTCATTAATCTGTTGATAGACAGTTAGGTTGATTCCACATATCTCCTGTTGTGAACAGTACTATGATAAACATGGAGGTGCAGGTATATACTGATTTTTTCTTTGGATAAATACCCCGTAGTGGAATTGCTGGGTCACAGAGTTTTATTTTTTGGTTTTTTATTTTTGGTTTTTTGGGAAATCTCCATATGGTTTTCCATAAACCATAAATTAGCTGTACTAATTTACATTCGTACCAACATCCTCAGCATGTTTTTTTCTTTTTCTTTTTAGCGATAGCCAGCTTTTAAATGATTTTTGATTAAACCTTTCTAAAGGTGCAAGTTCCCAATTATATATCCCGTCCTACAATTATCTGTTTTCATGGGGGGAAAATCTTTAATTGGCTTACATGCAACCTGTTAAATATGAGCACATAAAAGTGTTTTATGGTGGCTATGCCCACTCTTGTACTCACAAATCACTTTCACGCTCCCTGCCTGTATTAAGCATCACATGCTATGGGCCAGTGCTGTCGCTTCGTAGATTTGACTTTTCAAGGCTCACATCCCAGCGCTGCTTCTACTCTCCTGGGTGCTTATGCCTGTAATTTAGATTAGCTGCCCCAGCAGAATCAATGTTGTCTGGGTGATGAACTTGTGGTCGGATTAGCCAATCTTCCTATAAAGTCTCCGTAGCTGGATCCACTATCAGCGTAACTAATATGTGTTATTCATTTAGTATACAATATTGAACTTGAAACAGCCAAGGGTAAATAGTAACTAAAGTTAACACGCCATTATACATGCGATTTACAACTTAGAGGAGTACTTAAAGAAATACAAGGAAAAGATACAGACTTTTCCACTATAAGATCATATAGTGATATCAAATTCTGGCTCCAATACTAACATTTGTGTGAACTTGGACAAATTATTTAACCCCTTTCAGCCTCAATTTTCTCATCTGTGAAAAAATGAATAATAATAATCCCTATTTATTCAGGACCTTCTAGGTGCTGAGTATTGAAACAGCTACTTTCCATTCATTATTTGATATATTCCTAACAACCCAGCAAGGTATTACTCTACCCATTTGATAATTTAGTTGGAAAATTGGAGTTTGAATTTATCTTACTCTGCTAATATCAATGTCCCTATTTCTTTTGAAAGAATTATTCTTTCCTTCCATTACTTCTATAGATTATGATGAGAGTACTAAAGAGCTGTGGATGCAAGCAAGTGGGAGAAGGTTTATTCTTTTGAATATCTTTTCCTTTTTCCTTCTTCGAAACTTTAATTTCTGTGTGTGTGTGTGTGTGTGTGTGTGTGTGTGTGTGTGTAATGGTTGTTTATGTACATTTTCTATG
This sequence comes from Piliocolobus tephrosceles, assembly GCF_002776525.5. Taxonomy (NCBI): domain Eukaryota; kingdom Metazoa; phylum Chordata; class Mammalia; order Primates; family Cercopithecidae; genus Piliocolobus; species Piliocolobus tephrosceles. Next base: position 97,260,661 of record NC_045441.1, read on the forward strand.
TAGTAGGGTATATGCAGGACTGACATTCAACCAACCAGTAAGACACAGGATGAGCCAAACTAGTGGGTTAGTGGCTTGGTTTTTCCTGGCTGCATCCCTTTTGACTCATCAGTACCATGCTGACTGAGATGTGAAATATTTTTAATATCAACCCAGGATAAATTATCTGGGTTCACACACCCCTTTTCTCCTCATTACACCACTACCTTGTTTTATAGACTTTCTGACAGGTAGTTTTCCCCTTCCTGGATTGGGAACTTCTTGAGGTCAGAGTTTATATCCTAGTTCATCTTGTTGTTCTCAATTCCTGGCACAGTGAATGTATTGAATAAATGCTGGAATGAATGCATAAGTGACTAAGGAGTGAATTATATGAAACCAAGGGTGAGAGAAATGAATAATCTCAGCTGCTAAAAAGTGGCAAGGCCAGCCGTGACTCCTTTCCTGCATCTTATTCAGTTGATGAGGGAATTAGCATCATAAGATCATGAATATGCCCAACACTTAGCGGGGCCTGACATGTTTGTTTCTTCTCCTCCTCTACTCAAGTATAGTTAGGTATCTCAGCCTTTAACCTTTATTTTTGAATCACAGCTTAATCTAGCCTTGCCATTTGTGGACTCAAGAGAAGCTCACCTTCCCAGTTCATCCTGAACCCTTGTGGAGTTCCTGCAGTTTTCCTTCACCTGCATCTTTCTTCCTCCCCCACCATTTTGGTTGATCCCAGGAATGGCTTCATGTTGCTGCCATGCTCTTGAAAGCAAATGAATGCTCAGGGTTTCTGCATTTTTTTTCTCCACCCAATCGGTAAAGGAAAAATATGTGATCATTTCTCAGATGACTCTCTCAATACTGGTTTTTCTTTCTAATATAAATTAAATAGTGCCCCCCCCCCCTTTTCACTTATCCTTTGATGTCTATCCTTTGCAGCTGTAGCTCACTTACTGGTTAATTTACATTTATGTACAAATCCCATTATGACACCCAGCAGACCCCTGCAGATTTACAGCCTCCTCCTTCATGTAGGCTTTATACTTTTTAAGGGCTTGGAATGACTTGAAATCCAAACTAAGCGAGAATTTAATTTTTTAAAACACTCATGCAAAGTACGAAAAGAGTTTATACACAGGTACAGGGTAACTGAGCCACACGTAGTATGAAGTTCTTGGGAAACACTGAATCATTGTTTTGTTGGTTTGCCTTACAAAGTTCCAAAAATAGAACATTAAATATAAAATAATTTGCTTTTATCTATACTATGTGTTCTCACCTAACACCTTTTGGAAGATCACTGATTTTATTAATCTTATGATTATAATGGCTAGTGCATGATCAGAGAGCTTTGTATTCAAAGGCAATATACAGGAAACTTCTGGCTGGTAGTTACTGTCCTTGCACTTTTTCCATGGACTACATGAAATCTGAGCTCAAATGGGGCCAAATGTGATACTTTCTGATATTATCCAAAAGCAGTGTGCATTAGACTGGGGATGGGGAAGCTTTGTTTCTCTTGGGGCAAATACGCATGCAAGTATGGAACAATGAGACAGCAGTTCAGAAAAGTGTTTGATGAAGGGCAAATTTGCCTGCTAGGGACTGTGAGTTTAGACACATTGCCCGTGGGATCTGATGGGTTGAAGTCAGAGCATCCTCAATTAGTGACAAGAGCTCAGAACTGAATTAGAACAATAAAGACAGATATTTCTGTTTTGAAGTTAGAGCCTTAGTTAGACCTGAGAGTGAGATGAAAGCACCTTTAACTACTCTGTTAGAAATGTATCTATGTGATTCTTGATGCTCATCTGCATAGTTCATCAAATGATACCACTTGACCCATTTAAGAAGGGAAGAAACCGGGTGCTGAAAAGAATGTCTGTGGGACTATTCAGACCCTTGGTGAAAAGAGACCAACTGGACATGTTCAGTTCTTCTTCCAAGACTTTTCCAGGATCAGCTAAGAGGCAGGCAAGCACCAGTAGCAAAGACTTGGTGCATGATTTTTTTTTGCTTTGTGCATGATTAGGAAAAGCTCAGAATACATGTTATTCATAATTTCAGCACAAATCATGTATTCTAAACACTGATTTCTTCATCCTGCTCTGGTCAGTTCTCACATACCACACAGTCTTACTGTCAATCACACCACACAGCAAAAGAGATCCCAAGTGGATTTAAGAGTAAAAGAATCTTAAAAAAAAATTCTACAATGTATGTGACCATTTGATTAAATTTGAAATGGGAAAAGGACTTCCTGGTTTTTTGCTTTTTGTTTTTTGTTTTTTTGACAGATTCTCGCTCTGTTGCCAGGCTAGAGTGCAGTGGCACGATCTTGTCTCACTGCAACCTCTGCCTCCTGGGTTCAAGCGATTCTCCTGCCTCAGCCTCCCAAGTAGCTGGGATTACAGGTGTCTGCCACCACACCCAGGTTATTTTTGTATTTTTAATAGAGACAGAGTTTTCCCATGTTGGCCAGGATGGTCTTGATCTATTGACCTAGTGATTGACCCACCTTAGCCTCCCAAAGTGCTGGGATTACAGGCGTGAGCCACTGCACCCACCCAGGAAAGGAACTTTCTAAGGCATAAAAGTTATGGAATAAACTATGGGAGAAAAAAGATTGACATACTTTATATAAAACTGTAATATTTCTATACTTCAGGGAACATTAAAATACAATTTTAATGCAAATCAAAATTAGAAGAAAAGATTTCCAACAAAGAGTTAACATATCCAAAATATAAATCACGTATAAATCAATAAGAGAAACACTAAAAACTCAAGAGCAAAAGATATGGAAAATCTGAGAAATTCACAAGAAAAGAAATACAGAAGTATTCATCCAACTATGCTGCAGGGTACTATTCTAGGTAGTGAAACATGGAGGTAGAGACTGAGTTCTTACCTTCATGGAGGAAACATTTTGATGTGAAAAAAATAGACAATAAGCAAATTCTAAAAGTAAGTAAACGTATGTGTCAGGTGGTGATAAATACTCTGGAGAAAAATAAAGCAGAGTGGGAAGGAATCTCCATGGTGGGAAGCAGTATACTTCTAAGAAGGTGACATCTGAGCAGAGGAAAGAGGTGGTACTCACCAAGAAGATATCTAAGAGTAGAGTTTTCTAAAAGAAGAAACAGCAGGTACAAATGCCCTTAGGCAGAGAGTACTGAGTGTTTTCAACATAGGAGCCACCAGAGAGGCTGGAATAGAGTGGACAGAGGGGAGACTAGTGGCAGTGGGGTCAGAAAAGCAGCAGGTGGGAGCAGCTCATGCAAGGCTCCTTTTGGCCTTTGCTCCACTCCTTCCCTGCCACTCCTTTGGACTTGCTCCAAGTAAGAAGTCGAGCCCCTGGAAGTCTTGAGAAGAGTGGAATAATGTGACTTAATACATAAAAGGATCATCATTCTGGTTGCTATATGGAAAAGGCATACAGGGAACAAAGGCTAAAAGCAGATAAAGCAATTAGGAGTCAGTTGCAACAATCCAGGTGGGATATCATAGCAACTTCCATTAGGGTGATAACAGAGGATGTAAAGAGAATTAATCACATTCTGAGTTGATTTTGAAGGCAGAGTAAACAGGTATTGCTAAAGAATCAAATGTGGGATATGAGAGAGAAGAGTCTCAAATGACACCTGGGTTTTTTGACCTGAGCAGCTAGAAAGACGGATCAATTATTTTCAGGATAGAAGACTGTGAGGACAACTGGTTTGGCAGGAAAATCAGGATTTCCCTTTTAGATATGTTACATTTGAGGTGTCCCTCCAAAACTGCTAGATGCAAGCATCTAGACATGAGGGCAAAGGGCAGATCTACAGATAGACATGAGGAAGCCCTCAGCGTAGGGATGTTTTTTAAAGCCTGAGACCAGATGAGATGATCTTTGGCTAGGTGTTAAATTGGTGGGGAAAAATTGTCAGAGGCTGAGCCTGGGGCTCTCCAACCTTTAGAGTCCAATTAAGGAGGAGGAGCAGCAATGAAGACTGAGAAGTATGGAAGAGTAATTTATGTAGTCAGATATGTCACAGTTTTTGCTTCATGATTTGCTCCATTGCTTTTATGCTCACCTAGCTATTGATGCTTACAAAATGTTCTCCATTTCTAAGGACACTGCATATTAAATCTAAAGGCAAAACCAAGATCAGGTTTGAACAGAGGACTAATATCCCTGGCATAGAAATCACTTAAAAATCTTTAAGAGAAACACTAACGCATCAATAGAGGCCTACACATATGAACAAGTGTGAAGTCAGGAAATTGTAAGCTTTATGTTTATCATCTTTTTACTTTAAAAAAATTTATCTTTGACTTCCAAGGGAGTAACACACATAATTTCTTAAGCATATAATCAGATGTAAAAGCAAAGATATAATGAAAAGTCTCATCCATAAACTTCCCATATGATGTGTTTATGATGCACATATTCTTTTCTGGTAGATAACATTTTATCATGCATACCTGGTCTTCTTAAGAATCATCTGGCAAGCATATTGGATGATGCAAACCACCTTAGAAATAGCACTGGTAAATACTTAGAAATGTTTAGCCTCACTCATAAATAAATAACATCAAAATGGCAAATAATGCAATTTTTTCTAAATTCCAGAGTTGGCTAGGAGAAGTAAAAATGGTCTTTCTGAAACAATGCTGGTAAGTTTGTAAAGTGCTACACATTTTCTGGAGGACAGTGTGTCCTATTTGTATCAAAAGCCTGAAAACTGGCTCACTCTGACTCAGCAGTCAAATTCTGCTTTGATTGGAAATTCTGATTCTAGAGGTGTAATCAAAGGAAACAGTCACTGGTGAGGGCAGATTCAACTACAAGGATGTTTACAAACATCCACGTATGAGGTGATAAAAAGCTGGGAACAACATAAACAATACAGAATTGGCTAAACAAACTATAGCACGTCCATATGATAGAATAACATGCAGCAATTAAAAACAATGTCTAGAAGTAATAACAGAAAAATAACCTCAGCCAGACACACTGGCTCATGCCTGTAATCTGAGCACTTTGCGAGGCCAAGACAGGAGGATCTCTTGAGGCCAGGAGTTTAAGACCAGCCTGGGCAACATAGTGAGATCCACATCTCTACAAAATATTTTAAAATTAGCTGGGCGTGGTGCCCACAGTCCCAACACATTTGGAAGCTGAGGTAGGAGGATCATTTGAGCCTCGGAGTTCAAGGCTACAGCGAGCTATGATCACACCACTGTACTCCAGCAGGACCCAGTCTTCTAAAAAAAAGGGGGGGGAAGAAAATGATCCCTATATAGTGAAACTATATGGCCTATTTCTATTTACATATGCCTAGAAAATAGACTGGAAGGAAATCAACCAATATATTATGTTCATCTCTGGGTAGTCACAGATGAATTATTTTAATTTTGTTGGATTTACCTGTTCCAAATTTTCTACCACATGTTTTTTAATTACATTGCCATGTGGAGCAATTACAGAAGACGCAGCTAGGAATTTTCCACAAAGATAACACAGAAGCAACATTCTAGGGCAGTCCTGTCCGCTGGAAGTTTGTGCAGTGATGGAAGTGTTCCATATCTGTGCTGTCCAGTGCAGTAGTCACTACCCACATGTGGCTCTCAAACACTTGGAATGTAGTTAGTTCAACTGAAGAACTGAATTTTTTTTATGAGTAAGCACAAAAATTTCCTTTATCTTTGCAGATTAGCATGTGTTCCCATGACTTCGTAAAAGAAATTTAATAAACACTGTTCCTCCTATATGGGGAAACTGATTTTTAATTTTCATTGAGTTAAATTTACGGAACCACATACAGAAATGGCTACTGTGTTGGACAGTGCAGTCTGTGGCAGATAGGCCTGCGGCATAAAGGAGGAGTCACCAGAACTTGTTTGATGCAAGAACTCTGGATTACACAAGATCTGAGACAATCAGCCCCACCAAATTTAGGATCCTCAGCATTTTCCTAGGAGTTTATTTCCAAACTTTAGTGTGAGACTTCATACATGCATGTAATTTAGGTGTAGATTAATTGTAAGATAAACTGTGTAGAGCTCTCATTTCGTAGTGTAGAGTTTTTTCCTCAATTTATATATTTGGTTCTTGTCATAAAATGTATAATTAAAGAACTCTTCTGAGCTCTGGTAAAGAGAGAATTCTGGGCAGGATTAACGCTAGTCACGTATTACAGGCAAGATTCTGATGCCCAGAGTAAACAGCACCCCTTACCGAATGTTGCTTTTTAAGTAACCTTATTTCTGTCTGCATTTGCTGAACATTAGCATTACATAGTTCAAAAACTACCCCAAGGTGACCACTTAAAAGGAAGAGGGGAAAAAATCCTCCTCTTTTCTGCTGCCTCGTTTTGTGGCTGATGTTTTAAAAGCTATTTTTTTTTCTGGCCAAACTTGGTATGTTTAAAAGCTTCAAAAAGAACCTACTACCTTTTCTTTACTATAAGAAAAGACACAATTCTTAATTCTTTTTAACCAGGATTATTAATTTTATGGCACTTAAGGTAATGTAACTGTTATACTCTGATGGCAAAATAATGTTTTTAAAATAATGAAATAATGGCAGAAGTATTTAAATATAATTATATAGCCATAATAAAAAATTAGCCATAATAAAAAATTGCAATTAAGCTTTCATTACATTGCAATTAACTCTGCATTTGAACACTAACATTAGTGTGGCCATAGGTTTTATTTGTTTCTTGCTTTTTAAAAACAACATGAAATTCTTTTTCATTTTGTTCACATTCATCTGAGAAGATTCCTGGAAAATGAAATTAAAATCTAAATAAGTTTTCTAAAACTTATGAGCAAAAAGTAAATATGAATATCTTTCAAATTATTATGCCTCTTAATTGTGCATTTTATTAGTTATTTATTGCTATGTGACAAATTAATCCAAAACTTCGCAACTTAAAACATTAGTCACATAATTTCTAAAGGTGAGGAATGCCGGAGCAGCTAAGCTGCTAGTTCTAACTCAAGGTCTCCCATGAGATTGCAGTCAAACTGCCAGCCAGGGCTGCAGTCATCTGAGCCTGTAAGTGAAGAATCCACTTCCAATATGGCTGTTGGCAAGAAGCCTCATCTCCTTACTGGTTGTTGACAGAAACAGAGACCTCAACTTGTGGCTCTCTCCACATGGCTGCTTGGCTCCTACATGGCAGTTGGGTTCCCCCAGTATTCATAATCCAAAAGAAAAAGTCTGAAGCCTCAAGGTCTATTATGACTCAATCTTGTCATAAAACACCCATACTTTGACCTTGTTCTGTTTATTAGAAGAGAGTCACTAAGTCCAGCCCATATTCAAGAGGTAGGGAGTTAGACTCTGCCTCTCAAAGGCTGTGTCAAGGAATGTGTGTACATACTTTACACGAAAACAAGTGTGGAATGCTTTCAGTTGTTAACTGGCTTGATTGGTCTATGTTTATTTCATTACACTGTAGTCAAATGGAAGGAGGCAAAGCCACAGTTAGAACCTGAATAGAACTTACATTCTGAGATTTGAAGCCAAATGACAGATTTTAGACATACTTTTTCCCCTCTTTTCTTGGAGTTTTGTTAGACCATAATTGTAATTTTGTGCCTGACACTTCTTTCCCACTGAGAATACACCTTTGTGAGATCAAAAGTCAAAAAATGCATGCTTCCCTCTGTTTTCCAAGATTTCTACAAGTTTCATTGTAAAATAAGATATCAAAGAAAACTCAGGTGGTGTCTCCACTCTGAAGGGAAGGGAACGATACGCATAATAGTGGGTGCTCTGCCTCCATTCTATTTGAAATAACTCCTTGCCCCTCTGCTTTTCCCTAACTACATTGTCTCCCTGAGTGATCTCATGCAATTCAACAAGGTTCAAATTTTTATCTCTCGCTGAGGCCTCTCCCTGAGCTTCAGACTTGCATATTCAGCAACCTGCTCAACATCTGCACTGAGCTGATTAATCAGCTTCTCAAACCTAACATGTTCAAAGCAGGCTCTTCGTCAGAGTCGCAGAGAGGAAGGAATGCAATGAGCTGAATGTGAAGGACAGTTAGCGCCAGCTGCTCGCCCAAAGATGGCTGTGTTTCTGTCCGTGTGGTGATATGGCCCCTCAATCAGCCTGCCTCCCCTCCTCTGCAGGGCACCTCCCTATGCTGAGAAGATGGGAGAAATTGTATCCCACTCCTTTGCCAGCAAGAGTAATTTCCTGATTGGCCTCCAAACTGAAAACACATTTTCTCTATTTGGATGTCACTGCACTCCCTGTAACAGGCTTTGTCAGCCCTCTAGGCTGCAGGAAATGTGCCAGCACAGAGAATTCATTATTTATGCCCGAGATTGCATGAGTGACATGAGCAAATGCTCCGGTGGTGTGATTTGGGGGTAACTTCTACTGCCCAAAATATCTCCCTACCAAGCTCCACCATTTCCTAGTTCTCATCATACCCGTTATCCCTCGAGGGCCATAGAAACATCTCCCCTTGTAGGACGTTACGCTTCTCAGTTCCTCCCGGGGAAGCGGATCCTGAAAGCCTTTTGGAGGTTTTGTGTCATGGTTATACAGGAAAGAGTATTTACATTACAAAGTTACACATTGGCAGGGTCGATTTAATATGAGATGCTGCCATGTCTAAGAGATCATTGTTTGAAAGAATCAAGACAAAACAAACAAACAAACTTGATGGAGGTAAAAGAAGAAGAAAAGAAGGGAGGCATGGGGTTGCCTAGACAGGGGAATCCTACTTAAGGATGAAAACACTGGAAAGGAAACATCTAAAAGAGGAAAAATTAGCCTGGTGTGAAATGCTTATTAAACGACTGAGCTACTGATTACAGAACTACAGTCTCCATCAAACCTAAAGCAGCCTAAGTTTATAAAATATTCCTATTTCATATAGAGAAGTAAATATATATTTGAACAGATTGTGTTAAATGAGATATAACCTTTTTCCTTGTGTGTTACGATTTTATTTATTAAGCAGTTATTAAGTATAAGGGATTGTGCTACATGCTTAACATACCTTTTTTTGTCTTTTCTTTTTATTTTATTTTATTTTATTTTATTTTATTTTATTTTTTTGTTCTTGTTGGGGAAGGATGGGATCTGCCCTGTTTACTGTCTATTTCCCCTTGTAAAACGTAAGGCACATGAGGACCGGGATTTTGTCTGACTTATTTACTACTGCATCCTTAGGCAACCTCTAGAATAATCCTTGGCACTAGGCATGTGTTCAAAAATTATTTATTGAAGGGAAGGGGCCGGGCATGGTGGCTCACACCTGTAATCCTAGCACTTTAGGAGGCTGAGGCGGGTAGATCATGAGGTCAGGCGATCGAGACCATTCTGGCCAACATGATCAAACCCCGTCTCTACTAAAAATACAAAATAAGCCAGGCATGGTGGCATGAGCCTGTAGTCCAGCTACTCAGGAGGCTGAGGCAGGAGAATCACTTGAACCCGGGAGGCGGAGGTTGCAGTGAGCCCGGATCGCACTCCTGCACTCCAGCCTGGCGACAAAGCGAGACTCCGGTTAAAAAAAAAAAAAAAAAAAGGAAGGGAGAGAGGAAGAGAGGAAGAATACATTATCAAGTTTAATCCCCCTAGGGCCTTATTACCCCTGTTTTACAAAGAAGGGTATTGAGACTTAGAGAGTTTAGGTAACTGGCCTAAATCACATAGGTAGCAAAGGACTTTGTTCCCACAAGTATTCTTTCAACAAATACCGTTCTCCGAACCTTAAAGGAACAACACCAGGGTACACATAGGCCAGATCCTAGACAGGCGGTACTGGTTGAGATTCTCATACATGTCCATGTGACTTGTGCATAATACTCAGATATCTCAAGCCAGATTCTGCCATCAGCATATTGTAAAAGATTTGGAGATACTGTGTACAAATAACCAAGCCATAGTGCATAGATGATAATAATTGCATCTCTTCAAGAGAGATTTGTAGATTAACAAATTAATACTTACAAAAAAAAGCCTTGAAAATATAATGAACTACATAATTACCAAGCATTGTTATTACCAGCTTAACTAGTTATGGAAAATACTTCATGTAAGCATCCTGGGAGAGCTAATGTTTTACATCTCCCTTTTTCAAACTCATTTTGCTTCATTTGCAACAGTCAAAAAAAAAGTATAAAGTGACTCCCATGCCCACACCCATTCTGCACAAGCTGTGAGTCTTTGGACAAAAGACCGTAGCTCTGCAAGCCTTTGTTCCTCAGGGTGTCATCCCAGGCTTCATGTGGGAGGTTGTCAGAAATGCAGAATATCAGGGCCCACCCCAGACCCACTGAACCTGAATCTGCATTTTAAGATCCCCAGGTGACTCACAGACACGTTACATTTTGAAAAGCATAGTTATAAGCCTCACTTAACCTCATATGGGAAAATGTGAGAACCTAAGTGCCCAACATAGTGCCTGACAGCACTCAATGAAATGTTGTTCCTTACTCCTTCCCCCAACTCCTGCAATAGTGGTGACCTTGATACCTCTGGCAACTGGTGCTGCAAGGCCAAGGTGTGAGTCTGGCTTTAGAGGGTCCTGGAATGGGACTGTACCAGCTGGAAAAACAAGTTTTTTTGGATAAATGGGGCCCCCTTCCCCTGCTCTAATGTGTACTTATGAGTTTATTTTTATCCTCTCAACTGCTGAAGCACTGTTAGGATTTGATTGTGTCATGTATTTTCACATTAATTTTAATATGCAACCATTTGAATTCAAGCCCATATTTAATTCAGGTGGAATTATTTTCTTTTTATGGTGTTTATTTATATATGACTATAAAAGCAATACATACTTGCTGTAGACAAGTTAGAAAACACAAACTGCCACTGCTAGCATTTAGGTATTTCTTTTCAGCTGTATTTCAAGCAAAAGTAGAATTACACTGGTGAATGTTTTTATTTTTTAATTACTTTTTTTTTCTTGATATGGAGTCTTGCTCTGTCACCCAGGCTGGAGTGCAGTGCCATGATCTCGGCTCATTGCAACTTCCACCTCCCGGGTTCAAACAATTCTCCTGCCTCAGCCTCCCGAATAGCTGGGATTACAGTTATGTGCCACCACACTCAGCTGAATTTTGTAATTTTAGTAGAGATGAGGCTTCACCGTGTCGGCCAGGCTGGTCTCAAACTCCTGACCTCAGATGATCCACCCGTCTCAGCCTACCAAATTGCTGGGATTACAGGCATGAGCCACCGTGCCCGGCTGCTGGTGAATCTTGTAACCTGTTGTTTTTGTTTGTTTGTTTGTTTTACTTGTCTGAACACTTGCCCACATTGTGTAATGTGAAAATAATTTGATGAATCTCTATTACTCCTATTTTGTGACTCTATCATAATTTAACAATCCTTAACTGAAAAGATATACAGTTTCTAATGTTGTTGACTATACAAATCATGTAGTGATGAACATTATTCCTTGTAAGTCTTTTGCCATGGTTGATGATTTCTTAGTATTGGTTCCCCCAAAATAAATCACTGGGTCAAAGGATATTTAATACTCTTCTCTAATACATAAAGTCAGCTTCCAGGAAGTGGGTTCCAGGAGGAGTGTGTGTTTTCTAAGTTTCTACTAATTGATAGGCAGTATCATGATGGCTCCTTATTTAATTTGCATTCTTTCATTTTTAGTGAACATCAGCAGTATCACCAATTTAGAAAAACAAAAACAACAATCAAAATTCCACATTCCTATAATTTGATGTGGTCAGAATTGACATTTGTACAATATTTAATCTAATTTGCTAAGAATTTGACATTTCTCTCTATTTATTCAAATTAAACCCTTCCTCAATTTTGGGGAGTTGGTTTGGGTATATGTTGCCATTATCAATTGAGAACCACTTCTCTCACTGATATTTGTGAAAATGCGTATCTGTATTTAGGGGTAGAATTGAATTCTCCTTTCTCCATGTTATTATAACAAAATGCCAGGATTACTTTTAAAAATTAGTTTCTGGAACATACATTAGTGCCAAGCTTGTTAATTTACAACTCTGGGTTTAAGTTTTGCTTTCTATCAATTTCTTTTCATTTCCCTTATTGTTGTAGTACTAAAGTTAATTCATGTTAAAGAATTATTTCCTGAAGTGAGATTCAAGCTGAGTCACCTGATCCTCGTATAAATAATGAGGTTAGATTAGTTCAGGGATTTTCTAAGTCAGGTCCCTAAAACCTCATCTCCTAAGGAAACTTGTCAAGTGAAGATGAGGAGGGAGGATTATGGGTGCCCCAAACCCTGGCCCAACCACTACCTCCAATGTCCTAATCAACAATCTTAATTCACCTTCATATTATCTGTTTTGTTATCTGAGCCTTCTCTAAGGAGTCAGTAAACTTTCTCCATAAAGGGCCAGCTAGTAAATATTTTAGGCTTAACAGGCTCTACCGGTGGATGACTGTTACACCTGCTCAATTCTGACATTGTAGAAGACAGCCATAGATAATGCATACATAAAAAATGAGCATAGCTGTGTTCCAATAAAACTTCATTTGTGAACACTGAAATTTAAATTTCATTATAATTTTCATGTGTTACTATTATTCTTCTTCCAATTTCTTGTCAACCATTTATAATTGTAAAATCCCAGGCTGTATCAAACAGGCAGTGGGCCATATGGTTGGCTGACTTCTGCTCTGGTCTTCTGTCCCACTGGATGCCACTGATGTGCTCTGGCAAAAACCCACCTGGCACCCTGAAAAAGGTCAGTTGCAGAGGCTGGAGCCCGGGCCCCCATAGCTAAGCAGCCCTAGACACTCTACCCTGCCATTCCCTGCCAGGACCAGCTCAGGGCAGAAGCATGCCCAGGTGAGACTTTGCTAGCTTCCCACTACTTAGACAATCTTTATTCTATTTTGAAAACTCTGCTCAGTGGGTAAGTATACTCCTGATCTCCACCACCCAGGGTACCACTTGCCCTCTTTTGAGGGAGAAAGAAAATCATTCTCATTCTATCTCTTTCACGGCAGTAAAAACAAAATACAAATTGATTATCTAAAGTTATTCTGCCTTGGTGGTTACTTTGAGAAGAGAAATAAGTTGTCTTTCCTTCTCAAAGAGAGATTCATGTATTTACTATTGTTAACACTAAGTAAAAAATTAAATATATTGGGAGGCCGAGGCGGGCGGATCACGAAGTCAAGAGATTAAGATCATCCTGGCCAACTTGGTGAAACCCCATCTCTACTAAAAGTACAAAAATTAGTTGGGCATGGTGGTGCATGCCTGTAGTCACAGCTACTCAGGAGGCTGAAGCAGGAGAATTGTTTGAGCCCGGGAGGCGGAGGTTGCAGTGAGCCAAGACCCCGCCACTGCACTCCAGCCTGGCAACAGAGTGAGACTCTGTTTCAAGAGAAAAAATAAATAAATACAGAATTTTAGAAATCTATATAGCACCAGTTCAGCCCTGCCCATTTTCAGATGAAGCCTAGCCAAGTGTGTGTAAACATACACACACATACACACACACACACACACACACACACACACACACACACACACATTCGGAGGCAATAGCATGACCCAAGCCCAGGAATTCTTCACCCTCTTCCACATGGTCTCCCCCATAATGCATTTTTCTTGTCTTACTCAATGAACCAGATTTTTGAGAGTCAGAGTATAAGAGCATGTAGGAGGTTTTCCTACAGGTGCTCATTACAGGAAGGCTCCAGAAGGTACAACCAAGCACCAGTAGCCGCAAGAGGTCAACTGAGCATCAGAGCTGCAGGACCCTCTCCCTGTAAGATTCTGTTCATTCAACAAGGGATGTTTACCTTGTGTTGAGACCACGGATACCATGGTACACACCTAGTGTTCTCAGACCTGCCTAGTGAAGTTGTAGGTGTTCTCCCACTTGAAGAGCGGTTGTTCCATCAGGCTAGTTGTTAAAGTGACTTCCTTAGATGAGGAAGAATCAAAGCAATGGATGGCCAAAGGCAAGTCGAAGCAAAACTGAAGGAGCCTACCATTCAGATAACTCCATTCTAGTGTATTAGGTAGAAATATCATTTAAGCAGCAAAAATGTTGCAGAGAAAAATGGAGACCTCATCTTTCAAGTTTCAAAAGCCTCAGCTCTGGCATAAAACAAAATATTTGAAAGAACTATAAATAATCTGAGCAAAGCACCATCAGGGTATGGGGATGGTTGAAGGGAGTAAGGGGAACTTAGGCGCAAGTAGTCTGAAAAGAGATCCTGTTACCTACCTCAGAAGCATGCTATTATAAAAACCCTCAAAGTACACAGAGATGGAAGAGTCAGCCCCATCACCAGCTAAAGAAACAGCCAAGTGTCTGGCAAGACTGACCCCAGCCTGCCTCCAAGGCACCTACACCACCATGAGGAGTACAGGTGAAATCATACTTAATAGAGGTAGAGAAGTGGAATTCACTGCAATGCAGGTGTGGGAGCAGCTGCATGATTTCCACACACCATGGGTGACACAGCCAAGGACAGACAGCTGGCAGATGTGAAGGGCTTTGTGGTTGTCTGATGATATAGGACAGTGTTTTTTTGTACTCTCACTCACCACTCCGCACAACCCTTCTGAAACCAGATGTGTGTGGAGTTGTCCCCACACACCAAGCAATTCTCCGGTGGAAACCTTCTGGGTGTCCTCTAATTTAACCCAATTCTGATGCTCTCTACCTAGAGGTAGCATCAGATCCCATAGGTTGAGGGCTCAGTCTCACGAGACTGCCCCCCATTTCAGATGCCAATCACAAGTCCCAAGTTGAGACCAGTACGTCTGACTGACCAGCTTTGTATTAGTTTATTTTCTTGCTGCTATGAAGAAACACCTGAGACTGGGTAATTTATAAAGGAAAGAGATTTAATTGACTCACAGTTCCGCATGGCTGGGGAGGCCTCAGGAAACTTACAACCATGGCAGGAGGGGAAGCAAACAGGTCCTTTTTCACCTGTCACCAGGAGAGAGAAGTACAGAGTGAAGCAGGGAAAAGCCCATTATAAAACCATCAGATCTCATGAGAACTCACTCAGTATTGTGAGAACAGCATGGGGCAACTGCCCCCATATTCTAATCACCTCCCACAAGGTCCTTCCCCCAACACATGGGGATTGCAATTTGGATTACAATTCAAGAGGAGATTCGGGTGGGGACACAGAGCCAGACCATATAAAGCTATAAATCAGGGGTTCCCAAAACCCCTCCTCAGGTTTGACTACTTGGCCGGGCAGCTCACAGAACTCAGGGAAACACTTAACTTACATTTACCTACTTATTATAAAGGATATTATAAAAGATGCAGATGAATAGCAAGATGGAAGAGATGCATAGGGCAAGGTATGAGAGAAGGGATGCAAAGCTTCCATGTCCTCTCTGGGAGCACCACCCTCCAGGAGCCTTCATGTGTTCAGCTATCTGGAAGCTTTCAGAACTCAGTCTTTTTGGGTTTTTATAGAGGCCTCATTACATAGGCATGAATTGATTAAATCATTAGCCATTGATAAAAAGCTCAACTTTCAACCTCTCTCGCCTCTGGAGGTTGGGGGCTGGAGCCAAAAGTCCCAACTCTCTAATCATGTTTTGGTCTTTCCAGTGACCCTCCCCTACCCTGAAGTTATTTAGGGGGCCCTAGCCACCAGTCATCTCATTAGCATAGAAAAGACACATCACTCAGGAGATTACATGGGTTTTAGGAGCCTAAGCCAAAAAAGAGGGATGGAAGCCAAATATGTATTTCACAATATCACAGTTTGGGCACAAAGAAAATATAACAGTGCCCTATCTGGACCAGCAACTGGTAGCCAGAGCATCTCAACAGACACCAGTATTGATAGGAAACTCAGAGGACCTGAAGCTCTATAAGCCTATCTAGAGTTTACACAAACCTCCAGAGAAAAGGGGAATGAGAATCTTGTATTGCGTGATATTAAATTTCTACCCTCCAGTAGAATGGGTGGTAGAAATAGAAATTTAGTCACATTATAGAAAAATACAGAAAATTGGGTCTCTTGCACTCCTGAATTGTGAGCTAAGTTCCTAATGACCATGCATGTAATTAAGAATTAGAAAATACTAAGGACTCTACTTCTAATAGTATGGAGAACACTGATAGTCCTTGGCATGAACTGTTCAGAGATTTATGCAGAATAAATGCATTTGATATTCCTGATTTGATTCACCACTCATGAAAGGCAAGGAGTTTAGTGGCTCTGTGTATAATACCTTTGACCATATGTGGAGAACCAAGAAATATAAAGAAGGTGGTTGGTTGCTCTTAAGTCCATGGGACAAAGTGACGAAAGAAAAGAAGGAGCTCAGAGATTCTAACTCCCAGCTCCGGAAGCACATACTGAGCCTCCATTCTTCTAAGATTGCCCTGAGTGAAAGTCTTAACTCCTGTAGACAAAGGACCGAAATTGCGAAAAATCAGACACAAGTTCTTATCATGAGAGTGGCTGACCTACAATGAAAGGTACAAGCTTAGTCTTGCCAGGTGTCTACTGTTGTGAGGGCATTATTGGAAAAGAATGGGACCCTGCAACTTGGAATGGGGACGTGTGGGAGGACCTTGATGAAGCTGGGGACACTAAGCTTGCAAACTCTAAAGAGACTTTTTTGCCAGAGGAAACAGCCTACCCACTCCCCTGTGGTGGCAACATCCCTTCCCCACCCATGCTGCCTGAGACAACACTGATGGCCTCGCCTGAGGCAGTTGCCACACAAGACAATGCTGATTCTCCACAGAACCCACCCCAACACCCCTAGACTCAAGTCCTGCAGGCCCCTAGAGATGTGGTTCAGAGTGTGACCCACAAGAAGGTGTGCTACATTCCAAAAGAACTGCTTGAGTTTTCTAATTCATATAAGCAAAAATCTGGAGAACAGGCAGGGAAATGGATATTAATGGTGTGGGATAATGGTGGAAGGAGCATAAAACTGGATCAGACTGAATTTATTGATAAGGCCCCATTAAGCAGGGATCCTGCATTTAATGTTGCAACTCAGGGAGTTAAAAAAAAAAAAAAAAAAGTTCTAGTAGTTTATTTGCTTGGTTGGCTGAAATATAAAAGGTGGCCCACTGTGAACGAGCTAGAAATGCCTGATCTCCCTTGGTTTAATGTAGAGAAAGGGATCCAAAGGCTTGGGGAAATGGGAATGCTAGAGTGGATTAGTCACTTTAGACCTACTCATCCCAGCTGGGAAGGTCCAGAAGATATACCCTTGATTAATACTTTGTGAAATAGATTTGTGAGGGGAGTACCTGCATCCTTGAAGAGTTCTGTGATTGCTGTTCTCTGTATTCCAGAGCTAGCGTGGGAACTGCACTCACACAATTAGAAAATTTAAATGCAATGGGAATAATTGGATCCTGAGGTGGCGGTGGCCAAGTGGTGGCACTCAACTGTCAAAGGCAAGGTGGGTGTAGTTACCATAATGGATAGCAGAGACAAAGAATAGTCTGACTCCTGTAGAGCTCAGGCATTGGTTAATTAATCATGGTGTTCCTAGAAGTGAAGCTTACTGTATTCTTACTTAATTTGTATAAGCAGAAAAATTCCAGGTCGAGTGGACAAAAGACTAATTTGAAATTATAAAAATAAAGAACCACAGCCCCTCAGTCGATTTCCAGACTTGAACCAATTTACAGACCCAGAACCCCTTGAATGAAAGGGACACTGGGTCCCCTTAAGGAGGGACCCCACTACACTACCAATGATTTATACTGTTAATCTTCCTCCCATCCTTCCCCAACAAGACCTCCAGCCTTTTACCAGAGTAACTGTGCATTGGGGAAAGGGGAATCATCAGACTTTGGGGAATACTGGACGCTAGCTCTGAGCTGACACTGATTCCAGGGAACCCAAAGCATCATTGTGGTCCTCCAGTTACAGTAGAGGTTTATGGAGGTCAGGTAATTAATGAAGTTTTAGCTCAGGTCCGACTTACAGTGGGTCTAGTTAGTCCCTGGACTCATTCTGTGGTGATTTCCCCAGGGCCAGAATGCATAATTGGCACAGGCATACTTAGCAGCTGGCAGAATCCCCACATTGGCTGCCTGACTGGTAGGGTGAGGTCTATTGTGATGGAAAAGGCCAAAGGACACCATTAGAGCTGCCTCTACCTAGAAAAATAGTAAATCAAAAACAATATTGCATCTCTGGAGGGATTGCAGAGATTAGTGCCACCATCAAGGACTTGAAAGATTCAGGAGTGGTGATTCCCAACACATCCCCATTCAACTCTCCTATTTGGCCTGTGCAAAAGACAGATAGATCTTGGAGAATGACAGTGGGTTATTGTAAGCTTACCCAAGTGGTGGCTCCAGTTGCAGCTGCTGTACCAGATGTGGTTTTATTGCTTAAACAAATTAACATATCTCCTGGTTCCTGGTATGCAGCCATTGATTGGGCAAATGCCTTTTTCTCCATTCCTGTTTATAAGGCCCACCAGAAGCAATTTGCCTTCGTCTGGCAAGGCCAGCAATATACCTTCACTATCCTACCTCAAGGGTATATCATCTCTCCGGCTTTGTGTCATAATCTTATTTGCAGAGATCTTGATCACTTTTCCCTTCCATAAGATATCACACTTGTCCATTACATTGATGACATTATCCTGACTGGATCCAGTGAGCAAGAAGTAGCAAACATACTGGACTTATTGATGAGACATTTTCGTGCCAGGGGATGGGAAATAAATCTGACTAAAATTCAGGGATCTTCTACCTCATTGAAATTTCTAGGGGTCCCATGGCATGGGGCCTGTCGAGGTGTTCCTTCTAAGGTGAAGGATAAGTTGCTGTATTTAGTCCCTCCTACAACCAAGAAAGAGGCATAATGCCTAGGGGCCTATTTGGATTCTGGAGGCAACACATTCCTCATCTGTGTGTGTTACTCCAACCCATTTATTGAGTGACCCAAAAGGCTGCCAGTTTTGGGTAGGGTCCAGAATAGAAGAAGGCTCTGCAATAGGTCCAGGCTGCTGTACAAGCTGCTCTGCCACTTGAGCCATATGACCCAGCAGATCCAATGGGTGCTTGAGGTGTCAGTGGCAGATAGGGATGTTGTGTAAAGCCTTCGGCAGGCCCCTGTAGATAAATCACAGTGGAGGCCTCTAGGATTTTGGAGCAAGGTTCTACCATCTTCTCCAGATAACTACACTCCTTTTGAGAGACAGCATTTGCCCTGTTACTGGGCTTTGATAGAAACTGAATGTTTGACTATAGGTCATCAAATCACCATGCATCCTGAACTGCCTATCATGAACCAGGTGCTTTCTGAGCCATCTAGCCATAAAGCGGGTTGTGCACAGCAGCATTCCATCATCTAATGGAAGTGGTACAAACGTGATTGGACTTGAGCAGCTCCAGAAGGCACAAGTAAGTTATATGAGGAAGTAGCTCAAATGCCCATGGTCCCTACTCCTGCTACATTGCCTTCTCTCCCCCAGCCTGCACCAATGGCCTCATAGGGAGTTCCCTATGATCAGTTGACAGAGGGAGAGAAGACTAGGGTTTGGTTTATAGATGGCTGTGCACAATATGCAGGTACAACCAGAAAGTGGACAGATAAAGCACTACAACTGCTGTCTAGGACATCCCTATAGGACAATGGCAAAGGGAAATTTTCCCACTGGGCAGAACTTTAAGCAGTGCACCTGCTGTGCATTTTGCTTGGAAGGAGAAATGGCCAGATGTATGATTATGTACTGATTCATGGGCTGTAGCCAATGGTTTGTCTGGATGGTCAGGGACTTGGAAGAAGCACAATTGGAAAACTGGTGACAAGAAGAGGTAATGTAGATGGACCTCTCTGAGTGGTCAAAAACTGAAGATATTTCTATCCCATGTGAGTGCCTCACCGAAGGGTGACCTCAGCAGAGGTTGGAACAGTTTGGAGGGCTTAGAAGACAGGAAAATGTGGCAAAGTTTGGAACTTAAAGACTTGGAGGGCTGTGAAGATAGAAAAATGTGGGAAAGTCTGGAACTTCCTAGAGACTTGTTGAATGACTTTGAGCAAAATGCTGATAGTGATATGGACAATGAACTCAGGCTGATGTGGTTTCAGAGTGAGATGAGGAACTTGTTGGGAACTGGAGCAAAGGTGGCTCTTGCTATACTTTAGCAAAGAGATTGGTGGCATTTTTCCCCTGCCTTAGAGATCTGTGGAACTTTAAAGTTGAGAGAGATGATTTAGGGTATCTGGCAGAAGAAATTTCTAAGTGCAAAGCATTGAAGATGTGACTTGGCTGCACTTAAAAGAATTCAGTTTTATGTATTCACAAAGATATGGTTTGGAGTTGGAACTTATGTTTAAAAGGAAAGCAGAGCATAAAAGTTCAGAAAATGCGCAGGCTGATGATGTGATAGAAAAGAAAAAAACCCATTTTTTGAGAAGAAATTTAAGATTGCTGCAGAAATTTGCATAAGTAACAAAGAGCCAAATGTTAATCACCAAGATAATGGGGAAAATGTCTCCAGGGCATGTCAGAGATCTTCACTGTAGCCCCTCCCATCACAGGCCCAAGAGGAAATAGGCCTAAGAGGAAATAATGGTTTCATGGGCTGGGCCCAGGGCCTTGCTGCTTTGTGCAGTCTCAGGACTTGGTGCCTTGCATCCCAGTCGTAGTTAAAAGGGGTGAACATACACTCCAGGCCATTGCTTCAAGCTGTGTCCCAGCTATGGCTAAAAAGGGCCAATGTACAGCTCAGGCCATTGTTTCGGAGGGTGCAAGCCCCAAGCCTTGGCAGCTTACACATGGTGTTGGGCCTGCGGTGCACAGAAGTAAAGAACTGAGGTTTTAGAACCTCTACCTAGATTTCAGTGGATGTACGAAAATGCCTGAATGTCCAGGCAGAAGTTTGCTGCAGGGGTGGAGCTCTCATGGAGAAGGAAAGTGCAGAAGGAAAATGTGGGGTTAGAGTCCCAATACAGAGTCCCCACTAGGTCACTGCCTAGTGGAGCTGTGGGAAGAGGGCTGCGATTCTGCAAACCCCAGAATGGTAGATCCACTAACAGCTAGCACTGTGCAACTAGAAGAGCCACAGATACTCAATGCCAGCCCATGAAAGTAGCCAGGATGGGGGCTATACACTGCAAAGCCAAAGGTTGGAGCTGCCCAAGGCCGTGGGAGCCCACCTGTTGCATCAGTGTGACCTGGATGTGAGACATGAAGTAAAAGGAGATCATTCAGAGCTTTAAAATTTGGCTGTCCCACTGGATTTTTGACTTGCATGGGGACTGTAGCCCCTTTGTTTTGGCCAATTTCTCCCTTTTGCAATGGGTATATTTACCCAATGCCTGTACCCCCATTGTATCTATGAAGTAACTAACTTGCTTTTGATTTCACAGGCAGAAGGGACTTGCCTTGTCCCAGATGAGACTATGGACTTGGACTTTTGGGTTAATGCTGGAATAAGTTAACACTTTAGGGGACTGTTGGGAAGGCATGGTTGTGTGAGGATGGCCCATTGGGATCATTGGGAGGGGCCAGGGAAGAATGATATGCTTTGGTTTGTGTTCCCACCCAAATCTCATCTTGAATTCTAATCCCATAATCACTACATGTCATGGGAGGCACCCAGTGAGAGGTAATTGAATCATGGAGGCAGTTTCACCCATGCTGTTCTCATATAGTGAGTTCTTGCAAGATCTGATGGTTTTATAAGGGGCTTTCACCTTCACTCGGCACTCATTCTCTCCCCTACTGCCCTGTGAACAGGTGCCTCCCCCCATGATTGTAAGTTTCCTAAGGCCTCCCCAAACATGAGGAACTGTGAGTCTCACTCTGTCACCCAGGCTGGAGTGCAGTGGCCAGATCTCAGCTCACTGCAAGCTCTGCCTTCCAGGTTCACGCCCTTCTCTTGCCTCAGCCTCCCGAGTAGCTGGGACTACAGGCGCCTGCCACCTTGCCCGGCTAGGGTTTTTTTTTTTTTTTTTTTTTTTTTTGTATTTTTTAGTAGAGACGGGGTTTCACTGGGTTAGCCAGGATGGTCTCGATCTCCTGACCTCATGATCCACCCGTCTTGGCCTCCCAAAGTGCTGGGATTACAGGCTTGAGCCACTGGGCCTGGCCTAAACCTCTTTTCTTTATAAATTACTCAGTGTCAGGTATTTCTTCATAGCAGCATCAGAACAGAGTAATACATTTATATTCTGCATAAACTGGGTTTGCTAAGCTAGGTCTGCTGACAGGGTCTTTAAATGAAAGGAGAAAAAGGAGGTGTTTGCCTCTCTTTCCCTGTTCAGAAAGAGCAAGGGCCAGAAAGTGTTCTAGAATTTATCACCATCTAACCAAAGTGGCATAGAATTTACCTTGGTTATCTATGCATGCATTCATAATACAGAACATATCAATCTACAGTGGTTTCTGATCACTCACCAAAGAGCCACAGTATATTACCAGATATACAGTATATTTTGGTACTAAAATTTCCTAGGGGGGCAATTAGGAATGCTTTTAGAGGAGAATAATGAAAAAACAAAGGTTGAGAAACACTGGCCTATTGAGATGAGGAAGCTTTAAAACCAGATTTAATAGTCTTAGCCTGCATATACCCAAAAAAGACCAATTATTGAAAGCACTACGGCAATTACATTGAATTAGCATAGTTAACTCACTTCATCAATTAAAAACCTAGAAAACCTTTTTTTTATTCTTTCTCTGGGAAGGGAAATGGTAGTGACAGAAATATAAACAAAGATTTGTGTACACAATGTCAAAACAGTATGAGAAATACAGTTTTATGGATGCCTACCACTATCACCATTCCTAGAAAAGAAAATAGTTTGTCAAGTTTGTCATAGGTGAGTGGCAACTATCTAAGGCCAGTATCATACAGGCAGTAGAAGAATTTACCAAGAAAGTTGCAGGTAAAGAAAAGCCGATTTATTAGAAAAGGTATGAAAATACACTGCAAGATGACAATTGGCAGCACAGCAAGAAGGGTCTATCTGCAAAGAAGCAACGGCTTGCTGGGGATTTTATAGAATAGTACTTATGCTGAAGAGGGCGACATGCAGTACTGATAATGTCAAGGTTGCAGTGAGCTAACGTGAAGGTGTCTGGTGATAGCTAGGTGCAGGAAGATTGTGAATTTATGTATGTTATCTGTTTGTCCTAGCCCATGAAGAAAGGCAGACTTACAGCTTATCTGCTTGCTCTTTTTGCTTTCCCTTGGTCCTGCCAGTGTGACTCCTTTTCCTAATTAGGGCTCCACAAGTTTTCTTTTAATTAATTTTTTTAGAGACAGGTCTTGCTCTGTTGCCCAGGTTGGGGTACAGTGGTGCAATCATAGTTCACTGCAGCCTCGAACTCCTGGCCTCACTTCAGCCTCCCAAAGGGCTGCAGTTACAGGCATAAGCCATGCACCTGGCCAATTTGTCCAGTTTTTACTCAAATGAGTAAACGAGTTAACTACATTAATTCAATATAATTGCCACAGATGAGCCACTCCTATTCATTAGAACTGTGAGTGATTACAATAAGAAACGCAAAGGAATAAAGAAGCAAGAAGGCAGATGAGGGTATATAACCTTATCTGTTGGGTCTCCCAGTTTTTTTGATCCTCAGTATTCTGGTAAAAACAAGTAGCTGGTGAGAAATGCTGATGAACAGGAAGAAATATCTTAATTTGTAAACAAGGCCCATGAAGCTGTTGAGACTAAAAAACTCAAAGGTTTTGCATCTGTGTGTTTTAGACCTGGAAGATTTACACATTATTTTTGCTGGGTGAGGTTCATGCAGCTGAAATAGGGTGACAAGAGGAAGGGAAAGTGTCCAAAGGAAAATTACCACCTACCCACAGCACCTAGAAGCAAAAGCATACATTTGCTAAATACAGCATGTACCTAGCTTAGATAAACAAGGGCAACAAGCAATAAGCAGAAGGCCTGGAAATTATACCAAATGTCAGTTACCAAAGCAATAGCTGTAGCAGAAAGAGAAAACAGACTTGGGTTCAGACACTTGCTCCCTCATTTTCTAAATGTGTGTACCCTTTATCAGATTATTTGAATTCTGAGTTGTTGTTTGTTTGTTTTTTAATTATTCTTTAAGTTCTAGGGTACATGTGTACAACGTGCAGGTTTGTTACACATGTATACATGTGCCATGTTGGTGTGCTGCACCCATTAACTCATCATTTACATTAGGTATATCTCCTAATGCTATCCCTCCCTCTCCCCCTACCCCACAACAGGCCCCGGTGTGTGATGTTCCCCTTCCTGTGTCCAAGTGTTCTCATTGTTCAATTCCCACCTATGGGTGAGAACATGCAGTGTTTGGTTTTTTTGTCCTTGCAGTAGTTTGCTGAGAATGATGGTTTCCAACTTCATCCATGTCCCTACAATGGACATGAACTCATCCTTTTTTATGGCTGCATAGTATTCCATGGTGTATATGTGCCACATTTTCTTAATCCAGTCTGTCATTGATGGGCATTTGTGTTGGTTCCAAGTCTTTGCTATTGTGAATAGTGCCACAATAAACATATGTGTGCATGTGTCTTTATAGCAGCATGACTTACAATCCTTTGGGTATATACCCAGTAATGGGATGGCTGGGTCAAATGGTATTTCTAGTTCTAGATCCTTGAGGAATCGCCACACTGTCTTCCACAATGGTTGAACTAGTTTACAGTTCCACCAATAGTGTGAAAGTGTTCCTATTTCTCCACTTCCTCTCCAGCACCCATTCTTTTCCTGACTTTTTAATGATCACCATTCTAACTGGTGTGAGGTGGTTTCTCACTGTGGTTTTGATTTGCATTTCTCTGATGGCCAGTGATGGTGAGCATTTTTTCACATGTCTGTTGGCTGCATAAATGTCTTTTTTTGAGAAGTGTCTGTTCATATCTTTTGCCCACTTTTTGATGGGGTTGTTTGTTTTTTCTTGTAAATTTGTTTGAGTTCTTTGTAGATTCTGGATATTAGACCTTTGTCGGGGAGTAGATTGCAAAATTTGTCTCCCATTCTGTAGGTTGCCTGTTCACTCTGACGGTAGTTTCTTTTGCTGTACAGAAGCTTTCTAGTTTAATTAGATACCATTTGTCAATTTTGGCTTTTGTTGCCATTGCTTTTGGTGTTTTAGACATGAAGTCCTTGCCCATGCCTATGTCCTGAATGGTATTGCCTAGGTTTTCTTCTAGGGTTTTTATGGTATTAGGTCTGACATTTAAGTCTCTAATCCATCTTGAATTAATTTTTGTATAAGGTGTAAGGAAGGGATCCAGTTTCAGCTTTCTACATATGGCTATCCAGTTTTCCCAGCACCATTTATTAAATAGGGAATCCTTTCCCCATTTCTTGTTTTTGTCAGGTTTGTCAAAGAGCAGATGGTTGTAGATGTGTGGCATTATTTATGAGGCCTCTGTTCTGTTCCATTGGTCTATATCTCTGTTTTGGTACCAGTACCATGCTATTTTGGTTACTATAAACCATGCTGTTTTGGTTACTGTAGCCTTGTGGTATAGTTTGAAGTCAGGTAGCGTGATGCCTCCAGCTTTGTTCTTTTGGCTTAGGATTGACTTGGCAATGCAGGCTCTTTTTTGGTTCGTATGAACTTTAAAGTAGTTTTTTCCAATTCTGTGAAGAAAGTCATTGGTAGCTTGATGGGGATGGCATTGAATCTATAAATTACCTTGAGCAGTATGGCCATTTTCACGATTGTTGTTTGGTTTTTTGAGGTGGCATCTCACTGTGTCACCCAGGCTGGAGTGCAGTGGCACGATCTCGGCTCATTGCAACCTCTGCCTCCTGGGTTCCAGCGATTCTCCTGCCTCAGCCTCCCCAGTAGCTGGGACTACAGGTACACGCCACCACACCCGGCTAATTTTTTTATTTTTCAGTAGACATGGGGTTTCACCATATTGGCCAGGCTGGTCTCAAACTCCTGACCTCATGATCCACCCACCTCAGCCTCCCAGAGTGCTGGGACTACAGGTGTGAGCCATGGCGCCCAGCCTCAATTCTGAGTTTTAAATCTCTTGTTTGTAAACTAGGATTAATTCCTATTTACAAGATTGTTTTCAGGATTAAATAAGAATATATGCATTGCAAAGTACCAGTGTCTAATATCTGCATTTGGCAAATTGGAGTTTAAATAAGCAAAGGGGTGAAAGTTTAAAAGAATGAAACAGAAAACTATAAAGTGTTACTAGGTGTGTGTGTGTATGAGTGTGTGTGTATGCTTGCATATATGTGTGTTTACTTTGTAAAAATTTCAAAGTCCACCTTATAAAGGATGTTGAGAATATGGGTTAACTTAGCTAAGTGGGTGAGAAGGAAAAGTCTTAGCTATAAGGGAAGATGTAAGCAAGCATAAGTGCCTGCCTGACCATTACTAAAGAAGAGAACCAATCCCAGCAATAACTAAAAAATAATAATAAAAATTGTAGAAGGTCTTGCCAGAACAGATAAAAGAAATTGATGGCTCTGAGGATTTCTTAGCACCTGGCAAAAGGGGTGTCTTCTGCAGAGTTCTAGACTGGAAACTTGTTTGCGGAGTTGGATTTTGAGTTGCTTTATAAAAAATAAATGCAAAATGTTGTGGTATGTCTTAGTCCATTTGGGCTGCTTAGTCCATCTGGGGCTTCTGTTTATAAGCCACAAAGTTCCACACACTAGGTTGCTTATACACAATTGAAATTTATTTCTCACAATTCTGGAGCTTGGGAAGTTCAAGATCAAGGTGCAGCCAGATTTAGTGTCTGGTGAGGGCATGGTTTTTAATTCATAGACAACTGCCTTATTGTGTCCTTACATGGTGGAAGGAGTGAGAGAGCTCTCCAGAATCCCTAAAAGGCACTCTGGGCACTCCATTTCATTATAAATAAGGGCTAGTTCCATTCATGAGGGCTTTGCCCTCATGACCTAGACACCTACCAAAGACCACATCTCTTAATACCATAACATTGGGGGTTAAGCTTTCAACACATGAATTTGTGGGGAGAGCACAAAGATTCAGTCTATAGCAAACACCCTCTCCAAAAAGAAATATTAGCAACTAATAAGAGGTAACTTCTGAGCAAAGATTTATTAAACAATGCAAATGCATTAAGAATCTATATGAGAACCTGCAATCTATTTTAAATTGGCAAGAATATAGAGTATCACATAATGTATATGTCACCAGCACCCATAAACAAGGACTGAGCAATACGCTGTATGAGTGTATTAACACCACATGATTTTAAAATAAATATAGAGTGATGTTTCATGCCAAAAAGAAGTTTATAGCCTTTTTAGAAGCACCTAGAGAACAGAAGTCAGATTTGCTGTGTATCAGGTCAAAGAATATAAGTATAATAATTCATCTGACTTTTCAAAAAATAAGAAGTGGTATACTTTGGAGATCCAAACAGTTGTTCCGTATTTGATTTAAGAAGAGCAAAGTTTTTAACTTGAGCTTTTAATCTAACTTGTCTTTATAATTGAGTTTTACCCTAGTGCTGATGTAGTATTTATTATCTTAAGTATAAGAGGAAAAACCAGCTTGTTTATGCTTTCGTTTGTGCTCATGGAGCAACAGCAACAGAGAGAACACCCAGGTAATGGATTAGTATCCAGGGGATCTGGGGGGATGGTAACTTATGTGACAGCACATTGATTCCTTCTGAAATTCTGTTTAGTCTTTTATGACTTTCAATTTAAATTATTATCTTTGCCATGGTTGTATTACAGGTTTCTTATTCCCAAAGTGATGGTTTTCATGTTTACTGGAAGGAAAAACAAACCTAAATAAGTCCCAAATCCTTATTCCAATATCACAACCTTTGTGTATAACTCTCTCTGAAATGCCAGAGGAACGTGCTCAGCAGTCAGGTCTCATTTCAGGCAGGGCCTTAGTGTGGAGCAGCTTCCCGTGAAATTTTTCCTGGAGCTTTTGTTACATTTTGCGTTTGAATTTTCTGCCATCCTATTGCACGAAAGTCAAAAATGTATACATTTAAATTCAGACATATAAGAACAACAAAACAATAGTTTTTATTTTCTATACCTGATAATATCTTACATTAGATCTCCCATTTCCACATAGTAGCAAGAAAAAGTCATAAACTTACTAATTAAAATTAACCATTTCTCTTTCTGTTCATTAAGCTTTGGAGAAGTAGACTTAGACTTTTCTGGGTTTCAGTCAATTCAAAGTTTAAAATGCAATAAGGATCAAAAGCATAGACAATGAAAGACAAAATAGGTAAGTTGGGCTTCATCAAAATTAAAAAATTTGTGCATCAAATGGCACTGTCAACAAAGTAAAATGTCTACCCACAGAATGGGAAAAATATTTCCAAGTCATGTATATGATAAAGGAGTTGAAAACGTATGTCCACACAAAAACCTGTACATGGATGTTTACAGCAATTGTATTCATAATTGGCAAAACTTGAAAGGAACCAAGATATCTTTTAGTAGTTGAATGGGTAAAATACATTATGGTACATCTGGATGAAGGAATATTATTCAGCCCTAAAAAGGAATGAGCTATCAGGCCATGAAAAGACATGGAGGGAATGTAAATGCTTATTACTGTATCTGATAAGAGATTAATATCCAGAATGTATAAAGAACTCCTGCAACTTAATCAAAAAAGACTGATATTTTAAATGGGCAAATAGCTTTAATAGATATTTCTCCAAAGACATAAAATTGGCCAATAAGCTTGTGAAAAGATTTTCAACAACACTAGTCAATAGGAAGATGCAAATCAAAACCATAATAAGGTACCACTTCACATACAGTAGAATTGATATTATTTTTTAAAATGGAAAAATTACAAGTGTTGGCAAAGATGTATAGAAATTGGAACATTTGTGCATTGCTGGTATAACGGTAAAATGGGGCAACAACTATGGAAAATGTTATGGTGATTCCTCAAGAAATTAAACATTGAATTACCAGATACTCCAGCAATACCCTTCTGGGTATATACCCAAAAGAAGTGAAAGTAGGGACTTGAGCATCCATGTTTATAGCCACATTATCCACAATAGCTAGAAGGTGGAATTAACTGAAGCATCCATCAATAGATGAATGTATAAGCAATATATGGTATGCAAATACAATAGAATATTAACCTTTAAAAAGAAAGACACTTTTACACATGCTACAACATGGATGAACCATAACCTTGAAGACATGCTAAGTGAAGGAAGCCAGTTACAAAAGGACAAATATTTATTTGTATGATTCCTATTACATGAGGTTCCATGAGTAGTCAAATTCATAGAGACAGAAAGGAAAATGATGGTTGCCAAGGGCTGGGGAGAAAGGAGAATGGGGAATTAGTGTTTAACGGCCATAGAGCTTCAGTTGCGGAAGATGAAAAAGTTCTGGAGGTGGATGGTGGTGATAGCTGCACAACAATGTGAAAGTACTTAATGCCACAGAACTGTACACTTAATGATTAAAATGGCATATTTTATGTTATGTATGTTTTACTGCAAAAATGACCCGATCAAAGCAGTTTTCCCCAGCATCTCCTTGCAGGACAGATTTTAATTATCCTCATAGCTTTGGTGCAAGGCCCTTGGTTTACACACTGACATCAGCTGGGGTATTTTGACCTCAGGAAGCTCTATCCATACCGCCTCCAGTATTGTAATATCTGTAATCCATTCTGTCAGGGATTGCTCCCAGGGAGCTTGCCCTCTTCCTCTGATGAATAGGCCCCCACCTCAGCCATCAGGCCTTACATGTCCCCTGAGGTCAGCTACAACCTCTATTCATTCACCAAATTAGAAGTCTACCCTTAATTCCTTGACCATAAGGTCACTTTACCCTTTGCTTCAGTGACCACCCGTGGGAAGCCCACCAGCCAGCATCTCTAGGCATCTTTCACATCCTCCATGTGTGAGAACCATGCGGAATCTACAGGCTGTATGGAAACAGGAGGAGCTGCCTTGAGCCCTCTCTTGCCCATACCACCATTTTATTTTCTCTTGTTTCTTCCCAATATTGGTTCAAAGATGACCAGCAAGCACAGTACTGGTCCCCTTTATTTTTGGCTTCTCTCTTAGCCTACCTGAAGTTTCCTTAATGTCTCCACCCACCCACGCCCCAAGGTCAAGAACCAGATTAGTGGAGCCATTGTGTTCTTGAGAAATCCAGTTAAGGTCGTCACTCTTCTTCACTCGTTGCCCATGGACCTCTCCCTCTCCTGATCCCACCAGCATGAAGGGCTCTCTTCTTCCCTAGTGCGTAAGGAGTGCATGCGACTTCCTGTATGAGATATCTTGCGAGCACAATCAAGTCATCTGTATTCTGTTTATTTGTTGAGTGTAAAAGCTGGAAATGTCTGAACTGCCTTTACATTAATATGACTTGCAAATAGGCTTTTATGTTGGGCCACATAGAATATTTGCTTATATTTCCCTTTCTATGGGTGACTCAAGAGAAGAGTATTTTTAGCATTGTGGTTAATGGATTCACTTTTTTTGTATCTCCATCCATCAGTTGTTTAAATTCTTGCCATATTTTAGGTTGCAATTTTGATTTTTCTAGTTTTAATTACCTTTTTGTCTTGCATTATTTATGATGTCCTCAAGCATTCATCGCAGTGTCTATTCTGTCCAATTGCTTTCTTTTCATAGGCCCCTTCATCCTCCTATCCCTAACTGTACCAATTTATCTCCAGGCCTGCTGCATATTCAGTAGCCAGGGACCTCCTTTTCCTGCTCTACTGGTTAGGATGTATTGTTTCAGGATCTGACACCTTCATCTTTCTTTGTTTACACTCTCATTTTGCTGGAGTATGTCCTAAGGATAGACATATGGGTGGTAAACTT
Source organism: Piliocolobus tephrosceles (assembly GCF_002776525.5). Classification (NCBI taxonomy): domain Eukaryota; kingdom Metazoa; phylum Chordata; class Mammalia; order Primates; family Cercopithecidae; genus Piliocolobus; species Piliocolobus tephrosceles. The sequence goes on from NC_045441.1 coordinate 97,291,408, forward strand.
TGAGTCTGTATGCCTGTGTCTTTACTATGCTCTCTCACTTGATGGATAATTTGTCCAGGTATAAAATTCGGGAATCAAAATCACTTTTTCCTTAGAATTTTTAAGGAATTGCTGTATTGTCATCAAGCATCTAGTGTTGCTTATAAGTCTGATATCAGCCTGATTCTTGTCTTTTGTGGGTGAACTTTTTTCTCTCTAGAAGCTGTTAACATTATAGTTGACCCTTGAACAATGCAGGGATTAAAGACACCAACTGCTCTCCCCATGCAGTCAAAACTCCACATACAACTTTTGACTCTCCCAAAATTTACTACTAATAGCCTATTGCTGGCCAGAAGCCTTAACAGATATTTTGTATGCTGTGTGTATTATATACTATATTGTTATAATAAAGTAAGCTAGAGAAAGAAAATGTTATTAAGAAAATTATAAGGAAGAGAAAATGTATTTACTCTTCATTAAGTGGGAGCAGATCATTCTAAAGGTCTTTATGTTCATTGTCTTCACACCGAGTAGGCTGAAGAGTAGAAGGAAAAGGAGCGGTTGGTCTTACTGTCTCGGGAGTTGCAGAGGCAGAAGAAAGTTCATGTGTAAGCAGACCTGCAAAGTTCAAACTTGTGTTGTTCAAGGGTCAACTGTACTTTCTTATCTTTGAGGTTCTATAATTTTACAATGACATACATAGGTATTGTCTATTTTTACTCATCCTACTTAGCATCTAATGAATTCTTTCAGTCGAAAAATTCACATCTTTTAGCTTTGGGAAATTCCATATTTCTAGGAACTATTTTTTGTTCTGATTCTTATACTTTCAGTTCTGGGGCACATGTGCAGAACGTGCAGGTTACAAAGGTATACATGTGCCATGGTGGTTTGCTGTACCCATCGACCTGTCATCTACATTAATGCTAATGCTATTAGCATTTCTCCTAATGCTATCCCTCCCCGAGAACCCCACCCACCGACAGGCCCCAGTATGTGATGTTCCCCTCCCTGTGTCCATGTATTCTCATTGTTCAACTCCCACTTATGAGTGAGAATATGCAGTGTTTGGTTTTCTGTTCTTGTGTTAGTTTGCTGAGAATGATGATTTCCAGCTTCATCCGTGTCCCTGTAAGGGGACATGAACTCATTGTTCTGATTCTTTTTATGGCATCCTGTTCTTGACTCTTTGTAGGATATTAATCAGAGGTTCCTCTTTGTGCCAGGAAAGACACATACGAGTGTGTTTTGTTTTATAATTCTCTTCTCTGCATTATTTTGGATTCCTTCAGTGTTGTTTTTTCTATTTATCTTTCTGGTTCTTGCTCTTGTCACAGCTTTCCTCAAATATCTACTAATCCTTAATTTTCCACTCACAATTCAGAATAAAGCAAAAATAAGCTCATGGTGAACCCTGCATGTGTGAGTAGGACTTATTAAGTGAATGAACAGACAGTAAGCTGACCTTCAGAATAAGAAACAAAAATGCCCAAAAAAGGAGAAGTTTTTCTCTTAAAGGCTAGTACCTATACTGATTGCCTTAATTCTTCCCAAACAATTTGTTCCATTTATTTAAAGAAAGCTTTAATAATTTTGCCTGCAACATAAACTCTTAACTAATTGGCATTAGGCACTTGAAGAGAATGGGGTCAATGGCTCCATATAGACACCTTCAATTAACCCCTACTTTCTACTCATATCACATCTTCAATTTTACCTGGCTTCTTTGGTGTTCTGAGGTAGGATCCTTCTTTCTCCCTGGTGCCTTATTTCATATTCTGAGCTGTGGCATCTTCCACATTGTTTCATCATTTACTGCTTGTCTAACTGTTCCCATGCTTCAGGAAAATCCTGGACGGTCCCAGCTGTCAATAACAATCCTCCCCTCCCATCTACTGCCCTGTTTGTTGTGGGATTATATCTGTTTTCTGATATTGTCAACTTAATTTGAATATCCAAAGAGCAATGAAATAAAGATTTCCATTTCTTCTAGATGATTTTTTAATTTCAAGTATCTATTTAATTTCCAAGTCTTTTATGTTTGTTATCTTTTTATTGTTTATTTCTGGTCTTTTCAAATCAAGATGTAGCTTTTAAAAGCACAACTTTGATGAATTTATTTAGGCTTTTTATCACCGAACTGATGTTTTTAACTGTTCTGTGGACTCAGATCATCCATTCTCTTTGTAGGATACAAATTATACAAATGTCAATTAACTTGACCTTGAAGATTATATTATTCAAGTCCTTTAGCATGTTTATTTTTAGACTATTTTATCTGACAGATTTCAAAAGAAAGTTTATTAAAACCTTCCACTGTGTTTTTAGCATCTTCTCCTCACATTTTTAGCCGATTTTGCCTCAGTCTGCTATGTTTGTGAATAACCTAAGAGCACAAAGGTTTGTGGTTTATTATTCTCACAGATATCATCTTTTATCAGTAGCTAAGTGGCTTAAATGCTTTTGACTTTGAGTTCTGCCACTCTTGCTTCCTTCGTTTGCATTACCTAGGTTTGTCTTCATCTCTACCCTTATTATCAGTCTCGCTTTGTCTCTTTATTTTAGTTATGATTCTCACTAATGTATAATTGGATTTTACCTAACTGAATATGACAATGTATTTTGGTAGGGAAATTCAACCTTTTCATATTTGTTGTGATAACTAACATTTTTTAATTATTTCTTTCATTTATTTTATTTTAGGTTTACTGTTTAACATATTTCATTTTTTCTTCTTACTTCTCCTTACTCTTCTGGCTTGGTCAGCTCTCTCTTCTTTGCATTTTTGCCCCGTTAATTTGGAAGTGCTGATCAATTGCTTTCAATTCTTCCTGGGCTTACCTTAGTTCCCTGACAGTTGTCATCACACTTGTATTTCTCTTTTAATATATCAAAATTAACAGTGTCTTCCTACCAAGCTATTTTATTTGTTTACTCATCTACCATTTCACTTTCATGAAATTTTTAGGCTGTTGTAAGTTTTCCTATCCTACATTATCCCCTCTTACAGTGGTGTGCTAAAGCTGATTTAGACTAATCCTTATCTCTCCCAAACTGTGTTCAATGATATTAATAACATCTTGTAATTTGAAACTGGCCATGGTGGAAGTGTTTATACTGTGAAAATTAAAAAACACTACAAAGCAGGGCTTTGTTTATTGTTTTATCAATGCACCAGTTGTTAATCATTTAATAACACAGCCCTGCCTTTCTACTTCCATTAAAATTTGTGAGTTTTTCTAGACTGCTTCAAAATTTTAGTTCAGGGATATTATTTTCCCTTTTAGAATGTGTTTTGTCTCAAAACTTGATAACATATTAACCATTCCTAGTCATATGAGTATTCATTCAGTTTTAACCATATGTTTTACAGGATTTATTGTTTATGAGTGATTAATTATACTTTTGGTCTTCTTTATTTTAAAGTATCTCCTCTTTCCATTTCCATGAGGATAGAGTACCTTTTTTTTTTTTTTAGTACTTCCCTCACAAAGGATACAAGAGTGATTCCTGCATATCCAAAAGTACCTTTCTTGCCCTGGCAGGCAGGTGATATCTTAATCAGAATTCTTTACTTCTTTTTCTTTTTCTTTTTTTTTTTTTTTTTTTTTACAGGGTCTCACTCTGTCACCCAGGCTAGAGTGCAATGGCATGATCACAGCTCACTGCAGCCTTGGCCTCCTAGGCTCAAGCAATCCTCCTGCCTCAGTCTCCCATATAGCTGGGACCACAAGCATACACCACCATGCTCAGCTAATTTTTTAACTTTTTGTAGCGACAGGGTCTCACTTTGTTGCCCAGGCTGATCTCGAATTCCTAGGCTCAAGCAATTCTCCCACGTTGGCCTCCCAGAGGGCTGGGATTACAGGCATGAGCCATCGCACTGAGCCCATTAGCCAGAATTCTTAAAAATCTTCTCCCAAGAGACTGTAGATAATGTTCTGCTTCTTCTCCTTTCCAGTATCACAAATAAATGGGCTGTTGTTAATCACATTTCTTTTCCTTTAATCTATTTTGTTGTTGTTGTCATTGTCATTTTCTATGTGGGAACATAAAAGATTTCTTTCTTAAATATAAGAAGTTTATAAATTTTGCCAAGATATAGCAGATAGGTAATTTTTTTCTTTAATATCACCTGCATTTTGGTAACCATTGTTTAATATAAAAAACTTAAGTCTATCTTCAGAGAAATTTTCTTTTTTAAAAAGTATTCCTTTTTCTCTTCCCGGAGCTGTTAATATTTACATTTTAAGCCTCTAGCCTCCAAATATCTTGTCTTTTTCCTCATATCCTTGGGATTTTGTTCTTTATTTGTTCTACCAGGTCTTCCAAACCACTATTTCATTTCTCAAAGCAGCCATCATCTTCAGTTTGAGGTTTTGTAAATTGAAGATTGTGTTTAGCTCTAGGAAGCCTGGTGTATTCTAACTGCATCTCCTTGAGGAGCCTTATATTTGTTAGAGTTCTCTCCCTCTTCTTTTTTCAGTTCTATGAGTAGGAGTCCCCAGGTCCAGTTCAGCTGTTCAGTTTGCCTTCTCTTGGATCTCTGATTCCTCTGAAAGGAATTGTAATTTTTTTGCACCTTCATAGTTTAGTTACCTTTAGCACCTATTTAGTCATGACTTTAGGATTCCCCAGACCAGGAGGCTGAGCATGAAAATTTCTGCTTGTGTCAGTTGATAAGGAATTGAGCTGTCAGTCCCCACACTGAGGCAGACAGAGGCCTCTCTGGGAACAGGTGGCAGTCATTCCTCACTACTGGAGCTGGGAGCAGCTCAGCCTAGCAAAGTATCTCTCCTTCAGATGAGTGGGGCCTGGCATCTCCTCACAGAAGCACAGACAGCTTGTGCGAACAGGATTCTACTTGTCAGACCCCCTCCAGGAATAAGATATATTGAGTCTTTACCCCCTAGTTCTCGTCCCTCTTCCCCAACACCATAGGGAGAAAAGACCTTGACTCAGGTTGGCATATGCCCTCCAGGCTCTGCCGGCAGCACCATTTTGTTCATTGTATTACCAGAGGAGGAATGTGAAGAAATGAGCCAGGGACACATTCTCAGGCCTCCATCTTCTAATACAATTTTTTGGTAGCATATCAATTGACTATTTTATAAGCCCACAGTCTGACCCTATTTTATGGTTATAATAGCCACTCAGCATCATCTGGCCAAACCAATTATAGGCATGATACTTACTATCAGCACAAAAATTCCAGGGCATCACCTGCTGCCAGCTAGTGTTACCACTGACAGGTGAACCAGATAAGGATATTACTCATAAAGAAGCCTCTGACAAGGACACTGACTATATGGTGTCTAGCTCTGGCCAATGACTCAGTATCCCTCAGATCACTGAGGAAGAGGACCACCAGCATCTCTATATATTGTTGAAGCTGGACAAGTCCAGCCAAATGAGCAATATCCTCAATTTCCTGGCCATCAAAGTCTTACATGCAAGACAGTTGTCAGCTATCACATAGATTTTACTCTAGGCTGAGTCAGCGCCAAAATTTAAGTTCAGTAAAGATTGCATCTCAAAATCATACTGTTGGAAGATACATGCCCAACATCCCCTCCCCTAACTATCAGAACTTACAGCAGTTGGTTGGTAAAATTTTCAGGTATTAACTATTCACTGGAAGTCAGTCTTCTGGTTGGTGGGGAATGTTTCACAAAATGCCTCATAACAGCCTCCTCTTTTATTAACCCTTATATGGGAGAAAGGTTTTCTTTGGTCAATTGTATGGGTGATATTTGTCTCCATGATGGCATTTTAATGGTCAGCATTGATGTTAATATTATCCCAGATTAAGTGGCTCAGCCACAATTCCATTCTTTGCACAATCTTATCTGCAGTTGTGACACTCCAAGGGTGAGAGGGAGTAGGATAATGACTACAAGACCTGATGCCCAGCTAGCCTAGCGTGTGTCTGGCCAACATCCTGGTCCCTCAGTGTATGACAATGAGAAAACAAAAAGAAGCTTTAGATCTTCATTCTAAATTTGACACCAAACATTCAACATCCTAGGAGTGCCAGAGGGGCAACTGCATCATCACTCAACCACATCTAAAGCACTACCTCAAGTCAAACCCAATATATGAATGTGTCTGACAGCAGATGAATGGAGACTTAGATTCATGCTCCATTAGGCTTAATTCACTCCAGAGCTCACCAATTCCCAGGGTACATAGTGTCCAGTCAGGTACAAGCCAGAAGCTGAGGTTTTCTAACCAGCCAGTTCACTGAAAACTATATTTTGTCAGTCTAGGACTGTGTCAGCCTGAGATGAATAAAACAAACACCATCATTACCCACAACCAGGCTTGCATACCTACTGGTCAAGTTTGACCTGCAAAACTGGGACCTTCTAGGAATTACCAGGGTGTACTGGCCACTAACCAGATGAAAGTAATCAGTAATACTGCAGCAGTTTATATCCTGGAAGACAATACAATAGCCACACTTCAACTGGAACCTCAAGGAACTTGTTACCTTAAGGACGTCAGCCATCCCTGAGAGAGGCCCTGCTGGGACCACAAGGAGGATGTTTCTTCTCTCCCTCTGACACGTGAGGAGTTTTAAGTAGAGCTGGGCTTCTGCCATTTTCTCTAGCAGGTTTTTTGGGTATTTTTCTTTATACTAGCTCCATTCTGGGTTATAGAGGCCATGCTTTCATCATATCCCACTGATGGTGTTTGAATGACTGAAAACACTTCCTGCAGAATGTAAAAAACTAGTATGATTCCCTATTCAGTGCAGGAAGGAGGATGCATTACAGGAGAAGAGATACGCGTTTGGAAACTGGAGTAAGTGTTCAGCCACGATACTGCAAGCCAATTCAAGTCTGGCCAAGGCTGAGAAAACAAAAGTAGTCTAAAACCATTAAGTGATGCTCAATTACATAAATGCTGAGAAAGAAGCCCAGAGGTACATCAGAGAGGCCGAAGACCTAGAATACATCAGCAATCAAGAACAGGTGAGGGGAGAGTAGGAAGCTGAATACCTAGAACTCTTTTCCCCTTGAACTATTTTCCCCTTGCTTTCAAGGGTCAGCTTGTAGGGCTGGTGGAAACAACCAAATACCCATCGCCATGTAGAAAGGCCCAAGAGAGCAAGGTCTTTGCCAACTTCTGCGGTCCATAGATCACGCTGGGTTTCTAGGCAGCGTTCTAAGATATGACACTGAAAAAAATGTATGAAGTATCCTCATCCAAAATGTTAAAATGGTAAATCATTTTTTCTGTTCATTCGGAGGACTCTATAGAGGAAACATGTCTTTCACTCTGACTAGAAATATCCAGTTCTGACATTCACTGTACTTCCATTAGAAGAGATGAGTAAACACTATTGATGCTATCGGGAGTTCAAGTTTGAATCTTATTGTAGTACAGCGGAGACATTCCCAGTCTGCCTCGGCTTGAGACTATAAACCAAGCTCACATTGTTTTTCCTAGAATTATTAAGTTAAAAAAATCCCTTTTGTCCTCCCTGGCAATTTTAAGTTCTATTGCATATTTCTATGTTGATACTGGTTACCTTCCTATTCTTAAGTTATATTTACATCTACATTTAATATTTATATACTATAATTAAATAGCCATGTCACCCCCCGCCCACACACACACACACACACACACACACACACACGCACACTCATACATATAGATTCTTTACTTCTCTGTCAGTCCTCTGAGCCCCAGTCCCCTTCTGACTCTTAGATATGGTTGAAAGAATAATGGTCTGGGACTAAAAATGTTAAATTTTATGTTCAGTTACACTTGATAGCCTGCGTCTTCCTTTTTTCCTCACGTTGTTTCTCATTACAGCAGTTACACTGGATACCTTTGTAGACCTTTTCTCTCAAGTCCCTTGAGAGAAAAATCTAGATTTGTCTTCATCACCACTATCTCTGGACCTGGGACAAAAATAACAGTTACCTGACTGAAGAGGCTATTTGCCAAGGATATGTAAAATGACTTTAGGTCTGGCCATGCAAAAAAAAAAAAAAAAAAAATGCACCTCTTAAGACTCTCATCAGCTACTGACAAGAACTCCCTTAACTGAGAATATATTGCTCTAAAGTTCAACAACAACGGCAAGGAAAATCAATGAAGTTCCTGCATTTTAGTTTAGGGATTTTGCTGCCAGTTATTTTTAGGGATGTCATTTTGGCAACTCAGCATGCCAATACTTTGAAATAAGTTGGTCTACTTCTTAAAGTTCATGGGAACTTTAGTATTGTTGCACCACAAGACCATTTCTCAGTAACAGACTTCAAGCCATGTACTGCAACATGAATATTTGTTGGTGAGTCTGATTTTTGCATTTTTTCTGAACTGCTTTGACCTTAGGTATTGACTTTCATTAATTAAGTTAATTAATTTTGTTTCAAACTTTTGTTTCAGATCATCTATATCAGTCTCACCAATTCTTGGGTGAATCCACTCCCTATTTAATATTCTAATTTTACTGTCAGAGGAAAGCTCTGTATTTCCCTGAAACTGTAAAAAATTGAACTCTGTAATTGTATAATGGTTAAGAGGTAAAACAGCAGCCAGACTACCCAAGGCATCAATCCCAACACCTCAGTTACTACCTGTGACATTTGGCAAGTTATTTAAGATCTCTATTCTTGTTTCATTTTCTATAAAATGAGGGTAATAATAGTATCTACTTCATCAGGCGGTAATGAGGTTTACATGAATTGATTCATGTAAGACAATTAGAAGAGTGCTTGGCACATAGTAAATGCTCAATAAATGTTGGCTATTATTTTTGCATTGTCAAAATATCTTAGGAAAATGAAGACACTACTCGTTTTTGTTCCAATTTCCCTGACAATATTTTTTATTTTCTTCAACATTTGTCCAAACTATTAATCTCATTGGGGAGTCCGGACCTCCAATACCTAAATGATGACTGGCTTTATATAAAAATGATAATACCATTAGTGTCCAGGGATGAACACTGATAACATGAGAATAATGGGCAAGAGTTTAGGTACTGAGCTCACCCTACACACTAGACTCGTAACTTACTCCACACATTTACATCTGGGCCTCCCAATATGTTATTTATCTTCATCAAGGTAGGTTTAGAGGTATGAAGGTTGAATACACAGGTAGTGCATGTTCATACAGGTTGAGTGCATCAAAACCTAGAGATAAAGGAACAGAATCCATATGTACTCTTTTTCAAATTTTCAAATGTGTCAAATGGCAAAAGTTTCAGGGAAATTTTATTTAGTACTATCACTCTGCAGTTATCAGCGGTATTCATGTTGATCATCCATGTTTTAAGATAGAAAAGAGACAAAGAGTCTGTGTTGACAACCTCTATAGGACTGGAGCTATTGAGATGCCAGCTGCAATTTAGATGCTTGCTGCAATGCAGATGAGTTCAGCCAAATAGCACACTGTAACCCCAACAGGGAGCCAGTGCTGAAAGAGAGAAAGCTGAGGCTAGTAGGACTTGGATTAGTCAAGTAATTAGTCAAGTAATTAGTGATATCCAAGGCAGAGTGGTAAGCAAAGCAGTGGCTTGAGTCCTGCAGTAAGACGGCCCCAAGTCATGGTCTTTATGAACATCATTAGCTTTGTTCAAGGTGACCCAATCTCTTGGGACATAAATCAAGCTTGCCTTTAAGAAAAACAATATACACAGCTAGAACCAGGCAAAATATCAGGACTGCCGACAAGCAGGTTAGAAATAAGGTCAAATTTTGGTCCCAACAGGAAACCATAAAACTAATCAAGAAACGAGACAGAACCATGTCACAAGCTGAGAAAACCCACAAGAGATTTATGAAAGGCCAGACTTGGAAGACACAGGTGCTCAGAGTTTATTCCATATAATAAAACTACAATTGATCTCATGCCTGTCAATTTGGGCCACAGTAACTACAAATTAGAAGTGAAGAACCTGTAAGCATCAAGAACATAACAACGTATTACTATGTGTAACATTATGTGCTATGCAGAATAATCCTCCTCCCTGCAGAGATATCCACACCCTAATCTCTGGAACGTGTAAATACATTAAGATTCATGGAAAAGGGGAATTAAGGTTGCTGTTGCAATTCAAGTGGCTAATCAACTGACTTTATGATGAGATTATTTTAGATTATTTGGATGGACCCAATTTAATCATATAAGTCCTTAAAAGTAGAAAAAGAGGCAAAAGAGAAAGTCAGAGAGATGATATGTGAAAAGGACTCAACCAAATGTCTTAAGTCAGTTTGGGGCCAGGCGTGGTGGCTCAAGCCTGTAATCCCAGCACTTTGGGAGGCCGAGATGGGTGGATCACAAGGTCAGGAGATTGAGACCATCCTGGCTAACACGGTGAAACCCCGTCTCTACTAAAAAATACAAAAAACTAGCCGGGCGTGGTGGCGGGTGCCTGTAGTCCCAGCTACTCGGGAGGCTGAGGCAGGAGAATGGCATGAACCTGGGAGGCAGAGCTTGCAGTGAGCTGAGATCCGGCCACTGCACTCCAGCCTGGGTGACAGAGCAAGACTCCGTCTCAAAAAGAAAAAAAAAAAATTCAGTTTGGGCTATTATAATAAACTGCCATGGACTGGGTGGCTTAGACAATGCAAATTTATTTCTCACAGTTCTAGTGGCTGGGAAGTCCAAGATCAAGGTACCAGCAGCTCTGGCATCTGGTGAGGGTCCATTTCTTGGTTTGCCAATGGTTGTCTTTTTGTTGTATCCTCATATGGCAGAAAACAGATACTAGCTCTGTGGCTTCTTCTTACAAGGGCACTAATCACATTCGTGAGGGCTGTATCCTTATGACCTAATTACCTCACAAAAGCACCACCTCCAAATACCATCACATTGCAAATTCTATTTCAACATATTAATTTTGGGGAGGACACTAACATGCCATCCATAGCACCCACCATTACTGGCTTTAAAGATAGAAGGAGACCATGAGTTAAAGAATGCAGGCAGCCTCTAGAAATTGGAACAGGCAAGGAAATATATTGTGCCCTAGAATGCTGTCAGAAAAGAATGCTGTCTTACCAACACCTTGATTTTAGCTCAGGGAGACCCATATGAGAATTCTGATTTAGAGAACTATAAGATAGTAAGTATATGTTGTTTTAAGCCACCAAGTTTTTAGTGATTTGTTAGAGCAGCAACAGAAAATTAATACACATTACAATTGAGAAAATACTTAATCTGGATTGTTTGACTCTTTAAAATCAGTGAAATCACAAAACCACAATTTGTCCCAAATAATAATTCTTTCATATATAAACATCAAATCCCTTTAAAGAATACAAACAATAGCTTGAAGAGAGAGAATGGGCAGTACTGGGCGTGGGAAATGTATGTTCCTCTTCTTTTTATTCCCTCAAGTTGGGGTCAAGAAAAATAGGAATCAGTACCAAGGCCTAGATCTTGGCTACTCTAGATTGTTCTCAATTTCCATTTAGAAACTTTAAGCTCTGCTAATTACCATATGTTGATCTACAGCATGAATTAATATCCTCTACTCTGGGCAAATAGGTACTAATATTCTGGATTCAGAGAGTGGTAAAGAAATGCAAGAAAGACAAAGAAATTCTTTAGGCTAACATATTGGAATGTATACCACTCTAGCACTTTATTAAATGTTTCTAACTGTATTAGTCCATTTTCACATTGCTATAAAGAACTAACCGAGGCTGGATAATTTATAAAGACAAGAGGTTTAATTGACTCACAGTTCCACAGGCTGTGCAGATAGCATGGCTGGGGAGGCCTTAGGAAACTTACAATCATGGCAGAAGGCAAAGAGGAAAGAGGCATGTCTTACATGGCCAGAGCAGAAGGAAGAGAGAAGGGGGAGGTACAACAAACTTCCAAACAACCAGATCTCATGAGAACTCACTCACTATCACAAGAATAGCAAGGGAGAAATCAGCCACTGTAATCCAATCAACTCCCACCAGACACCTCCCACAATACTGAGGATTACAATTCAACAAGAGATTTGCGTGGGGAGGACACAGCCAAAGCATATCACTGACTAGCAAACTTTACCAGTAATTTACATGAGCAGCATCCCAGAATTTAAAATGCTTTATATTTTCAAAATTCTATATTCTATCAACATTCCCAGCCTCGATTATAAGAAAGCCAAAGGAATTACAATAGATTTTTAAATGCCAGGAAGGAAACTGGAGCCTTTGGGTAAAGGGTGAAAAGAGAGAGCCCCAAGGGGAGTAACGATACCAAGGCAGAAAGCAAATCTCAAGCTCCCTGCTCAGTTTCCAAAACCTTCCTCAGCTCTGCCAGGGGCCACTCTAGCATCCATGTTCAAAGCAAAATTATCTTATAGGCATTTTGCTGTCAGGCTAAGACTGGTTTAAGTTTATTTTAGTCTAGGGAAGTTATTGTTCTGATCACGCATTGTTCTTCTTCAGATGTCTTACTGATCAAGGTTTTATTTATAAACTTTTGGCTACTGCTGTTAGAATGTGAAGTTGAAAGATGTGTAAAAAACGTTTTGACAGAACACTTAGTACACTGACTTTTTTCACCCTCCCTTGACCTGGTTTCTGTTCTGCCCTTTTGTTTTTGTTTTTTGTTTTTTGGGATTTTTTTTTTTTTTTTGGTGGTTGTTGTTTTTTGGTTTTTGGATTTTTGATACCTACTGCCTTTTTCAATTAATTTCTCTAGAGACACTTTCTTGATCTAAAGCCCAGCATTCTCAATAAAAATAAATATGTAAGTTATTGGAAGATCTTATCACAGATTGGTCATAGCCAAACATATTTTAAATTACCTATTTTTCACCATTTGGATAAATTGCTTCAAATGAGTAGCAAAAAATGTGAAAGCCTAAAAAAAAACTTTCAGGAAAGTCTGATGAAGAAAGGGAGCAAGAAATAAAGAAAAAAAAACGAACTCAAACAATTTGCCACAAGTCTGGGGTTTTTTTTTTTTTTTTTTTAGCAGTTCTTCATTTTAGATGTAATAAGTCAATGTCTTGGAGTTTGTATAACCTTAATCTTAAACATCCAAAGGGTGAGGGGATTGGAGGGAGGAAAATGATACTTAAGAAGAGTCAGATAGACATAAGGAACAATCAGCTTAAAGATTTTATTATCTGGAACCCCACCATGCTGGTCTGCCCTTTTCAATATGGTGAAGAATATAATTCAGTGTTTAGACTAGATCATGTCTGTCCAGAATTATATTATAAGCCCTCTCTACAAAAAGATTGCCATCTTTTTGCCATCCAAATCAGAAAGGAAGTAAAATTTTCCTTGTTTGCAGTTGACGTGATATTATATAGAGAAAACCTTAAAGACTCCACCAAAAAACTGTTGAAATTGATAGACAAATCAGTAAAGCTGCAGTATACAAAATCAACATACAAAATTCTATTGGGTTTCTATACACTAACAATGAGCTATCTGAAAAAGGAAATTAGGAAAACAATCTTATTTATAATAGTACCAAAAAAAGAAAACACTTAGAAATAAACTTAACTAAAGAGGTGAAACACTTATATGCTGAAAACCACAATACATTAATGAAAGAAATTAAGGAAGACAAAAACAAATGGAAAGACATCTCATGTTTATGGATTGGAAGATTTAGTACTATAAAAATGTCCATACTACCTAAAGCAGACTACATAGTCAATGCAAACTCTATCAAAATCCCAGTGGCATTTTTTTACAAAAATAGAAAAACCACTTATATAATTTACATGAAACCATGAAGGACCCTGAATGGCCAAATTAATATTAAGAAAGAACAAAACTGGAGACATCATACTTCCTGATTTCAAAATATATTACAAAGCTACAATAATTAAAAAAGTACCATACTGACATAAAGACAGACATGTAGTCCACTGGAATAGAGATCCCAGAAATAATTCCATACGTGTATGGTCAACTAATCTTCTACATGAGCACCAAAAATATACAGTGAAAAAATGGTGTTGCGTAAACTGGATATATACATTCAGAAGTATGAAATTGGACCCTTATCTTACACCACACACAAAAATCAAGTCAAAATGGATTGAGGACTTAAAAATAAGGCCTAAACTGTAAAACTCCTAGAAGAAAACATAGAGGGAAAGCCCTATGACATTAGTCTTGGCAATGATTTTATGAATATGACACCAAAACACAGGCAACAAAAGCAAAAATAGAAAAATGGGACTACATCAAACTAAAAAGCTTCTGCACAGCAAAGGAAATAATAAGCGAAGTGATAAGGCAACCTATGGCATGGGAGAAAATATTTGCAAACTCTATATCTGATACACGGTTAATTTACAAAATATATAAGGATACCCTGCTACTCAATAGAGAAAAGCTAATAACCTGATTTTAAAATGGGTTAAAGACTTGAATATATGTTTCTCAAAAGAAGACATACAAGTGGCCAATGTGTATATAAAAATATGCTCAATGTCACTAATAATGAGGGAAGTGAATATCGAAACTGCAGTAAGATACCACCTCATACTCATTAGGATGATTACTATTTAAAAAAAGGCAATAACAATTGTTGGTAAGGATATGGAGAAATTGGAACTCTGGTATATCGTTGGTGGGATCCAAAATGGTACAGCTGCTATGAAAAACCATATGGCAGTTCCTCAAAAAATTAAAAATAGAACTACCATATGATCCAGCAATCCTACTTCTGAATATTATTCCAAAAGAATTGAAATCAGGGTCTCAAGGAGATATTAGTACTCCTATGTTTAGGGCAGCACTATTCACAATAACCAAGGTATAAAACCTACCTTTCTAAATGTCCATGGACAGATAGATGGATTACAAAATGTAGTATACACATACAATGAAATATGATTCTGCCTTTAAAAAGAAGGAAATTCTGCAATATGCAAAACCATAGATAAATCTTGAGAACGTTATGCTAAGTGAAATAAGCCAGTCACAGAAGGACAAATACTTCATGTATCTATCTAAAATAGTCAAACTCATAGAATCAGAGAGTGGAATGGTGGCTGCCAGGGGCGGAGGGAGGGAAAAATTGGGAGTTGCCAATCAATCAGCATAAAGTTTGGTTATGCAAGATGAATAAGTTCTAGAGATTTGTGGAACATCGTGCTTATAGTTAATAAAATTTCAAGCATACAGTATAGTATTATTAAGAGGGTGAATATAATGTCCTTACCACAATAAAATAAAATTAAGGGGAAAAAAGCTGCATTCATTCCACATTCTGTTTTAGGAAAGTGGCTAGAAATGGATACTCTGTTTCCAAAGGGGTCTTTTGGGCTTAGAAGTGCTGGTCCTCATTGAGAAGGAATTAAATTACTCCTAAGGCCCGCCCTTGTATTTAGAAATTGTAATGCTGGTAGCCAGACTGGCACAGAATTCCTGGCCTTATCTAACTTCAGCCTATAATGACTTTCCCTGAGCATCCTGGTAAGCCAGGGTGGAGAGTGAGTATGCCTCCCTCTCTCCACCTGCTATGCAGGAAGACATTTAGTCAGCTCGTGAATTATTAGGTTGGTGCAAAAGTAATTGCAATTTTTGCCATTAAAAGCAATGGCACAAGCACAATTATTTCTCGTAATATGTATATGGAACACCAAGTGCATACAAATTTATTATCAAAATGAATAAACTAAATAGTAGGTAACCATTCAATAATCTGGACCCAGGCTCAGTTTTACAAATAAAGTAACTATGGCCCAAAGCGGTAGTCTAGAGGCGCACAGAACTGTTAGCAGGGTAACCATTGGTCTATGTTACCTTGCTTTGAGTGTCACCCTGGCTGAAGCAGGTTTTGCTGGGAGATTGGTGATCCTGTTCATATGGAAAATGATGCTCTTTTCTTCTCTTAAGATCCTGTGGCTAAAATGCTGTTTAGATTTTAGCTTGTGAAAATGTTGCCTAATATCCAGAACCTACAAAGAACTCAAACAAATATACAAGAAAAAAACAAACAAGCCCATCAAAAAGTGGGGAAAGGATATGAACAGACATTTCTCAAAAGAAGACATTCATACAGCCAACAGACACATGAAAAAATGCTCATCATC
The DNA here is from genome assembly GCF_002776525.5 of Piliocolobus tephrosceles. Classification (NCBI taxonomy): domain Eukaryota; kingdom Metazoa; phylum Chordata; class Mammalia; order Primates; family Cercopithecidae; genus Piliocolobus; species Piliocolobus tephrosceles. Next base: position 97,307,426 of record NC_045441.1, read on the forward strand.
ACTGGCCATCAGAGAAATGCAAATCAAAACCACAATGAGATACCATCTCACACCAGTTAGAATGGCAATCATTAAAAAGTCAGGAAACAACAGGTGTTGGAGAGGATGTGGAGAAATAGGAACACTTTTACACTGTTGGTGGGATTGTAAACTAGTTCAACCATTATGGAAAACAGTATTGTAAACTAGTTCAACCATTATGGAAAACAGTATGGCAATTCCTCAAGGATCTAGAACTAGATGTACCATATGACCCAGCCATCCCATTACTGGGTATATACCCAAAGGATCATAAATCATGCTGCTATAAAGACACATGCACACATATGTTTATTGCGGCACTATTCACAATAGCAAAGACTTGGAATCAACCCAAATGTCCGTCAGTGACAGACTGGATTAAGAAAATGTGGCACATATACACCATGGAATACTATGCAGCCATAAAAAAAAAGGATGAGTTTGTGTCCTTCGTAGGGACATGGATGCAGCTGGAAACCATCATTCTTAGCAAACTATCACAAGAACAGAAAACCAAACACTGCATGTTCTCACTCATAGGTGTGAACTGAACAATGAGATCACTTGGACTCGGGAAGGGGAACATCACACACCAGGGCCTATCATGGGGAGGGGGGAGAGGGGAGGGATTGCATTGGGGGTTATACCTGATGTAAATGACGAGTTGATGGGTGCTGACGAGTTGATGGGTGCAGCACACCAACATGGCACAAGTATACATATGTAACAAACCTGCACGTTATGCACATGTACCCTAGAACTTAAAGTATAATAATAATAAAAAAAAAAAAAGAAAATGTTGCCTAAGTCAAGTCCTCTCCTGCAAATTTCAGATGTGTTTGTGACCTCCCAGCATGTTCAGTTGGTATTTATTAAAATTTTTATTAAAATGTGTTCACTGAAATCCAAAGAAATTACTTTCAAAAAATAAAGTTTTATAAAAACTTAAATAGAACCTAATTGATTCATGTCTTTATTTATAAGAAGCAGAAATTATTCTACATACAAGTAGCCATATATATAAATTAATAAAGTACACATGTACACATATACACACATATATATAATCTTTAAAAGGAATATATACCTTTTAAGAACGTATAAAAATGCTTACCTAACATAAAGCCAACTTAAAATATCGAGGCAAAAAAATCAAGTCAAAAAAAAGGGGGATGAGTATTTTTGTACAATGTGTATGGAAGAAACTATATGTGTATATGAAACCAACTACACAAATGTTTATACATAAATTTATGCAACAAAAGCTCATTAATTCCCATTCCACACATTTAGCATTTATAATTAGTCTAAATTTCTTGGCACCACATGTAAAATGAAATTCAAATTAGGTGAAATTCTAGTGTAAATAAAAGAAATATTTATACATAAAAAACCAACAGTTTTTAAGTGTCATTTTATTAGTTCTTGTACTCAAAAAATGTCTAGTTATAAGTAACATGTTAAGCAATGCCAAGATTCTATAAGTGTTCTTACTGATAAAACCAATATTCGAAAGTGATGTCAGGTGCGTTGTTATTGTTCATATGTAGAGGATAATAGCATAGATGGTATTATTAATAAAAGCATAGATTCCAAAAGCATAGACTGCCTAGGTTCACATCCTGATTCTGCCGTTTGTGGACTGTGTATGAACTCGAGCAAGTATTTGAAATTTCTATGCCTCTGTTCCCTCATATGTAAAAAAATAATAATAATGTCAAGGTTGGTTGAGAAATAACAAATGGCAGCCTCCTAGCAGCCTCATATTTCCCCACCTGACCTCCGAACCAAATGAGAGCAATGGAGGAAGATGGGGACCAAAATAGCCCCTTTATTACAAAAAAGGCTAGGCAGAAGAACATGGCTCTGGCTCTATTAGCCAAAAGGACTTCCTAAGAATGAGACATACTGAATCTTCGTAGTCTCAGGCAGCACTCAAAAATCAGGCCTGCCTTCTACAGTAACCAAAACAGCATGGTACTGGTACCAAACACATATATAGACCAATGGAACAGAACAGAGGCTTCAGAAATAACACCACACATCTACAACCATCTGATCTTTAACAAACCTGACAAAAACAAGAAATGGGGAAAGGATTAATAAATGGTGCTGGGAAAACTGGATAGCCATATGTAGAAAGCTGAAGCTGAATCCCTTCCTTACACCTTATACAAAAATTAATTCAAGATGGATTAAAGACTTAAATGTTAGACCTAAAACCATAAAAACCCTAGAAGAAAACCTCGGCAATACCATTCAGGCCATAGGCATGGGTAAGGACTTCATGACTGAAACACCAAAAGCAATGGTAACAAAAACCAAAATAGACACACAGGATCTAATTAAACTAAAGAGCTTCTGCATGGAAAAAGAAACTACCATCAGAGTGAACAGGCAACCTACAGAATGGGAGAAAATTTTTGCAATCTACTCATCTGACAAAGGGCTAATATCCAGAATCTACAAAGAACTCAAATAAATTTACAAGAAAAAAACCACCCCATCAAAAAGTGGGCAAAGGATATGAGCAGACACTTCTCAAAAGAAGACATCTATGCAGCCAACAGACACATGAAAAAATGCTCATCATCACTGGTCATCAGAGAAATGCAAGTCAAAACCACAATGAGATACCATCTCACGCTAGTTAGAATGGTGATAATTAAAAAGTCAGGAAACAACAGATGCTGGAGAGGATGTGGAAAAATAGGAATGCTTTTACACTGTTGGTGGCAGTGTAAATTAATTCAACCATTGTGGAAGACAGTGTGGTGATCAAGGACCTAGAACTAGAATTACCATTTGACCCAGAAATCCCATTACTGGGTATATCCCAAAGGATTATAAATCATGCTACTATAAAGACACATGCACACATACATTTATTGTGGCACTATTCACAATAGCAAAGACTTGGAGCCAACCCAAATGTCTATCAGTGATAGACTGGATTAAGAAAATGTGGCACATATACACCATGGAATACTATGCAGCCATAAAAAAGGATGCATTCATGTCATTTTCAGGGACACGGATGAAGCTGGAAACCATCATTCTGAGCAAGGACAGAGAGCCAAACACCGCATGTTCTCACTAATAGTGGGAATTGAACAATGAGATCACTTGGACACAGGACGGGAAACATCACACACCAGGGCCTGTTAGGGGGTGGGGGCGCTGGGGGAGGGATAGCATTAGGAGAAATGCCTAATGTAAATGATGAGTTGATGGGTGCAGCAAACCAACATGGCACATGTATACCTATGTATCAAACATGCATGTTGTGCACATGTACCCTAGAACTTAAAGTATAATAAAACAAATAATAAGGCCTGCCTTATGTAGGATGTACAGCATGGAGGAGTAGAACACATGCTCCGTGTGGACAAACTACTCCTAAGGCAGGGAAAGGAAAGGGTTGGAGAGGCATGTCCAGTTCCTCTTCCCCAGACACTCGTCAGGTAACTCATTCCACTGCCATGGAAAGGAATGAGAAGTGGAATAAGGGGCCAAGAGTATTTAAGGAAAAATTCCTCTTTGTGGAAACTGAAGGCGTCAGGAAGAAGTATTCTCATGTTTCTCTTAGCTTTATTGGAGAATCAAATGAGATGATGCCTGTAAAGTGTGCCCCATATATGGTAAATGTTCAATAAATGTTAGCTATTATTATGATATGTATTATTCTTATTAACTATAGCATTATCAGGATTTCAATGAATGTGACTGGACCCATGGTATGTTCAGAAGCCATCTAGTGGTGCTCTAGAGATCAGAACTGCTTTTAATTTTTTAAGTTCTAAATTCTGATTTTCATTTTATTTGGCTATTAACCCTTAAAATTTGGGTAAATTAGCAAGTGATGTTATTTATTTTTCCTCTTGTCTGGCAACATATTCTACAAAAGGTATTTCTCCATTAACTAGATAGTTCATACATGCAAGTGTGGACGAACTCTTGATCATCTGCTTACAGCTGTGGTCTAAGCTGATACCGCATAGTGTATGGATGTATATACAGATCCTTTTAGTTGGACAAACTGGAGCTGAGTATTTTGGCAGAGCAGAGGCTTTTCTCATCATCAGACACAACATTCTAACTCTTCTCTTTTGAGAGCCCTGTGTTTATATTTTCTTTTCTCCTCCATCTCTCTAAGGGATGTTATATCTTTTGTGTTACGACCCCAAGTTAAATGCCCATAAAATTGTATTGTATTTAAAGCCAAAATTTACCAGGACACAATATGTTTTCTTCACCACACTCTAAACCACAGTATTTCGTGTCCTGGATTGTCTAGTGACTCCATTTTCAGAAGAGACTAAGGTGTAAATATTATACTTTTTCTTTTTTTTTTTTTTTTTTTTTTTTTTGAGACAGAGTCTCGCTCTGTCGCCCAGGCTGAAGTGCAGTGGCCAGATCTCAGCTCACTGCAAGCTCCGCCTCCCGAGTTCCCGCTATTCTCCTGCCTCAGCCTCCCGAGTAGCTGGGACTACAGGCGCCCATCACCACGCCCGGCTAGTTTTTTGTATTTTTTTTAAGTAGAAACGGGGTTTCACCGTGTTAGCCAGGATGGTCTCGATCTCCTGACCTCGTGATCCGCCCGTCTCGGCCTCCCAAAGTGCTGAGATTACAGGCTTGAGCCACCGCGCCTGGCCATATTATACTTTTTCTAGAGGTATAAATACTATAGTTCAACTTTGTCAGCCATGTACCAATAAAGGAGTAATAGGAATGAGCCTTCTATCTCTTTTACCAGGTGTTTAGAGTGACAATCCTCATGTGAAAGTTCCCCCTCCATAGCCTGGCAGTGTCTGCTGGCATCAATTTCTTCAACTACTGTATGCCTGAATAATTGACAGAGCTAAGTGGATGCAGGTTCCTTTTTTTCACCAAGTTCCCCTTGAGTGCTTCAGCAACATGAGGCAATTTATCATGTTTTTTGTGCAACAGTGCATAGACTTTTTAAAGAATGCATTTAGACTTTCTGTTCTTGTTCAGAAAATAATTTTAGTTCTCAGGTTCACAACGTTAAAAGCCCCAATTGGGATAGTTAGACCAGCAGTATCAGCAGGCCCAAGTAACCCAAGTCATAGACCCCCCTATTGCTTTTTTCATTTTGCTTCATTTTCCTTTGAAGAAAGACCCAATTACAAAGGTTTGTGGATTTTTCTAAGGATATTCCCTCCATAGAGGTTACATTCAGCTCTTTAGCAAGAAAAATGCCAGAGCAATTAGTGGCTCTGGGGAACCACTAGCCATTTGTGTACTATTTCAGAAGAACCCATTGTGGGCATCAGTAGCCTCTACACAGAGATTCCTTTCAGAATGCAAATGTTTCTTAACCATTTGGAAGATACCTAAAATTGAAATCAACAGTGATATCCTCACAAGGGCGCTTCTGTTGTATATTCTGCGTTAGAAGATGTCATGGCATGGTTTCTTTTCATCATTCTTCTCTGCTCACCTCCAGCTTGTGAGCTCTCATTTCTCTTTAGCATTCAAGAATGTTCTCTCAGCCTGGTGCAGTGACTCACGCCTGTAATCCCAGCACTTTGGGAAGCAGAGGTGGGTGGATCACTTGAGGTCAGGAGTTTGAGACCAGCCTGACCAACATGGTGAAACCCTGTCTCTATGAAAAATACAAAAATTAGTTGGGTGTGGCGGCAGGCACCTATAATCCCAGCTACTTAGGAGGCTGAGACAGGAGAATCGCTTGAACCCGGGAGGCAGAGGTTGCAGTGAGCCAAGATCATGCCATTGCACTCCAGCCTGGGTGACAGAGCAAGACTCTGTCTTAAAAAAAAAAAAAAAAAAAAACCTGCACATTGTTCACATGTACCCTAGAACTTAAAGTATAATAATAATTTTTTAAAAAAAAGAATTGGATTTAAAAAAAAAAGATGATCTCTGATATACTTCCAGAAAACCTGCTTGCTGCCAAAATGAAGAAACACATATCTGCAAGGAGGTTAGTTATTTCCTAGGTGACATTTTAATAAGAAACCCATTTTTGGATAATATTCCAATTGAAACTAATTCTTTACTATCCCTCCTGGTCAGGAAATAACATGTCCAAATTGATCTAATGTCCTGGTGCCTTGTATACTCTAATGTTTACTATAGTGATCGTGCTACATCTTAAAGGATTATCAATTTGTGAAGAATCAGAAATAACTAATTATAAAGCCAAGAAGAATATTATTTAAACTTTCATTGACTGAGGCATTAGCCTAGGATCTTGCAGGTACTTCTTAGGATTAGGAACAGCTGTTAGTTTCCAGCAGCTATACAAATCGTGCAGGTTAATAAGGTTCTGGTTAACAGAATGCCAGAAAACAGAAATATATTACAGCACTCAAGCATTAATGCAGAATATAATAGTCATGCCTTTCCAAAGAAACAAATAGAGCCTAAACTATTTTAATGGCTTAAATTAAATATACTAAACTTTGGGGGCGTTAACCTTTCAGAAACAGAACAAAATAGCCAAGTAGGAAGAGTTTGGATAGGAGGAGAAGAAAATGTACATTTTGATAATACATGTCAGAAAATAAAGCTTTTGTTATGCTATGGCCATCTGAAGTTTTAAAAGCTTTTAAGTGCAATTGTGCGCTTTTTAACCCTACCATACAACTATTTAGATTTTCAAAACAGAGAATTTAGAAAGGGATGAAGTCTTTCACTTTAAGAAAGCTAAATGATGAGAATACATGGGCACATAGAGTGGAACAACACACACTGGGACCATTCAGTGGGGGCAGGGTGGAAGGAGGGAGAGGACCAGGAAAAATAACTAATGGGTATTAGCTTAATACCTGCGTGATGAAATAATCGTACAACAAACCCCATGACACAAGTTTACCTATGTAACAAACCTGCACATGTACCCCTGAACTTAAAAGCTCAAAAAAAAGAATATATCCAAAAAGAAAAAAAAGAAAAGGCTGACAAGAAGTGGATGGAGAACTCGTACACACTGCAGTGCCCTGTAGCCTGAAGGAGAACTGAAATATCCTTGCTAGGTGGGCCTAAACATTTTTTTCCAGGCACCCAAAACCCTGACCTTGTTAGCCTGGTTTCAAGCGTTCTCTAACCAGCCAACTCTCTTGCATTATTGAAAATAAGAGTTGCATCTCAGAAATTCTTTTTTTGTAACTTTCAGCAAAATATCCATTGCATAAAGTACTGTTGTGTATTATTCTATCTATCTTCTCATATTCTTCGCTTAAAATTTCATTTAGAAAGTCATATACTTTGAAAACAGGGAACAACGACTTGCCATTCTTATTCCCCTGTGGTTTTAATTCAGAGTTAATTCTACCTCTGTTTTTTTATCCCAATTTGAAATTTAGAGTTTCCAGAAATGAAAGTTCTAAGATAGCCTACCTTCAAGACAGAAGGACTTGGAGAAAAGACATCTTTGTTGACATAACCATTCCACACACATCCTTTTCCAGTGAAGTTGTCCTATAACGTTCAGTAACCTGCCTGGGCTTATGTCAGTTGGTTATTTCTATTAACTTCAGCTGAAACTGTAATATAAGTTATTCTTCAGGTGATTCCCATTTGTAAAATAAAACTATTCAATTTTCTTTTTTTCTGTATAAGAAACTAATTTTCTCACAAATAAAATTATTTAATATGTAAAAACCATTTAGAATATTTTTAAATATTCCAAGTAATCCTTAGAGGTTTTTTTTTTTTTTATATACTTTGAATTCAAAGATCTTCTGCATCCTCCTAAATAAAAGGAGTTCTTTTCATGGAACCCATGTGCTTTAACAATGTTGTTATCACTAGACAATGCCTTAGAGAGCAAGTTGGGTACTGACTAGTGACTGCTGGGAGATACAGAGGGAACAGAAATTTGAAAAAATTTTCAAATCACCAACTTTACCTTTTAAAAATTATTCTTGGCAGGGTGTAGTGGCTCACGCCTGCAATCCCAACACTTTGGGAGGCTGAAAAAGGCAGATCATGAGGTCAGGAGTTCAAGACCAGCCTGGCCAACATGGTGAAATCCCATCTCTACTAAAAACACAAAAAATTAGCTGGGCATGGTGGCATGTGCCTGTAATCCCAGCTACTTGGGAGGCTGAGGCAGGAGAATTGCTTTAACCTGGGAGGTAGAGGTTGCAATGAGCCAAGATCACCCCACTGCACTCCAGCCTGGGTGACAGAGTGAGACTCTGTCTCAGGCAAATAATAATAATAATAATATTCTCCCAAGTACTTGTAATCTGTTGTCTAATCATAACAAATTTGCTTCTGTTAAATGTCAACTAAATATGAACCCATCTTCAACTAGATTTGAGACTGTGATATTGACCTCCGTGAACCATATTTCAGAGTGTATTACAGCTCCTTTAACTGTTCATTCATTTTCCCATTTTCAAACATATTTTAGTGCCTATTATGTAGTTGCACTATTTTAGTTGCTACATATTTGATAATGAACCAAAGACTTTTTTTTTATGTTCCTGCATACAAGTGCAGGTTTCTTACATAGGTGAATGTGTGCCATGGTGACTTGCTGCACCTATCACCTAGGTATTAAGCCTAGCATGCATTAGCTATTTTTCCTGATGTGCTCCTTCACCCTGCCTGACCCGACAGGCCCCAGTGTATGTTGTTCACCCCGTGTCTGTGTGTTCACATTGTTCCACTCCTTCTTGTGAGACCATGCGGTGTTTGGTTTCTGTTCCTGCATTAGTTTGCTGAGGATAATGACTTCCAGCTCCATCCATGTCCCTGCAAAAGACATGATTTCACTCCTTTTTATGGATGCATGGTATTCCATGGTATATATGTACCACATTTTCTTTATCTAGTCTATCATTAATGGGCATCTAGGTTGATTTCATGTCCGCTATTGTGAATAGTGCTGCAATAAACATATGCATACATGTGTCTTTATAATATAATGATTGATGTTCCTTTGGGTATACCCAGCAATGGGATTGCTGGGTCAAATGCTATTTCTGGTTCTAGGTCCTTGAGGAATTGCCACACTGTCTTCTACCATGGTTGAACCAATTTACATTCTCACCAACAGTGTAAAAGTGTTCCCATTTCTCCACAACCTCACCAGTATCTGTTGCTTCTTGGGTTTTTAATAATCACCATTCTGACTGGCATGAGATGGCATCTCATTGTGGTTTTGATTTGCATTTCTCTAATGATGAGTGATGTTGAGCTTTTTTCATGTTTGTTAGCTGCATAAATGTCTTCTTTTGGGAAGTGTCTGTTCATATCCTTTGCCCACTTTTTAATTGGTTTGTTCGTGTTTTTTTCTTGTAAGTTTGTTTAAGTTTCTTGTAGATTCTGAATATTTGAGCTTTGTCGGATGGATAGATTACAAAACTTTTCTCCCATTCTGTAGGTTGTCTGTTCACTTTGATGATAGTTTCTTCTGTATAGAAGCTGTTTAGTTTAATTGAATCCCATTTGTCAATTTTTGCTTTTGCTGCAATTGTTTTTGATGTTTTCCTCATGAAATCTTCGCCCGTGCCTATGTCCTGAATGGTATTGCCTAGATTTTCTTTTAGGGTTTTTATAGCTTTGAGTTTTACATTTAAGTTGGACCAAAGACTCTTTCTTCAGAAAGTGTATAGTCTCTTAATTGAGATAATACTTGTAAATAAATAACTGTAACAATGTAAAAAGTAACCAGGACCCTAAACTAGGAATTGTCAACAACTATGAAAGTGCAGAGACAGGCAGTGTTACAAATCAAGAAGAATTTGAGATGGCTTGCTCTGTGGAGGATGTTACATTTGGCTTGAGTGCTAAAAGATATTTAACAATGGAACATTTAGGGAAAATCATGGCAAATACTCCAAAGAAAAGAGAAAAAAAGAAAGATCCAAAAACTTGGAGTCATGTGAGGTTCAACCCAGGTGTAAAAGTAAGTGGGGTTTGGGTTACAGAGTTTTTGATACCCGACTAAGATGCCTGCCTGTTCTTTAACGTCCAGTAGGGAGCCAGCAAAAATGTTGGGCTTGATGATCTAGGCAATCATGTGTAACCTGGATTCGAGTGAGGGTAAACTGAAGGCAGAGAAAAGTTAAGACTCTTTATGAGAAGTATTGAAGGCCTAAAGTAGGGGAGTGTCAATAATACCTACCTATGCAGAAAGAGTACACAGGTAGATTAGAGAAGCATGGCAACACTTGGGATGTGGGTCAAAGAAAAGAATCAAATATGACCCACAGTTTTGAACTATTATTCTGTAAAAAAAAAAGACAAATAACTAAAGGAGAGTTCTCCCAGGCAGACTTTCTACTTGTCACCCCTCTTGGTTTCTGTCTCCTCCAGACCTGCCCTATAGAGCCATGTACCTGCTAAAAAGGAAGAAAGTAGCTACCCATTCCTGTATTGTTCAGTAAGTTGTGGCAAATCAAGAGTTATATAGCAACCCTCTTGCCAGCTTCAGGAATTATTTGACCGTGATAGTCACAGAACTCTAACTCAGTGTGGCTAAGCTATATACCCTGGAAACAGTAACCCACCATGAGGCATAGCCCTTGCCTGCTTTGCAACCTCAGCGTGATCACTTTCTACAGCCCAGTAACTGATCTCCCTATAGTTCCTCAAACACAGCAAGCCTCTTTCCAACACCAGAATCTTTGCACATGCTGTTCCCTGTAACATCTTTCACACCAATTTCACTTGTCTAGTTTTTAGTCTGTTTTTGGCCTTAGTTTAAATGTTGCCCCCTCAAGAGGCCTTACCTGACCACCTTTTCTAAAGAAGGGCCAACTCTTTATTTTCTATCTGAGCCTTTAGTTTCTTTCCTAGTTAGTACATACTACAACATACTCATTTTCTTTTTGCCTCTTCTCCTGACAAAACATTAGCTCCATAATAACATAAACCATGTCTCTTCTCTTGGTCACTGTATCCCTAGCACCAAGAACAGCGCTTGGTACTTCATAGGAGATATTCAATAAGCAATTGTTGAAGGAATTAGTGAATGAGTGGATGAACCCACTTGTTCAGAAAGCTTTGTATAACCAAAAAATAGGATCCTGAGTAATTCAATGAAATATTCAAAGAGATAACAACGGCTACTTTTCTTTTTTAATTTTCAAAGTAACCTCTTCCTATAAAGTGTATTTATAGAATTACCACAGTAATATTTGGGAAATTGAATGTAAGTATTCTCCAGGATTTCTTAATTTCCATAAAAGCTCTGTGGTGCCACAATATATTGCAGTGTTTTTCAGCCTTATTAAAAATGAAATCAAATGGAGAATAGAATAGAAAATATCAGCATGCATTGCATGTGGTAAGCATAGTTTCAAGAAACTTTTTTTATTGATACATAATAATTGCACATATTTATGGCAAACATATAATGTGAGGTTTTGATACATATTTATTGTGTAAAAATTAAAACAGAATATTTAGTGTATCCATCACCTCATATATTTATCATTTCTTTGTGGCAAGAACATTCAAAATCCTCTCTTCTAGCTATTTTCGAATGTATAATATAATGTTGTCAACTAATAGTCACCCTACTGTGCAATAGAACACCAAAAATAATTCCTCCTCTCTAACTGTAACTTTGTACCTGTTGACCAGTCTCTACCTATCCTTCTTCCTCAGTCCCTCCCAAGCCTCTGATAACCAGTATTTTACTCCACTTCTATGAGATCAGCTCCTTTAGAATCTATGTATAAGGGAGATCACGTGATATTTGTCTTTCTGTGCCTGGCTTATTTCACTTAACACAATGTCCTCCAGGTTCATTCATGTTACTGCAAATAAAAGGATTTCATTCTTTTGATGGCTGAATAGTATATGCTTATATAACATTTCATTTATCCATTCATCCACTGATAGACATTAGGTTGATTCTATACCTTGGCTATTGTGAAGAGTGTTGTAATAACATGGGAGTTCAGAGATCTCTTTGACATACTGATTTTATTTCCTTTGGACATATACCCAGTAGTGGGATTGCTGAATCATATTGTAGTTCTATTTTTAATTTTTTTAGGAACCTCCAAATTGTTTTCCATATGGCTGTACCAGTTTACATTTCCACCAATAGTGTATTATAGTTCCCCTTTCTCTATATCCATACCAGTAAAACAAAGAAAAAGAGGGAGAAAAGATGAAACTTTTCTGTGGCAGGGGAAGAGGGAGGATCCCTGTGTAACAATATTTTTTATCATGATTCAAAGTCAGTACACACTCTAGTGTTTGCCATATTATCCTTTTGTGGCTGCTGTCATAGCTCCTCAAAGCCAGCCTTGAATTGTTATTTTGCAGTATTATGATTCCTTATAACCTATTTGTAATGGAAGCCTTCCCACAAATGCACTCAAAATTTCCATTTCTTAATATTTTCTTATAGATCAACCTACCTTAACCTCCTTCAGGATGCTTGGACTCACAGTAAAGTGCATTCCCAGAGTTTCTTTCAATGTAGGGTGCTGGGCTGCTTTTACCTTAACCAGCAACACACACACACACACACACACACACACACACACACACACACATTCAGAGTGAAAGTGGTAAGATTTGCTGTTTTTTAAATCAAGAATAATTTGAAACAATGATTTGACAGGCAATGGAAACATTTGCTAAGTTAAAAATTTGTTGACTTATCTTTTTTTTTTTTTTTTTTTTCTTGTGTTTTTCTCTCTTTCTCTCCCAGCTGCCTGCCTTGTGCTTGGCTGTATGATCTTCCCTGATGGCTGGGACTCAGATGAAGTAAAACGGATGTGTGGAGAAAAGACAGACAAGTACACTCTTGGGGCCTGCTCAGTCCGCTGGGCATATATCCTGGCTATTATTGGAATTTTGGATGCCCTGATCCTCTCGTTTCTAGCATTTGTGCTTGGTAATCGACAAGACAGCTTGATGGCAGAGGAACTGAAGGCAGAAAATAAAGGTAAGATTGCTTTAGGGAACTCTCACCTGGATGCCTCAAGCACAAAAAAATGGTGCTTTCCATTCTTTCACCTCAAATACTACTGCTTCCCCTGTGGTTCTAATTTGCTGCCTCTTTTAATACTGTGTAGTTTGCAGACTTTACCCCATACTCAACTCAAGAAGTTTATACAATACAAATATAATATTATACTTACTTATCTTTCTGAAGCTCCCTTAGTCCATTGTTATTATTTTGATGCATTTTTTCCAGTTTCTTCTTCCCTACTCCTCTGATTTCAGGTTTACCATTAGAACTTAATGGCTAATATGTAACTGTGGATGGTGTCCATTTGGTTGAATGGAAAGTACTTTCTCTCCATGTATTCAGCTATGTTTCAGATTGAAATAATTGCCTGGAGAATCTCTAACATCATCTGTATGCATCTTTATTAAACTATTTGTGATAATTGAATTCAGACCCAGCTTCTCAGAGAGAGATAGTAACACTGGCCACAAATAGTTAGAGATTTCTGTAGTTACCTAATTAACTGAATTTTAAATGTGTTATCTGGGTATCAAAAGTCCTCAGATTTCTTTTCAAAAAGAAATTGCCTTCTGAAACAGAAAGAAAACCATGATAGAAAATAGGACATTGACTACTGAATGACACATAAATATATTACAGTGGGCAACTAAGAGGTAGCAAGTTGTTATTGAAGATTAATCTTTTAAGTTTCTTTCCAGATTTCTAAACCAATTTCTTGGGATATAATTTTGATGTCTCTGCTTTTTTAGTAGACTTAGATTCATTTAACAGTTTTATCTTTATGGTACCTTTAACTTTAATACTGTGTGCCTACATTAGCACCTTTAGCTGAGTGGCTCCTTCTTCTAGCTCTTATTTCTAATTGGGACCTAAATCCATCCTTGAAGTATGAGATTTAGCTTATTATTTCAAGTAGGTGCTAATTTCAAAAACCCTTCAGTGCTTCAACAGGACTCAAATATAAGTATATATTAGTTTCTACGTAAATATCACATGTAATGATAGCATAGCAGGCTTTATATCTAGACCATCGCTGTTTATGCAGGTAAACTATGACATAGAAGTAAAATGGAGGGAGCCTAGGAGAGCAGCAGTCATCCACAAACCCTTTATCTCCCTGATTTATAGGCAAAACACATATTAGTTTACTTAGTTCTATCAAAAGTATTCTAAACACAAAAATAACCCTTACACAGGGGAGTGGTGCTGAAACCTCCTAAAAATAAAACTACTACCTTCTCAGAGTTGCCCTTTCTAGATAAAAAGGATGATATGAAGATAATTACACTTTTATTTACATTATAGATTTTGTACTTTCACATGCATTCATTAATGTGGTACCTTTGTTGTCTTTGTAGCTTGTTGGATATACACAGGTCTCTGTACAGTTAACTTTACTTCAAATGTAATGGTAAGGATAGTTCAATATTAGAACAAGTTATCTTTTTCAAAAGAATGAATTAAATAAAAGCCTAGCTTGTTCTGCAGATTCATGATTTTTGCCACCACCTAAATGGACCAGAATGCTATTGTTTCCTGTACAGTTCAAAGTCATATTGAGAACCTTTCACTTTCCAGACATCTTTTGACCACAAACAAAGAGAAGAAAATTCACAAGAAGAAAAATGTAACAAAAGCAGGAAAATTTTTACTTGGGAATTGAGAATTCTATCTCATACTCATGTATATATATGAGTGACAATAATTCTCCTGATTCATATTTCAGAAAAGAACAGCTAGAGGTATAGAATAATGCTCAATAGTTTTCAAAATTGGTCTTTTCTTCTGGTTGATGCATTTAAATGTTGATATCTGATCCTTTCCATCTGAGTCTTAAACAAAGCATCATGTTCAGTCAGTGATATATTAAACCACCTTGCTATAACTTTTGATGAGAAAGAAGATTTTAAAAGGCCAATATAAGGTTTAGGGATTGTCTTTGCATTAATTTTTCTGTGTTCATCATCTTTGCCATTTGCACGTATGACCGTAGTTCTTCCATCTTGTTCTGAAGGATGAAAATTAGTAGGAGTTCATCTGTATCAAACCAGATAGATCCAATAAAGCAGTCAGAACATAAGGCCACATTGATGAAACATTTCAGTTGCACCACATTTTTATTTTTCAATCAAAATTCCTTAATCTCAGACTCTGAGAAGATGTAAACAGCTCTATTGTAGGGCATATCAGACCCTCATGCAATTGGATCTATGTAAAATCAGACCAGGATTTCTAAGCCTTGTATAAAATCTAGTCAAACCTGCATGTTCCTGGGAAATGGTACAAGATTTACACTTGCTATACAAAGTAGCCTTTATTGTTCGGTATTACTTAAACACTTGCTAAACATTGAAGCTTCCAAAGTCAGATTGTTTGAGGAAAGACCAATCAGTAGTTTTGTATGTTGTATGTGTGAACATAGTTTCATTAAACAGTAGTTTAATGGTGTTCAGGTGCATGCAATAATCAAAATTAAATGTCATCAATGCTATCTTCTATAGATTCTAAAGGAAGAGAGGTTGGTTTTAATTAAAAAGATAAGAATAATTTGAAATTGTGTAATTAATTATATATAAATGGGTGCTTTTACAATTTGCATGAGTGCATTGATACAACTTTTCACCTTTTAAGACTTTTTTCACTATTTTTTTTTTTTTTTTTTTTTTTTTGCTGCTGTTCTTGTTTTGGATTTCACTATTAAGTTTTTTCTGATAAAACTACTGAGACATACTGTGGTAGCCAAGGCTTCCTTTCGGTTTCAGGACAATGCAATGAGACAGGCAAATCTAGTTCCAGCTCAGAATTTTAGAAGAATTTATTAAGCACATGATGCCTTTCAGTGTCATGGAAGAAGGCAATGTCATATCTCAAGACTTGGTTCAACAGAGCAAAGTATGCATACATTCTGATAGAGATTACACATCTGAAAGGGATGCACACTGTAATGTCTTTTATAATCTTCCAGTTTCATGGTTGATATGGTCTGGCTCTGTGTCACCATCCAAATCTCATCTTAAATTATAATCCAAAGTGTAATTTCCACGTGTCGGGAAAGGGATCTCATGGGAAGTGATTAGATCATGGAGGTGGCTCCCCCATGCTGTTCTCATCATAGTGAATAATTTTCATGAGATCTGATGGTTTTATAAGTGTCTGGCATTTCCTCTGCTGGCACTTCTCTCTCCTGCTGCCATATGAAGAAGGATGTATTTACTTCCCCTTCTACCATGATTGTAAGTTTCCTGAGGCCTCCCCAGCAATGTGGAACTGTGAGTCAATTAAAACTCTTTCCTTTATAAATTACATAGTCTCAAGAAGTTCTTCATAGCAGTATGAAAATGAACAAATGCAATGGTCTACCAGTTATATCACTTACATCCCGTCATGAGTGACAAGAGCATTATAGTGAGAATAAGCCTGAAATTACAGGATATGCCCCCAATGTGAAGTTCTTCCTGAGAGTCACTTTCATGTCATGATCATGTCTTCTTTTTGCAGCTATTGTAATTAATGCAGCAACACACTTCCCCATTTATCTGGAAAGTTCACTGTATTAGTCTGTTCTCATGCTGGTAATAAAGACACACCTGAGACTGGGTAATTTATAAAGGAAAGAGGTTTAATTGACTCACAGTTCCACATGGCTGGGGAGGTCTCACAATCATGGTGGAAGGCAAAGGAAGAGCAAAGTCACATCTTACATGGCAGCAGGCAAGAGCTATTGCAGGGGAACTCTCATTTATAAAACCATCAGATCTTGCGAGACTTATTCATTATCACAAGAATGGTATAGGGGAACCCGCCCCCATGATTCAATTATCTCCACCTGGCCCTGCCCTTGACATGTGTGAATTATTACAATTCAAGGTGAGATTTGGGAGGGGACACAGCCAAAACATATCAGCCACCATATAGATTCAGGCTTTCTAAGTGTCATTACAGCAAGGATATTGCTTAGATCCGTGAGTGCTTCCCAACATTCCACCCTAATGGATACACAAAAATCACTGTTCGATGAATTCTAAAATATATAAGGGAAGGAAAAAAAGCTCAATTCTAATTGTTGAACTGTGCTCTACTCACAGAGTCTTAAGATGAAAGGGAATACAAGATGCTGCTGAGCCATAAATTAGTCATCACAAAGGTGATATTCAAAAGGAAAACAAGGGAGGAGTGTACACAGCTAAAAGTCTCCACTTCTACAGACTGCTTTTTCCTGTGACACACTTCCAGTCAACTAGCCCCAATCCTCATTGCAGTGTCCCCCTTTCAATGCCTCCCACATGCCTAAGCTTCTCCTTTCCACAAGATTATTTGAAAGAAGTCACAGCTAAGATTTGTCATAAATTGTAAAGTGGGAAAATTAAAATGAAGGAATTTTAACATACTTTAAAAGTATGTTAAATGCATACTTTCATGAAACAGAAGGCAACAACTTTGAAGGTATAACTGTTGTCTTAAAGAAAACCTTCATAAGACATAAACTTAATCATCTATGGAGCTCCAGTGAAGTGCCAGAATATTTCTTTATGCCAAAAAACAAAGCCCCATTGAAAAAAAAAAAAAAAAAAGAAAAGTGAAACTTCTTTAAATATCTAACTAACTTAATTTTTGTTTATAATTATTTTTTTTTCTTACACAGAGTCTCACTCTGTTGCCCAGGCCAGAGAGCAGTGACACAATCATAGCTCACTATAACCTTGAACTCCTGAGCTCAAGCAATCCTCCTGCCTTAGCCTCTGGAGTAGCTAGGACTACAAGTGTGTGCCATCACACCCTGCTACATTTTTGTGTATTGGTGGCAGGGGTTGTTTTTTGTAGAGACAGGGTGCCCAGGCTGGCCTCAAACTTCTGGCTTCAAGGGATCCTCCTGCCTCGGCCTCCCAAAGCAGCAGGATTACAAGTGTGAGCTGCAGTGCCCAGTGCCAACTAACTTTATATAGGAGCTGGCAGATGCAAGAAAATTCAACTGCCTGCTCTGAATTTGGGGAGCAGCTCTACAGGATGTGTGCCATCCCTGACTCGGGCTGATCGCAGACAGGCAGGTATTGTTTGGGAGTTCAGCAGCATGATTTCTAAATGAGCCAACAACAGTAGGCCTTTAACCTTGATTTGCTGCTTAATTGCATATTTTAACATACTGAACTGTGAAGTCAATTTAATTATGTAAAATTAAAGTTTCATCCAGATAAACAGGATTTGAAATGAAAGCTTCATCTTCAATTTCTTTCATTAATTATGAAAGGATAAATAATTACATGTTCCAGAGCTCCCGTGCCACAAATACTTCTTTCCTTGTCAGACACCATTCGTAAAGAGGTCTGGTTCTGCATTTGTGTATATGGTCTTTGGAATTTCTTACCAGATAATTGGGTCCTCTCGTGAACAATTTTAAAGTCACTTTGTCTTCTAGCACTTAAACTGCAAATGAGAAAACATGATTATCCATCAAGAGGTGACTCCAGTGACCATTTATATTTTAAGGGTTTAAGTTCTTTTCAATGCTATAGTGGGGGAGGTAGAATAAATTCACTTTATTTAAGCAACTACTTGAGAAATCTTTCAAATGTTTTGGTTTAGGTATCACACCATGCTATGGCCACACTGGGAGTGGCAATGTGGTGTAGTGGAAAGATCGTCCACATGGATTCAAACTGCCCTGTGCTAGTCCTGTCTCTGACACCAGCTGAGGAGCCTTGGGCCAATATCTTAATAGTTCCAAAATTAAAATTCCTGGCCTGTGAAATGCAGGGCATGACCAAATGACATCTGAGGGTCTTTCTAGCTATAACATATTTCAATTCTAAGGACATCTTCAGAGGTGTTCTTTAAAAAGAGGACCTGATGGCAGTAAATGCTCCTGCCCTCATATCAGTGAGCACATTAAATACTCTTTTAGGAACTTGTTAGTATGCAGGGTTGACTAGGGGAGGGGAAAGGTAAAAGTCAAAGGGGATGGGAGGCCAAGTCGGGCTGATCACTAGGTCAGGAGTTTGAGACCAGCCTGGCCAATATGGTGAAATCTCGTTTCTATTAAAAATACAAAAAAAAAAAAAAATTAGCTGGGCCTGGTGGTGGGCACCTGTAGCTCTAGCTACTCAGGAGGCTGACGCAGGAGAATCTCTTGAACCTGGGAGGCAGAGGTTGCAGTGAGCAGAGATCACACCACTGCACTCCAGCCTGGGCAACAGAGAAAGACTCCATCTCAAAAAAAAAAAAAAAAGTCAAAGGGGAAGGGGCTCTAGGATGCCCCGAATGTTTTCTGCTTCAGATGTGTACCCACCCAGTGACCCATGCTGTCAGAGGCCCATACACTCATACCACCAAGAATAGAATGAGTCCAATTTAGAAACTCTTGTCAATGGCAGAGGAGCCTCCTTGCCTCACTGGATTCTGATACCATGTAGTGTCCACTTGAACACCATAATAGTGGACAGAGCCCCAGCTCATAGACAGAAAACTATTTCTGGTCTCAAATCTGGCAAGTATTAGTCATGTGACTTTGGCCTAGCCCCTTAACATCTGAGAGCCTCAGCTTCACCTTCTTTAAAATATTTCTTTAAAATATTTAAAAATATTTAACAATACCCATCCTTGAATCCTCCATAGACTTAAGAGAGTCCAACAAAAGCATGTGTATGAAAGCAATTTATAATCAATAATATCTACCTAGGCTTTATTTATTCTCATTACTAAGCATTTTCCCACATAACCTTTTCGTTGATCTCAGCAATAACCCTGTGAGATATTTATCTTTATCCCATTTTACACATCCAAAACCAAGCTACAGAAAAGCTTAATATTTTGTCTAAATTTTCACAGCTAGGAAGGATTGGATGTAGGACTCAAACACAAATCATTTTACTTGAAATTTCAAGTTCTTTGTTTTACAAGGCATCATGTGATTAATTCTTTTTTCCTTTACCTTTTTTTTTTTTTTTTTTTTTTTTTTTGAGACAGGGTCTCACTCTGTCACCCAGGCTGGAGTACAGTGGCATAATCACGACTCCCTGCAGCCTCGACCTCCTGAGGTCAGGTATTCCTCCCACAGCCTCCTAAAGTAGCTGGGACCACAGGCCCACACCACCACACCCTGCAAATTTTTTTGGTACTTTTTTTTTTTTTTAAGAAACAGGGCCTTACCATGTTGCCCAGCTGGTCTCGAAGTCCTAGGCCCAAGGGATCCACTTGCCTAGGCCTCCCAAAGTGCTGGGACACATAATCAATTCTTATAGATGCTTTTTCTGTTGCTTTCAACTTGATCAGTCCACTCTGTACAAGTACAGAGTTTGGTCTTATTTTTATTTGATAGCTTTTAGATAATGTTATTAATCAACAGTTTAATGCATTTAAGAATGAGCCTTTGAAACATATACTCTTACTTAGCTATGTAACTTTATAAAAACCTACTGAAGTAAGATCAGGAAGCCCAGAAAAAAAAAGTATCTTCAAGTGCTTTGAATTAAAACTTTCAAAAGGTCATAGTGAACTGCCTGTTTCCCAACAGGATCTGTGTTTAACAAGGTCCTTGTGGTCATCAAAGCATCTCAGAATGTGCCTCTAAAGAAACTGCATATATCCTGTCACTTTTTCAGAAGGGCTCAAGTTAATCTGAGAGTTGGAGCTGACCTTAGATGCCCTTGTAGATATGTCTTATATTCATGCTGCTTCTGATTCCTGTCCTCCCACTCTTTTCATGAACTCACCCCATTCAGGTTTTCACCTTCAGAATTTCACAGGCATTGTCTTATCAAGGTCACTCCAGCCTCCTAATTGCAAAATCTCATGCTCAAGTTTCAATCCTTATATTGACCTGTCAGTAGCCTTTTCACAGTTGACTCCTGGCCCCATTTTGAAACCCTCTCTTCAGCTGGCTTCCGGTTGCTGACCTTGCTTAATTGTCTTTCTGGGCTCTTCTGGTGTGGTCTCCTTTGCCGATTCCTCTCACATGGCTCCACTCTTTAACTAGTGTATCCTTTCTAGCTATACATACTTCCTTAGGTAATCTCATCAGGTGTCACGACTTTAAATAACATCTATATTCTGACGTCTCCCAAGTTTAAGCCTCCTCCCACCCCTTCAATGAACTTTGGTCTCTATACCCAACAGCTTGACTGATACCCTTTTTTGAATATCTAATTAGCTTCTCAAACTTAATATTTCCAAAACTGGGCTTCTGATACTCCCCACACAACATCCAAGCCAAAGCAGACCCTGGTGGTCGGCTGACACTTCCCAACTCCCTTTCCTCTCTGGCCAACAAATTGTCAGCAGGAGTCTGCTGTAGTGTTCCTGGGAAACTTTTGCTTTCCTGACACAGAAGCTGCCCCTTCCTCTTTCTCCTTCTTCCTAAGGGAACATAAAAGAGATGGCAGGAACTGCAGCTGGCATCCAATGACTGTGAGGAAATGGAGAAGAAAATCATTAAGATTTGTGCACTGTCAAGTTGTTAAAACAAATTCCAGGAATTTTACATGAGAAAAACAAAACTCTTATTATTTAAGCCACTATGGTTGAATGTGCTGCTACTTGCAACTGAAAGCATTCCTAATTAATATGGTATGTTTCAAAAATGAATATTTATTGTGGTATAACCCTGTAAGTATGTACCGAGAACCAATGCAACAACAGGAAAAAAAACTGACAAATTATTCAAGACTCTTCCTAGATGCCTGTAGAACACAAATTCACAATCCCATCTTCATTCATTATATTTCCTCAGAGGCTGGATGAATACTTTTCTCAGTAAGAAATCACTAGCCCAAGCCAAATTCGGGTACCCAATCCAGAGCTGCCCTGGGTTGGAAATGTGTAGGCCTGTATTAGTTCAGATTATTTTATTTGGGGTGCTGCATGCCATGAGCTTGTCTGAAAAAAAGGGGAGGCTTTCAAGAATTGGTCTAGACAGAGAAATTTCCTCTTCTCAAAAAGCTTAGGTCAACAATTCATATGCTTCAGCTACTAAGGGGGTGTAGTAACTTAGGGATGATAAAACCAATGTCTCTTCCCATCTATATTGGGGATCAAGGTAAAGAAATATTGAAATGCAGTGACAGAGGCAGAAAGGCCCTGGTTCTTTACAATCACCTGGGGAGATTTAAAAGTATTCCAGGCCAGGCATGGTGGCTCACGCCTGTAATCCCAGCACTTAAGGAAGCTGAGGCAGATGGATCACTTGAGGTCAGGAGTTCAAGACCACCTTGGCCAGTATGGCAAAACCCCATCACTACTAAAAATACAAAAAATTATCCAGGCATGGTGGCAGATGCATGTAGTCCCAGGTACTTGGGAGGTTGAGGCAGGAGAATCGCTTAAACCCAGGAGGCGGAGGTTGCAGTGAACCAAAATCATGCCACTGCACTCCAGCCTGGGCGACTGAGCAACACTCCATCTCAAAAATTAAAAAAAAAAAAAAAAAGTATTCCAGGGATTGGGTCCTTGGGTCCTACTCCAGAGATTCTCATTCAGTTGGTATGAAGTAGATCTAGGTATGAAAAATTCCCCAAGAGGTTCCAATGCACAGCCAGGGTTGAGGACCAATGAAGTCACTCAACTGCCTTATTTTACTGATGAAGAAGCCAAGGTACAGAGAGGGGAAATAGAATCTCACCGATTTGTTTTATTATGGTTAGAAATCAGTAAGTAACCCATGACATCGAAAGTTTCACTCAATAATAGGCTAAAACATCCCATTTCTGATAAAGTTTTATTGCTGCCTTTTCTTGCAAACAGAGCTCTCTGCCAGCCTTGGGAAACTGACTTGTGCTACCTGCTAGCTTTGTGAATATTAGGGCAAACTTAAGTGCCCTTCATCTATAAGGGCATTAATAGAACCTGCCTGATAGAGATTTTATGAAAATAAAAGGAGATAATACATGTAAAACTGTCTTTTACAATGTCTAACACATGTTAACTATTGTCATTTTTAGTGCTTTGATTTAATTTAATGAACATTTATATAGTGTTTGATTAATAGGGTGCATAACCCATGCCCCTCACTACCTTGCCCTGCTGTCTCCCTTTGTTCCTAATATCACTGAATCATAAAGGAGGCCTCATAAAGATCTGGAGATTGCTTCCTCCACATGCTTAAATATAATTTTTTCATCTGGTTGCTTTACAAATATTTTTAAATATAACGCTGATCGCAGTTGGTCGGTTGGTTTCGGTTTTTGTTTTGTTTCTTATAATGTCCCCACATACACCTGTATTTATGAGGTAACACACTAAAAGCTTATTCCTTTACAACATTTATTCTTTTACCACATTTGCCATCTGCGAAACTCAAACTCTATAGCTGTTTCTGCAAGTTCAGTGACAGTCCCCAAGGAGAGCCCTTATTCCCCTGATGGAAATGTGACTCCATAGAATGTTACCTGTTTTCATCCTGGCTGAGAATTCCCTTGTTGTATTGCCAGACAGATGAGGAACAAAGCCAAGCCTTAAAAATGTCTGTGTGAATTTGCGATGTATCCTTCAGAAGTAACGGAGGGAAGAGATTCTGTCCAGGCAGAAGAAACAATAAAGACAAGAATCCTCAATGTAGAAAATACAATCACTTTAGTTCATACACAGGGTGATGAAAATTTAGTACTAGTAGGCTTGTAGGTCCCTGTGTTTTGTCCAGAACATATCTTTACTTTCCTCACCATAAACATAGCAAGTAAAAGCCAAGTGTCAAACAAATATAAGTAATACAATTTTTATTATTATAGAAGTTAAAATAAATCTTAGGGGACTACTCCCCCATTACTCAGAAATTCATTTCTCTTTGGCTGTCTCTTGGGATGCATTCTGAAGTAATCCCTTCCTTCACCAGCTAATGCACACCCACTAGGTAACACCCACAGCAAGCCTTATCATTATTATTATGCAAATAGTAATTTTCAGTAGCTATGGAGCTTCTAAGAGCATAATATTTACTTGGAATACTTATTTTAAATGCAAACTCTGACTTTAGTAGTTGTAAGGAACCGCTCGGTAATCTTTTTTTTTTTTCAATTAATAAATTGTATTTTTTTAGAGCAGTTTAGGTGTACAGCAAAACTGAGCAAAGTAAAGAGAGTTCCTACATACTTCTCCACCAGCTCACAGCCTCTCTACCATCAATATCTTACATCAGCATGGTCCAGTTATTACAACTGATGAACCAATATTGACATATTATTATCAACCAAATATTAGAGTTTACTCTTTGTGTTGTACATTCTATGGGTTTTGACAAATGAAATCTTTATTTTTAACAAGCGCATTTAAGTAAATGCAGTGCAATTAATTTGAGGACCACACTTTAAGCAACACTGCCCCAGGTGATTTATAATCAGATTAACACTATGATTATAATGTAACGATACTGAGGCCAACAAAAATGGCCAGACCACTATAATAGAACTTCAGAGTTCCTTTCATAAATATCTTGGCAACCTTCAATGCATAAACAGGCTGTATTCCAAAAGTCCACTTCTGAATTGTTGTCTTGGAACTCAGATCACAGGCTTTTCACAGAACCAATTGATGTACACAATGATCGAGTTCTTGGACCTACCCTTCAAAGCTTATTTCACTCATAATATTATAAGGTTATCTTAATCATATTTAAAGAGGAAACAATAGAAATGTAAACCCACAAAGATAATGGACAAAAATGTTTTGGAAATATTTGAGAATTTTTTTTCAATATTCAATATTTGAGAATAGAGGTCAGGGGCCTCTTTTAAACAAAATTTCAAAGGCACAAACCATAAGGCAAAAATATATATTAATTGAAAACATCAAAATAGGACTTCTGTTCGTGAGAGACAACAAACACAAAGAACAGATGATAGATTGGGAGAAGCTATTTGGAATGTTTCTAGCCAATGTATCTAGAATAAGCAAAGGATTCCTCCGAATCAATAAGAAAAAAAAACAAAACGCTCAGTTACAAAATGAGCAGATTTTGAATAGGTGATTTTTAGAAAAAGAAACTCAAAAACAGAGCCAGCATGTAAAGAAATGCCCAAATAATTGGTAATTAGATGAATGCAAGTTAAAATGGTGAGTTATCGGTTTACACCTTTCAGGCTAGCAGAATTTATTTAGGATCATAGGCAGAGATTTGCCTTCATGTGCTGCCAGTGGGAGAGCAGACCACTGTGAGGAGCAATCTAGTTCAACAGATAAACATTCCCTGTGACATGCCAATTCTGCTCCTGGATTTAAGTCCAGGAAATTTCTTACTAGGGCCATACTGGACCATGTATGAGGATGTTCACTAGAGCATTACTTGGCAGTGGGGAGTTGGAGGAAATCTGGTTATTCACTATGGAGGGATGGATAAGGAATTTGGGATGAGTAGAAACCATGGAGTGCTATGTAGCAGGTAAGAGGCAACAAATTAAATGAACACATAGCAAAGTGTATGGGTCTTAAAAACAGAATGCTTAATGAAAAAAGGAAACAGAATAAGATAAGAAATAATTATCACTTAGATAAATCAGAAACAATGCATACTAAACAACCATCTTCACTGTGCAAAAAGTATTCAAATAAAAATACATATGTTAATGGTTGCCTATGGAAGGGGAGAAGAATGGCAGTGGAAGGTAGGATGGAGAGGAGTCAACAAGAAGGAGCAGTGTGGCATAGAGGGAAGAGCACAGGCTTTGATGTCAGCCTGCCTGGATTAGAGCCTTAGCTTCACCGCTTACAAGCCGTGGATCTTGAGCAAATCACTTGATGACTCTTAAGCTTCTTTGTGTGTAAAATATAGACCATATTATCTATCTTACAGTGCCATAGTGAGATTTAAAACACATAATCCAAGCACAGCACTTAGCTCAGTGCTTAATATATAATTAGTATTCAATAAATGTTAGCAATAATTGTAAAAGAACCCTGGCCTCATGCTGCAGATCAATAGTGGGAACATAAAGCATTAAGAGTAGGAAATAAGAGCTGGAAGAAAGAAAGGATATGGGAGAATTGATTCAGGAACAGGAGGAGCGTGGTGATGGTTAAGTTTTCCATCTTTCCCATAGGAATCTCTCAGATGGCATCAGCATAGTCTTCTCTCCTTTACTCTCATTTTTTCCCCTTATTTTCTCTTCTATTTTCCTAGTGCTACAGAAGTTCTCACTTTTTGTCACCAGGTGCTAGGGGGCAGAGTGCGGTTCATCTAAGGAGTAGAGAAGGGAAGGATCTGGGGTCTGTGTGATGAGGAAGAAGGAAGTGTGTCAGTTGACTATTTCTGTATACAAACCACCCCAACATTCAGTGGCTTAAAGAGAATTATTTATTATTCCTCACAAGTCTGGGGGTTGGAACATTTAGGCTAGATTTGTCTGGGGGTGGCTCTGCCCCATATGTCTCTCATTTTCTCCCTGGAACTAGCAGACTAGCATGTCTTCCAGGTGATGACAGGTCACAGAATAGTCAAGCCCAAAACAGCACAAGGACTTGTGGAGTCTCTGCTATGTCACATTTGCTAACATCCCATCAGCCAAAGTAAGTAATGGCTGATGGGCCATATACCCCATGCACAGGGGGAAAGCACCACAAAATGACATGGGAAAGGACATGGGTACTGGGAAGGGTGTAGAATTGGGGCCACTGATGCAATTCACACAAGGAGGCACATACTTCTCATAATTGACTGGAAAAAGTGAACATAGCCTAGCTGAGGAAACAGGGAAACTGAATGCTGGATGATGCAAAAAGCAGGTCCAAGCAAGTTCTCTCTGTCTCTGTCTCTCTCTGTCTCTCTCTCTCTCTTTCTCTGCGTCTCTCCCCTACCACCACCACCACACACACACACACACACACACACACACACATACATACACAGAAATGCCCACATATATTAATGGAAGAATTCCCAATGACTAGTGTAGTATTAGTTTTTTGGCGTTTGTTTGTTTGTTTGTTTGTTTGTTTGTTTGTTTTGAGATGGAGTTTCACTCTTGTTGCCCAGGCTGGAGTGCAATGGCATAATCTTGGCTCACCACAACCTCCGCCTCCCAGGTTCAAGCGATTATCCTGCCTCAACCTCCCGAGTAGCTGGGATTACAGGCATGAGCCCCCATGCCTGGCTAATTTTGTGTTTTTAGTAGAGACAGAATTTCTCCATGTTGGTCAGGCTGGTCATGAATTCCTGACCTCAGGTGATCCACCCGCCTTGGCCTCCCAAAGTGGTGGGATTACAGGTGTGAACCACCACACCCGGCCTAGTATTAGTTTTAATAAGCCAGTTGGTAACTAAGAATAAATAAGTCTTGCTATGGAGCCAGAGGTTGGGATGGAGAGTGGGGATGGAGATCTGTCCTTACGGAAGTAGACAGCTGGATAAATAGTGCTGTTTGGGGACATTGAAAAACACACGCGCGCATGCACACACCACACACTTTCTTCAATCCAGAGCAATTGAGAAGTAAGGACTGAGATTAGTTTACAAGTTTTTATTAAGCTTATTCCTAATTTTTAACTAGCCACACCTTGCACAGAACCTTTGGTAGCTTATTATTATAGCCTAATGTTGATGTTCATACTAATATCAACAGCAAGAGTCTGGCATCTGTAAAATATAAATACAAAATTGTCAGTTACTAATGAAATGAAATTAATATCCACAGTCCCTTTTTAGACAAATCTTTTCTCCTAGGATGGGGGAGGATATACTTAAACAATCTGAAATGTGTATCTATATTACATTTTAAGCACAACAATTCTTTTTTTTGAGACAGTCTCACTCTGTCACTCAGGCTGAAGTACAGTGGTGCCCTCTCAGCTCACTGCAAGCTCCACCTCCCAGGTTCAAGTGATTCTCGTGCCTCAGCCTCCCAAGTAGCTGGGATTATAGGCATACACCACCACACCTGGCTAATTTCTATATTTTTAGTAGAGATGGGGTTTCGCCATGTTGACTAGGCTGGTCTCAAACTCCTGACCTCAAGTGATCCACCCACTTCGGCCTCCCAAAGTGCTGGGATTACAGGCATCAGTCACTATGCCCAGCCCACAATTTTACCTTTTAAAGAAGCATTTATTCATTCAAAAAAGCATTATTTGGTTTGAATATTAAGAGGAGATTCTAACAACTTTTTTCACTACTGTGTATGTAAAATATCTCTTTTACTGATGCTAAAATTAAATTTAAATATGCCTTTAATATTTTTTAAATGTAACATTGTTGTACCGTGGGCCTAGAACCTAGAATAGTGCCCTGCAAGTGAGAAAAATTAAAGTGATAGGGTACCCCAAAATAAAGCTGCACACCTACAACCATCTGATCTTCGACAAAGTCAACAAAAATAAGCAATGAAGAAATGATTCCCTATTTAATAAATAGTGCTGGGATAGCTGGCTAGCAATATGTGGAAGAATGAAACTGGACCCATATCTTCCACCATATACAAAAATTAACTCAAGATGGATTAAAGATTAAATTGTAAGGCCTCAAACTATAAAAATCTTAGAAGGAAACCTAGGAAATACCACCTGGACATCAGCCTTGGAACATAATTTATAACTAAGTCCTCAAAAGCAATTGCAACAAAAAAACAAAAACTGAAAAGTGAAACCTAATTAAACTAAAGAACTTTTGCACAGCAAAAGAAACTGTCAACAGAGTGAACAGACAACCTACAGAATGAGAGAAAATACTTGCAAACTATGCATCCAACAAAGGTCTAATATCCAGAATCCATAAGGCACTTAAACAACTCAACAAACAAAAAACAAATGCGCCATTTTTAAAAAGACATGAACAGACACTTTTCAAAAGAAGACATACAAGTGGACAAAAAACATAGGAAAAAAATACCTACCATCACTAATCATCAGAAAAATGCAAATCTAAACCATAATGAGATATCATCTCACACCAGTCCAAATGGCCATTAATAAAAAGACAAAAAA
Organism: Piliocolobus tephrosceles; assembly: GCF_002776525.5. Lineage (NCBI taxonomy): Eukaryota > Metazoa > Chordata > Mammalia > Primates > Cercopithecidae > Piliocolobus > Piliocolobus tephrosceles. The sequence continues at coordinate 97,336,278 of NC_045441.1, forward strand.
TAACAGATGCTGGCAAGGCTACGGAGAAAAGGAACACTTATACACTTTTGGAGGGAATGTAAATTAGTTCCGCCACTGTGGAATGAAGTTTGGAGATTTCTCAAAGAACTAAAAATAGAACTACCATATGACCCAACAATTCCATTACTGGTTATATACCCAGAGGAAAATAAATTGTTCTACAAAAAATACATGTGCACTTGTATGTTCATTGCAGCACTATTCACAATAGCAAAGACATGAAATCAACCTAAGTGCCTATCAGCAGTGAATTGGATAAAGTAAATGTGGTATATATACACCATGGAATACTACACAGCCATATTAAAAGAATGAAATCACGTTCTTTGCAGCAACATGGATCCAGCTGGAAGCCATCACCCTAAGCGAATTAACACAGGAACAAAAAACCAAATACCACATGTTCTCACTTGCAAATGGGAGGTACATATAGACATAAACATGGGAACAATGGACACTGGGGACTACTGGAGGAGGAAGAGAGGCAGCAGGGAAAGGGCTGAAAAACTACTTATTGGGTACTATACTCACTAGCTGGATAATCCCCTAGTAGGGATCATTTGTTCCCCAAACCTCAGCATCACATAATATACTCATGTAACAAACCTGCACATGTACCCCCAAATCTAAAATAAAAGTTGAAATTATTAAAATAAAAGAAAAATAAAGCTAGCAATGAGCCCTATACATGAAAATCAATAAAATCATAATCATGGCTGTGTAGAGGGGCTTGTCATTTATTGCAATTTTCGTTCAAGCTGGAATAGGACCGTGTCTCTTCCAGTTCTGCCCACTATGGCTAGCATAGTGCCTGGCATCAAGCAGATGTCCTATATTGTAATTAACTGGGAACTTTCTGTACCCCACCAAAAATAAATAAATAAATAAAACTGAAGTGAAAGAGTGGTAAAATATTGCTCATGCAATTTTTCAGGCATAGAGTCATCTGTCTACCATCTGGCCCATTCCTCATGTAACTAGTTGCTTTTCTCAGGGAAGCATCACCCAAACAAGCTACAAGACAGATGCATGTAATCCATCCTAGGAACACACAAGGAGTGCCTTCTTTCTGTCATTGGAATGCTCGCTGAGTCTCCCACAGAGTTGGGTTCTTAAAATAAGACGAAATATTTAAAACACAGAGAACCAAATTCTCGTAACCCTTAAGTCTTTTTAAAGATTAGAGCAGGTCTGTGTTGTCTTGAATAATTTAAGTTGTGCAAATAAGAAATTGTCATTTGAGACATCTCAACTCAGGTAATTTCACAAATGTTTCTCTCTGTAATATACTTGACTGACAGATGATTTTCTGAGCTGATTTTTAAGTCACGCCAAGGACAAATAGACATCTGAGAGAACTGTCTTTTATTGTCTTCTGTTAAGCAAGAGAAGATAGAGTGGGCTGATGCTTAACGAACTCTCATTTCCTGAACTCTGACTTTTTTGAATGTCTGAGGGGCTAAGTAAGTCTCTTGATTCTGCCCGTATGAAAACAGCATGGGAGTGCTGGAAGACAGAATGCGGACTTATCCCTCATAGAACTTTACTTAGGAGTGGACATTATTAACAAGCCCGAGTTACTCAGAGTTAACTCTGTGAGCCACATACGTGCTTATACATTTCCTTGTAGCCACAGTTTAAATTTTTTTAAAAAAATGGTGAAATTAATTTTAATAATATATTTAACCCAATATACCCCAAATTTTATTTCAGCATGTAGTCAATATAAAAAATTATAAGTTAAATTTTTTGTTCATGTTAAGTCTTTAAAATCCAATGTCTCTTTTACACTTGCAGCTTATCTCATTCACACAAGCCACATTTCCAGTGCTCAGTGGTCACATTTGGCTCCTGTGTTGGACAGCACAGGCCTGGACAGCAGACAGTTCACTCAGCCCAAGACACCAACTTTCACTGAGTAACGTCCATGAGTTTATGGAAATGCTCTTAATTTTCCACAAATATTAGTGGCTCTTACCTCTTGGATTTTTTCAGCAGGTCAGCTTCAGGGAAGGGAAGAGGAAAAGCACCAAGGTTTTCTGGGCACCTACTATGTGAACAAGAACTCACATCATCTCACTTTCCCCACAACAGACCTGTGAGGAAAGGAGATGATTCTGATTTTGCAGAAGAGAAAATCAATGTTCAGGCAGGCCAAAGACTTGCCAAGGTCACACAGTGAGTGATGGCAAGGCTGGGAAGGAACTCAGGCTTGGCCTCAGAGCCCTGGCACTTTCTATTGTATTATCGTCGCTCCTCCGATACCACTGGGTAGTGAGTGTCTGAATCACTGGGAGAGCTTATTATTAAAGCACTTGTCACTGGACCCGACCCCGAGAGGTTCCGATTCAGCAGTTCAGAGTGGGGCCTGAGAATCTGCACTTCTCCCAAGTTCCCAGGAGATGCTGATGCTACTGGTCCAGGGACCACACTTTAAGAACCCCTGCTGTATAGACTGAATTTGATGCAATTAGTAGGAGTCTGTCTGTCTTAAGCTAATGATGATGCTTCCCTTGGCTGCCAGAAACCAAGCTTTGATTTATAAACCTGTCTATTGTTATTTCCTTAGTCAGCTAAAGATGGCTACCAAGTAGTATGGACTGGGATAGGTTCACTTGTTATGAACCTTTTTATTCCTTCTCAATTAATTATTAAACATAAGTATAGCACTTTATTGTAATAGGGAAGCATTCCCCTCTTCCCTCAGCTCTTGCAAGGAAGCAGAAATGATACATGTGGAAGTCTTGTATCATGTAAACATAGAGTAGTCTTCCAAAGTGTACACACTTTGAAGTCATCACTATTTACTTTTGAAAAATTAATATGGCATCTTTTTAAAGAAGTGGCTACATCATCAGATATTTTCATGGTGTCATTTTTTTAAGCCAAGCGATAGTTATTGTGCATTCACCACAATTTAGAAAAACCCTGAGTCTAAAATTTAATTGATTGTATTTTAACCACCGATGCTATGCTCAAGAAGTAAGCAATTATTTGCCTTACTACCTATCTGCAAGTTCCATCACGTCTTGATTTATTACGTGGCCTGAGGGCACTTTCAATCTTCCTAGCCATTGATCTCTAGCCCTTTCCATTCTTGCAAGGTAGGGGCCTTTCCATGCCTCTTATTTATTTTGAAAGTTTTTAAACCCTCTCTTCTACCCCAACTCCCAAACCCTATCACATCGGAAGAAAAGCAACAGACTACTTTGTGCATGTCATGGAGCCCATAATATTCACAAAAGGACAGCAGACCCAGGTGTGCTAACAGGACAGGAGCAGGTCAAACTGGTATCAGCATGAAAAGTGGAAAAGTCACCTTCATTAGAAGCTCCATCAGAAATATGGGAGCATTTGTGTGTTCAAAACTGCAAAGAGGCAGGCTGCATTTTTCCCACAGCCATATAATGACAAGATAATTGAAAGTGAAGTTAGGCTGCAGAAGCTGTCTAGGTCTCGTGACATCACTCACAGCCTATACTTTTCATAATAGATACTTGAAGCCTGTTTCTCCATCCAAATATGGATTGATTGATTTGGTGGGCTTTTTAAAATTTTTACAAATTCATCCTTGTAGCAGCACAAGGATGGAGTTTCTAAGAAGGGAAAGTGTTGGGTGTGGATGTATTTGAATAAATGAAAAAAAATCACAATAATCCAATATTACAAAGACATGTTTTGGGCAAAAACATTAGGAGGAAAAGCCACCAGTTCAGTAAGTCACCAAAAATACCTGCCATTTCTCAAAGTTTCCCCTGTCGTTTGCCCTCAGTCGCCATGTTCTGCTCTGTACTCTGGTGCTGGTTTCAGAGGAACTGATGGAAGAAGGTTTGGGAAGGCTGGGGTAGAAAAAGGGAAAAACCAAAGATAAAAAGTAGATTCCTAGAGTTCTTTCTCTTTACCATACAGTTCATAAACGCAGAATCCCTTTATTTGATTTGACTCAGAAGCAAGTAGAACAGTCGTAGAGTGAATTTCTTCAAATACATAGCCTGCCGGAATTTTCGTTTCACTGCACCTTGTCACAAGCCTGAACTTCATCCTTACAACACAAAACCTATGCTTGGGATGAAAAGACACAGAATACCAAATTGCATTCCTTTTAATAGAAGTGCCAGCAAGCCATATTGGGAGGCAGCCGTATGTCTCTAGAATATCGCCAGGAGGAAGGTGAACAGATTTTTGCCCGACACCACCAAAGTATTTTCTAACCTAGTCACATTTCCTTGCTTATAGCACAGTGATTCTCAAAATTTCATGTGCCTATGAATCACCTCAGGATCTTGTTAAAGTGCAGATTCTGATTCAGTAGATTCTGCATATCTAATAAGCTCCCAGCGATGCCAGTGTGTCACCTGAGCAGCAAGGACATAGAGGACTCTGTTTCGTGTCTAAAAACACTACCTGGCATGAGAGAGTTAACATCCAGGACCTGAGGCAAAGACATTTGCTGGAGTGGGAGGGGAAGATGGCAGATGTAGGTAGCAGGGAAGTAAAAGAAGGACTCAATTACAAGTGACAAGAGAAAGGAAAGTTGAACTCAGCATCTGGACAATAATGTGACAAATAACAGGTGATAGCTCAGGCGAGCAATAGCAATCTAGAATGTCATGACCAATGAAAGGGTGGTGTATGCAATGGAAAATCTCAAAAATTAGATAGCTTTGCAGGCAGGCAGATGAGAAATCTCTACCAAGTAGCAAATATCTGGCCATAGAACTAAATACGGAAGATGAGACCAAGGGCAGGAGGGGTAAGGCAACATGGATCCTGGCAAGGACAAGATGGTAGGGAACTGAGACGCAATTGAAACCAAGGGCCACAAGGCAAGGATTCCTTCACCAAAAGTGAAGCTTCAGAATGTGATAGAGCCCGGAGCTGTGAAGACTCGGCCCTAAAGAAGCTAATATTCAATATGCCTGATCTGTGTGCTGGGCACTGTTAGTTACAAAGGCCTTTGTAGTCATTATTTCACTCAATCCCCTTAAATTTATATGGCAGGCATTTTGATTCCATTTTAAAGACAAAGTATCTAAGGTTTAGGAAGATTTCACATCTTGCCTAAAGGCCCTCACTAATAACTCACAAAGCAAATAACTCACATTCTATACTCTTTCCAAGACTCCACACAGGCCTGGCAGCAAGCACATGGACAGAGGAGTCTGCATGCTAATCCAGGGCTCTGCAGTCTGCGCCAGAACCAAGGAAGGATGTGAGCGCCTTCATGGTGGGAAAAGTCTGAATTAAAGATGCAAAGACACAAAGGACAGGGCGCCAGACATTGTGTGATAGAGTAAGGACTTGTTGTTTACTGAGGCTATAATTCAGAACTGTGATGATGCCAAAAATATTCTAACCTCTTTGATAACTATTCTATAGTCATCTCATTTCACAGCGGAAGTACCCATGTCTTAAGCTCTGGGGCTTGTCAACAAGTAATTGGCACAAAAATCATGGAAAGAGGTCACAATGTCCCAACCTTAGCCAGACCTTGTCTTTATTTCTTTGTGTTGGTCTCTGAGGTGGGAATCCCCAGACATCTTGTTCCAAGAAAACTAATGGCTCCCTTGCAGCTTATTCACGAGCCTGTCATTCACATTGATATGTTAAGTACTGTGCCGTTACAATGAACAGGACTTGATTTCAGAAGAAAGAAGGCAAGTTAGAAATGCAGATTAACTCACTGAACTATATTGTTTTCCTAAACATGGCTTACTGCATGCTATCTGCTGCAAGTAGAGATCGCATTACTCAGACTCCCTGCAGTGCAGCCTCTGCATACCACTTAGACTCCACAAGAGGCAGAGGCCCTGCCCACAGTTGGTGAGAGTAGGGGAGGGTGGAAGGAGGATAGCAGCAAATTGCTCAGTGGCTAGTTCAGCTTCACAGGTATCAAGAATCTTCCTGGTGTGGATCTTGACCAAAGCAGTGTGATTCTGTGGGAGCAGCTTCTTGCTTCCCCAGCTTCCTGGAAAGGGCAGTAACTTCCTCATTGGACCACTTCTGTAGGGTTGTTTGGTTGTTTCAGAGGTTACCCTGAAAGCTTGGCCTAGAGCCTGCTCCTCTCCCTTCCAACAATTTTATGAGTACCCAATTCCTGCATTAATCCCTTTCTGTTTAAACTAGCTAAAGTGAATTCTGTTAACTAATCCAGAAGGAAATTTCCAATAAGGATACATGGAAATGTCACCTAGAAATGGAATAGTAAAGAAATCTGGGAATGCTGTTTGGCTCTTAATCAGTGTGTATGTGTGTGTCTCTCTCTTCAACCTACTTCATTCTTTCTTCTCAGAAGCAGTACCCACTTTCTCTACCAATCAGCCTTTTATACAATGCATTTTGAATTTTCTTCTCTCTGGCACACACTTGTCCAGAAATGATGGGCAGTCCTTTTTTTTTTGTGTGTGTGTGTGTGTGTGTGTGACAGAGTCTCACTCTGTCACCCAGGCTGGAGTGCCGTGGCACAATCTCAGTTCACCACAACCTCCACCCCCTGGGTTTTAGCAATTCTCCTACCTCAGCCTCCTGAGTAACTGGGATTACAGGCACCCGCCACCACGCCTGGCTAATTTTTCTGTATTTGTAGTAGAGATGGGGTTTTGCCATGTTGGTCAGGCTGGTCTCAAACTCTTGACCTCAGGCGATCCACCTGCCTTGGCCTCCCAAAGTGCTGGGATTACAGGCATGATCCACCCTGCCTGGCCTATGGACAGTCCTTTAATCCCAATCCCAGATTCCCATGGGAGACAGTCTGATTGGCATAGCTTGAGCTAGGTGTCTACTGTGGTTCAATCAGCTATTATTTCAGTTACAAAAACCCTGTGATGTTTTTTAGTAACTTAATAATCCATATCTACACTTGCGGAAACAGCCTTATACAGTTTACATGACTTACTCCAAATCAGACAGCCGTTAAGCAGACAATGCAAGATTTAATGCCTATCTACTGACCTCAAATTCAATGCTCATTTCACTAGGCCATGACTGTGTTTTTAGTATTTATAACTATATAGTTGAAGTGCTTTACAATTTACAATGTGTTTTTATATCTTCTATCTCATTTGACCCTTCCAGTAGTCCTACTATTATTTCTGTCCCACTTTATTGGCAAGAAAATTGATGTTCACAGACGTTAGATGACTTGTTCAAGGTCTCACATTTCATTAGAGCTCATGCCAAAGTTTCAATCTTCATCTTCTCATTCTAAGAGGATTTTATGTTGGAGTGAGGGTTGGGGAAGCCAAAATGTAAATGGAGCTAAATTTCACAGGACATCAGATCTCATATATCAAAGTCACTTCTTATCCTGGGTTGTAAAAGAAGCAAACAAAAGCAAGTTTGTTGTTGATGAAGTGATTGGGGAAAATTTTGTTGGATTCTTACATTCTCATAAACCTAAATAGAAATGACAATGTAAGGGAAGAAAGACTCTTGTCTAGCTACAAGGAAAATGCTCCTCTACTCCCTTCTCAGCACAAAAGAAGAGGTTATGACTCTAGCAGGTTCCTAAGGAGCTGATAAAACACATCTAAAGTAAGAATAGATAACTTTCTTCAAGTTTAAAGATCAGCATGGACTGCAGAATACTTCTGGGCTCAGTATTTAGCCAAACACCTTGCAATAGTGTCTTGCTAATCTATAAAGAGATACCTAAATGACCTTTCCATTTTAATATTCATTGGAAATTATTTCTATTGGGGAGGGACAGTATTAGCATAAGGGATTCATCCTTGCTTCTTGTCATCACTTTTAGGAGTCGTCGTGCTTTCCTTTCAACCTAACTTTTGCAAAGAAAGTCATTTCCCAAGAGAAATTACAAAGGCATTTTCTGCACCGTCTTTAACTAATAGTTATTGAGCTTATACAGGTACAAAGTGCAATACTGAAAAGGCAAAGGACCAAATTCTAACTTTCTGCAAGATACTCCGTTATTTCTCCCATGATGACCTTGTAGCAGCAGAGCAGAGCCCCATGATAGAGGCTCAATTATTGTAATTCTCTCCCAGCAGGGCTTTCGGTGGGCATTTCCACTCCCCACAGCTTATGTGCAATGCAGATGTCTGATTACTGTAGCACAATGATGGAAGTCCAGGCTCCACACACTTGTGCAGAAGCGTTCAGGACAAGTTCTGGCAATCCTTCATGGTCAACATCAAACCCATCCAACCTCCGCACTTCTGACCACTACTATGGAATAGTTTTAAAACTTCAGCATGTTCTTCCCTGTTTTGTAGTCAGCTCTCATAATTTGCTAAACCCTGCTGTATGACTTGTTTCAGTATCTTTTGTGCTATATCATCATCTATTCCTGAGTTGGCACAGAAATCCATAATGATGATATGGAATGATCCTAATTCTCAAGTAGTTTCTGTGGATGGTAATGTTGAGCTTTATTGGTATCTTGGCTTTCTACAGAACAAAAGAAACTTTGGTGATATGGGAGATTATCTAGAGAACAATGAGTGGAATGATCAAAAACTAAATCATATTGACTTGAGAGTCTGAATGCCGTGGGACCAAGGCTTTGGTAGAGGCCAATATAAGGAGCACTATCTTTGACAAGGCTGTTACATCCTCCAAGAAATTCCAGCCACTAGGGGCATGAACCAATAACAAAGAAGATCTTTCACTTGGATTGTTTCAATTTATGTGATTTTCTCCACCTTGTATATTTTCTAATGATCTTAACTTTAAAACTAAAATACTTAATGGGTTAAATTTCACCTGGAAAACTAAAATTGGCCCTCTCATTAGGATTCCATTTTACTGCCAAGCCCATGAAACATCTGGGGAAAAGGGGATAGAGCTTTTCATCTCCCTCCCCATCCGTGAGGAAGCCCCTGAAAAAGAACCTCTGGGGTTCCTTGGCACACAGTTTGAAAACCATACTTCTAGTCTTGTGCAAGAAACCTCTGATTCTAGGACCCTCAGATGAGTGGCAGAAGGTTGACATCAAAGGATGAGAAAGAGAGCAAACATTCCTTTCTGCTTGTATTCTCTCTGCCACCTCTCACTCCCATTATTTTTCTTGTAATCTCCTATTCTCTTCAGTTTTTCTGCTCTATTATTTTGCCAAACTATGGCAAAGTTCAAATTTGATGGACACCAAACCCAAAACAGCTTACCCTTGGTTTGCACACTAAATTCATGCATTTTGTTTCTATTATTACTTGCATTTAACAGAGCTTATAGTCATGAGAAATATTGTAATTTGCTTGTCTCTATCATAAGAAACTTTGATTTTCTTTTTAAAAAGTTGAAAGAATCACTGAATAGCTTCAAATTTTGAGTAAAGTTTTCGCAAACATAATAAAAGTTAAAGTTCTGATTAAATGCAATAAGGTAGGACTTTCTAAAGAATGACATTTCTCAAAGTAACCATCATCTACAGACTCTATAATCTGCTAGATTAGTGCCCTCAGTGAGAAGACTAGCAGTGGTCATATAGAAACTGTCAGGATCAGAGCAGCTCCGGGTAAGATGGAGCTGAGAGAGGCCATTTGGCCCTGCAATCAGGGAATGAACTCTGATAGACAGTATGAATGCTAGAGGATCTACAAACCCGGAGGTGCCTCTAGCAGATTGCTTCCATCTTGGAGAGGACCTAGAGAGAATATCTGAAAATTCAGAGAACCACCAGAGGAATCACCCCACCTCTGGTATCATGTGATCCACAGAAGGCAATCTGCATCTCTCTGACTGGTATTTATATAGTCTCTGGGTAAAGTCTGTACTTCATTCCTCCAAAATGAGATGTAGGTACCCTGTGTACATTTTTCTTCTTTTATAAAAGTATTCATAGCTTCCTTTCTTATACTGCTTTGTATCTTGAAGTACTTTCCTTGAGCCTCTCAAAGTACAAACAATAATTAAACCCAACCTTGCAACTTCCTCAAGAGGTAGGAAGAATTTTTGTTGAAAAAGACATGGAAGTTAGATAGATTAATCAAAGCATATTACCAAATCCACGGGTTGGCTTGAGAACAAAAACCCAGAGTTCAATAGCTTCCAACTCCCTTTCTCAACAGTCACCCATCAGACTTGGTTTCTTTTCCTTTTTCCCATTCCTAAGGTAATTTTTATTTACATTATCTTCATGTGACTTGGACTTTAAGGAAATGGTAGAACAAAGGAAATAAATGAGCCTTGTGATTTCATCTTCGCCTAAAAGCAAATATTTCCAGACTCTGTTTTCTATCCTCTCATCCTCATCACATGGTATCCCATTTGCTAATCCCTCAGTCTCTGAGATAATGACCCTTTCAGCAAAGAAAAAGAAGCTACTGACTTCTTCCCCATCAGCCTCCATGGAAAATACTCATGAAAGACTGAAGCAGATATCCAAACACACTTGTGATTATTCTCATGGAAAAAAAAGCAAGAACATTGCCTCTTTGCCTCTGCCTTCCTTTCACTTACTGGAAATATCTCAGATTTATAGTTTTTATTGTCATATTCTATGTTGTTTGTAAGTACAGGGGCCTGGTCAATGGGCTGAGGGGGTCTGAGAAGTTGCTGGGAACACTTTTTTTTTGCCTCAGTGAGAAAAAGTTGACACCAGAGGGCAACCTGTCATTGGCCTTTTGTGAACCGACATCACTCCCATCTCCAGAGAGTGCAGTCATCCTTGGCACAGCCACTTTTATTAATGGAATCAGCAGAATTGGGCTTGAGCCTGCCCTGTCACCCACACACCTAGGGGTGCTATGTGACTAAGTAGTATGAGATGACAATGCAGGGAATTTCTAAGGACCCTTAGTGTCCCTTTGTCATCTGCAGATGCTCCTCTTCCCAGCAGCAGAGTCGAATCCCTGCTAGATAGCCAGCTGGTTGTATTATTTCTATGACTGGCAGTTTTCAGACAATGAGAAATTGATCCAGCGAGCAAAATCCCTTGGCACAAAGGATCAGGTTGACTTTTATTTCCAGGAACAGAATACCACTCCCAGCATCCTCCTTTTAGACAACTTTGTTGCCACCTTCCATCAGAATGAAACAGCCCTGTCTCCAGATGGTCTGTTCTGTTGCACTCTTTAGTAGACAGAAATCCTTCATATAAATGTTGATCAAAACATTCAGATACTTTCATATCCACATGCACACACAGCCATTGGATAGCCATTGGATAGCGAAATAAAATGGGATGCCTGAACAAAACTTCTCTGAATACCAGCCTAGTCTTCCTGCAAGGTTCCATCAGCTGTTGACTGCAGATGCTATTCTGCAGTTAATCCAGAAACCAGATTTCCCTCTGTCATTGGGGAAAGAAATAGAGATGTAGCTATCATTTCAAACATCTCAGGAGTTTCTCATTAAATACTTACTTTTTCCATCTAATCAGTGAATACAACGGGGAACAAGCAGCCTTCTGGCTTCACATTATCTATAGAAGCATAGTTTAACTGTGTTCAATCGCAATCTGCAAGTTTGAGCAGAGAGGCCTATGAGCAGCTGTTCTTACTGTCATTAAGAAGGGACCAGGAAGGGCAAGTTTCAAAGACAAAAAGACATATTTCAGCAAAACATTAATGTCCATTTCTCTTTTGCCTTTCAAAGTACAAGGCATTCTCCTTAAACAGCCTAAAGCCCAAATTCTCAAGTTTTAGGATTGTTAAAGAAAGTATACAACTATTAAGTTGAACCAGAGAAAATTGCCAACACTCAAACTTTTTGACCTATAAAAATAGCAATTTCTTTTTTTATTATTATTATACTTTAAGTTCTGGGGTACATGTGCAGAACGTGCAGGTTTGTTACATAGGTATACATTTGCCATGGTGGTTTGCTGCACCCATCAACCCGTCACCTACCTTAGGTATTTCTCCTAATGCCATCCCTCCTTTAGCCCCCTATCCCCTGACAGGCCCAGATGTGTGATGTTCCCTTCCCTATACCCATGTGTTCTCATTGTTCAACTCCCACTTATGAGTGAGAACATGCTGTGTTTGGTTTTCTGTTCTTGTGACAGTTTGCTGAGAATGATGGTTTCCACAATAGCAAAGACTTGGAACCAACCCAAATGTCCATCAATAATAGACTGGATAAAGAAAATGTGGCACATATACACCATGGAATACTACGCAGCCATATAAAAGGATGAGTTCGTGTCATTTGCAGGGACATGGATGAAGTTGAAAAAATAGCAATTTCATATGGTTCAATCTAACAGGAAAAAGTTAACATTTTATTTTTGACACACAAAATTTTACACCAAGACAATTACTTATAAGTGATATAGGATTTTCTGAATTTATTTATTTAACATATCAAGGGCTAAGAAAAAGGGTTTCTCCCAAACCCCCATTTGCCTTTAAGGCTCAGCCAGAAAGCCAGAGTCAACCTGGTATGAGATATTCTGGAACTGCAATACACTGTATCTCTTATAGAGTTATCAAGGAAGGTTGCATAGTTACCTCAGGAGACTTAAAGGAAAAAGGTAGATCACTTCCTCTGAATGCCGTGGAGGGATGTATTATATGACCCTAAACAGAAGACAAGTGTAGCATATGAGCAACTAAAAATTCTAAGGCTCTAAGAGGCTGACACTCATTTTGAGTTTGGAGTGCAGGGAGCCAAAGAAGTGGAACAACAAACAGAAACAGGTTCTATAAAACATAACTGAGTTACTTGCCTGCTCATTGTCTCAATAAAGAGAAGGTGAAAGATTGGAGAAGTATACTATTAACACTGGCATTTACATAGGAGAGCTTTCGCTGAGAATATCCAAATAATTTTTTATGTACACACAAATGCTAGACTTAAATACTCGCTTATTAAGCTTCATACCACTCTCAGAAGACTGGAAGAGCAGAGATTGGAATGTCATACAGGACCTCTCTGGGAATGGTGAATATCTGACACTCATCCAATTATCCCCTCCCACATCCATTGTGAACATCATTAATCAATCCTGGCACTCTTCCACCGGAGCCAAAAGGAAATCTCAGAATCCTCCTCAACACAGATTTCAGGCAGCCACTACCAAGTCATCTGAAGCAAAACCAGAGATGAAGCCTATTTTCCACAGCCTCATAACCCCTGTAAGTTCTCCTTCTGTGTTTTTGTTAACTCAGTTATCTCATCCTTGATGATGTCTCCTCACCCTTGCAACTTGCATATCGTACCCCACTGCACCCCCACCATCCCCTGTAGCATGTCAGTTTTTTAAGTATGGGGATATTCATTCTGCTCATTGATGAATCCCCCCAAACCCCTAGAACAGTGCTCAGCCCAGGGTTGGAGCTCAACAAATATTTATGGATGAAGGAAACTTTGTTCAGTCTTTTCAGGGGCAGCTCACTCAACACCTCTGTAATGAGCCCTTCCCAGCCCTTCCAGTTCTTTCTCCTCTTCACAAAGCCACACAGTATGGGCAGCCTCTTACCACACTTACCACACACTGCCGGTAGACGCCCCCCAGCAAATCAGTGTTTGTTTAATTAAATTAGAATAAGAACAGACACCTGACTAAATAATTAAAATAATCTTACCTCACAGGTGTATGGCACTTTCACTTTTTCAGATATGTGTTTCATTTCATTTCACGCAGCCCCATGAGTCGAATAGGACAGGAATTATCTCCATTTTGTAGGCAAGAGAACAAGGGAACAGAGGTGATTTTCTCATGATTTGTTCGTGTCAGAAGCAGCACCTGTCTGCTCAGGGCTCAGGGCTCTTTTTACTGGAAAATGCTGCCATTTCATACATTATTTGCTTGAGTTGAGAATATAGTCATATTCTCCAGTTCTATAGGTTTTTGGAAATATATACTAATTATATTATTGTGGTTATAAATTATATTTTGAGTATTTCACAGGGTATTTTTTTTTATTATACTTTAAGTTCTAGGGTACATGTCCATAACGTGCAGGTTTGTTACATATGTATACATGTGCCATGTTGGTGTGCTGCACCCATCAACTCGTCAGCACCCATCAATTCATCATTTATATCATGTATAACTCCCAATGCAATCCCTCCCCCCTCCCCCTCCCCATGATAGGCCCCAGTGTGTGATGTTCCCCTTCCCGAGCCCAAGTGAGCTCATTGTTCAGTTCCCACCTATGAGTGAGAACATGTGGTGTTTGGTTTTCTCTTCTTGTGATAGTTTGCTAAGAATGATGGTTTCCAGCTGCATCCATGTCCCTACAAAGGACGCAAACTCATCCTTTTTTATGGCTGCATAGTATTCCATGGTGTATATGTGCCACATTTTCTTAATCCAGTCTGTCACAGATGGACATTTGGGTTGATTCCAAGTCTTTGCTATTGTGAATAGTGCCGCAATAAACATACGTGTGCATGTGTCTTTGTAGTAAGAATAATTTATAATCCTTTGGGTATATCCCAGTAGTGGGATGGCTGGGTCATATGGTACATCTAGTTCTAGATCCTTGAGGAATTGCCATACTGTTTTCCATAATGGTGGAACTAGTTTACAATCCCACCAATAGTGTAAAAGTGTTCCTATTTCTCCACATCCTCTCCAACACCTGTTGTTTCCTGACTTTTTAATGATTGCCGTTCTAACTGGTGTGAGATGGTATCTCATTGTGGTTTTGATTTGCATTTCTCTGATGGCCAGTGATGATGAGCATTTTTTCACATGTCTGTTGGCTGTATGAATGTCTTCTTTTGAGAAATGTCTGTTCATATCCTTTCCCCACTTTTTGATGGGGTTGTTTGTTTTTTTCTTGTATATTTGTTTGAGTTCTTTGTAGATTCTGGATATTAGTCCTTTGTCAGATGAGTAGATTGCAAAAATTTTCTCCCATTCTGTAGGTTGCCTGTTCACTCTGATGGTAGTTTCTTTTGCTGTGCAGAAGCTCTTTAGTTTAATGAGATCCCATTTGTCAATTTTGGCTTTTGCTGCCGTTGCTTTTGGTGTTTTAGACATGAAGTCCTTGCCCATGCCTATGTCCTGAATGGTACTACCTAGATTTTCTTCTAGGGTTTTTATGGTATTAGGTCTAACATTTAAGTCTCTAATCCATCTTGAATTAATCTTTGTATAAGGAGTAGTAAGGAAAGGATCCAGTTTCAGCTTTCTACTTATGGCTAGCCAATTTTCCCAGCACCATTTATTAAATAGGGAATCCTTTCCCCATTTCTTGTTTCTCTCAGGTTTGTCAAAGATCAGATGGCTGTAGATGTGTGGTATTATTTCTGAGGACTCTGTTCTGTTCCATTGGTCTATATCTCTGTTTTGGTGCCAGTACCATGCTGTTTTGGTTACTGTAGCCTTGTAGTATAGTTTGAAGTCAGGTAGCGTGATGCCTCCGGCTTTGTCCTTTTGACTTAGGATTGTCTTGGCAATGCGGGCTCTTTTTTGGTTCCATATGAACTTTGAAGCAGTTTTTTCCAATTCTGTGAAGAAACTCATTGGTAGCTTGATGGGGATGGCATTGAATCTATAAATAACCTTGGGCAGTATGGCCATTTTCACGATATTGATTCTTTCTTCCTATCCATGAGCATGGTATGTTCTTCCATTTGTTTGTGTCCTCTTTGATTTCACTGAGCAGTGGTTTGTAGTTCTCCTTGAAGAGGTCCTTTACATCCCTTGTAAGTTGGATTCCTAGGTATTTTATTCTCTTTGAAGCAATTGTAAATGGAAGTTCATTCCTGATTTGGCTCTCTGTTTGTCTGTTACTGGTGTATAAGAATGCTTGTGATTTTTGCACATTAATTTTGTATCCTGAGACTTTGCTGAAGTTGCTTATTAGCTTAAGGAGATTTTGGGCTGAGACAATGGGATTTTCTAAATATACAATCATGTCATCTGCAAACAGGGACAATTTGACTTCTTATTTTCCTAACTGAATACCCTTGATTTCTTTCTCTTGCCTGATTGCCCTAGCCAGAACTTCCAACACTATGTTGAATAGGAGTGGTGAGAGAGGGCATCCCTGTCTTGTGCCAGTTTTCAAAGGGAATTTTTCCAGTTTTTGCCCATTCAGTATGATATTAGCTGTGGGTTTGTCATAAATAGCTCTTATTATTTTGAGGTACGTTCCATCAATACCGAGTTTATTGAGCGTTTTTAGCATGAAGGGCTGTTGAATTTTGTCAAAAGCCTTTTCTGCATCTATTGAGATAATCATGTGTTTCTTGTCTTTGGTTCTGTTGATATGCTGGATTACGTTGATTGATTTGCGAATGTTGAACCAGCCTTGCATCCCAGGGATGAAGCCCACTTGATCATGGTGGATAAGCTTTTTGATGTGCTGCTGAATCCGGTTTGCCAGTATTTTATTGATGATTTTTGCATCGATGTTCATCAGGGAGATTGGTCTAAAATTCTCTTTTTTTGTTGTGTCTCTGCCAGGCTTTGGTATCAGGATGATGTTGGCCTCATAAAATGAGTTAGGGAGAATTCCCTCTTTTTCTATTGATTGGAATAGTTTCAGAAGGAATGGTGCCAGCTTCTCCTTGTACCTCTGGTAGAATTCAGCTGTGAATCCATCTGGTCCTGGACTTTTTTTGGTGGGTAGGCTATTAATTGTTGCCTCAATTTCAGAGCCTGCTATTGGTCTATTCAGGGATTCAACTTCTTCCTGGTTTAGTCTTGGGAGAGTGTAAGTGTCCAGGAAATTATCCATTTCTTCTAGATTTTCTAGTTGATTTGCATAGAGGTGTTTATAGTATTCTCTGATGGTAGTTTGTATTTCTGTGGGGTCCGCGGTGATATCCGCTTTATCATTTTTTATTGCGTCTATTTGATTCCTCTCTCTTTTTTTCTTTATTAGCCTTGCTAGCGGTCTGTCAATTTTGTTGATCTTTTCAAAAAACCAACTCCTGGATTCATTGATTTTTTGGAGGGTTTTTTTGTGTCTCTATCTCCTTCAGTTCTGCTCTGATCTTAGTTATTTCTTGCCTTCTGCTAGCTTTTGAATGTGTTTGCTCTTGCCTCTCTAGTTCTTTTAATTGTGATGTTAGAGTGTCAATTTTAGATGTTTCCTGCTTTCTCTTGTGGGCATTTAGTGCTATAAATTTCCCTCTACACACTGCTTTAAATGTGTCCCAGAGATTCTGGTATCTTGTATCTTTGTTCTCATTGGTTTCAAAGAACATCTTTATTTCTGCTTTCATTTCATTATGTACCCAGTAGTCATTCAGGAGCAGGTTGTTCAGTTTCCATGTAGTTGAGCGGTTTTGATTGAGTTTCTTAGTCCTGAGTTCTAGTTTGATTGCACTGTGGTCTGAGAGACAGTTTGTTATAATTTCTGTTCTTTTACATTTGCTGAGGAGTGCTTTACTTCCAATTATGTGGTCAATTTTGGAATAAGTGCGATGTGGTGCTGAGAAGAATGTATATTCTGTTGACTTGGGGTGGAGAGTTCTATAGATGTCTATTAGGTCCGCTTGGTGCAGAGATGAGTTCAGAGATGAGTTCAATTCCTGGATATCCTTGTTAACTTTCTGTCTCGTTGATCTGTCTAATGTTGACAGTGGAGTGTTGAAGTCTCCCATTATTATGGTATGGGAGTCTAAGTCTCTTTGTAAGTCTCTAAAGACTTGCTTTATGAATCTGGGTGCTCCTGTATTGGGTGCATATATATTTAGGATAGTTAGCTCTTCCTGTTGAATTGATCCCTTTACCATTATGTAATGGCCTTCTTTGTCTCTTTTGATCTTTGATGGTTTAAAGTCTGTTTTATCAGAGACTAGGATTGCAACCCCTGCTTTTTTTTGTTCTCCATTTGCTTGGTAGATCTTCCTCCATCCCTTTATTTTGAGCCTATGTATGTCTCTGCATGTGAGATGGGTCTCTTCAATACAGCAGACTGATGGGTCTTGACTCTTTATCCAGTTTGCCAGTCTTCACAGGGTATTTTTAAAGAAAACTTTGATTTTACAGTCCAATGAATACTGATATTTTAGCTCTATTTTGTAGTTGCTAATAAATACTGCTCACACCACTCATAATCTTCATTCCTGCATGACTTGTTTACTACCCTCTCCAGTGAAAATAAGACACTGTAGGCTCTTTCTCCTTAAGCCTAGAAGTTACCCTTAGTTTTATTTTCAATACTTATTAATTTTTCTTTTGTCTCTTTTTTTTTTTTTTTTTTTTTGAGACACTTTCGCTCTGTCGCCAGGCTGGAGTGTGGTGGTGTGATCTCAGCTCACTGCAACCTCTGCCTCCCGGGTTCAAGCGATTCTCCTGCCTTGGCCTCCCAAGCAGCTGGACTATAAATGTGAGCCACCACGCCCAGCTAATTTTTGTATTTTTAGTAGAGAAGGGCTTTCACCATGTTGGCAAGGATGGTCTCTATCTCTTGACCTCATGATCACCCTCCTCGGCCTCCCAAAGTGCTGGGATTACAGGCATGAGCCACAAGGCCCGGCCCTTTTGCCTCATTTTTAATATCTGTGTTGGCCAATCATAACTTCATTTGAGCCTATAAATAACTTCTTATATTCATGGTATTTCCACATCTATTATTATTCTTATTCTCCCAACCCAGAGGGATAGAACAAATGTTGTTACCTCCATTTGACAAATGAGAAAAATGAGGCACAAAGAGAGGAAGTGACTTGCCAAAAACCATTTAATTAGTTAATGGCTCAGTGATTATTAGAACCCAATTGTTTTGATCTCAGGTCCTGCTCTCTTTCTGCTCAAGCCTAATAGCCTTTGTGTGAGCTGTCCTGTAGCCATGCAGCCCCCAGGGTGTGCTCCGACAATGGGCTCCCACGGCCTCCTCCACCCGCCCTACAAGGACACTGGATCCTACACAGCAGTCACAGCAGTGCCCTTTCTTATCCTGATGCCACCCCAGCTCAGTCCTCACCAGGAAAGGGCAGGCTGCGCTAGACTGCACTGCTGCCCTGCAAAGTGAATGGAAACATCACACAGAGATAAAGAAGAACGCAGAAATCTCATTCCCCTGCTGCCTCGAGGTAGACAAGAAAGCATTCTCAGCTCCTGCCTCTGAGAGTGGGTTCACCTCCAGAATATAAATGCCAGCCTCCATCCTGTGACGTATCCTACTCTCGAGGCAGGCAAACTGCACGCTCAATGGGGAAGACACATGACTCAGGCTTCAATCCTTCAATCAGATAAATTTTTAATTCAAGTTCTGTGCAATTTGGCTAACGTTAACTTTATTGGGTAATTACCTTATTCGGAGTGCTGTTAACCATGCTGTCGACAAGAATGTCAGCTTGCTACAAGAGATGTGCTTGCTGACAGCAACACAAAGAGAAGCTGAGGCAGGTTTTTCTTTTAACCTATTTATTAAAATTTTATGAGTAAGTCATTTTCTCCCTGGTGGGCTTCCCCTTGTAGTATTTATGGGATCACAGCTGCCTAAATGTAAATGCAGTGGCTGAGCCTCGCTGTCATCCACATTAGCTGCCTCTGAGCCAGAGAAGTTCCCTGGTGGGGGTCTTCTCACCCACCCAGAACCTGACAGGGCAGTGAGGAGCCACTGGCTGGACTTCACCCCCATCCTGGCAAGCTAACCAAGGACAGGCAGTGTGCCTCTGGGGGTGGGCCCGGTGAGTTCTGCTCAGAGATGGAGGAAGGACTTCCTGTGCCCGGTTACAGTCAGGTCTGATTATCCATATTCGTAATGGGGAAGTAATGACCTCATTTGGGAAGCAGTTTTCCCAAAAAGGCAGGGGTATTAGCATGAGGCCCTGATGATCCTCCACAGTTCAGCAAATGTGCTCTCTAGTTGGCTAAATTTGAGAAATGCTATGCATCCTTTATTCCCCTTGTGGAGAAGCATAGAGACTTTGAGAACTATCCCTGGTATTATGGGTTGAATTGTATCCCCTAAAATTCATATGTTGAAGTTTTAACCCCAGTATCTCAGAATCTGTCCCTTCTCTGGAAATAGGGTTGTTGCATATGAAATTAGTTAAGATGCAGTCACACTGCAGTAGGGTAGGCCCCTGGCCCAGTCCTTATAAAGAGAAGAAACCTGGACAGAGACTCCCACATAGGGAGAATGCCATGTGAAGATGAAGGTGGAGATCGGGCGACTCATTCACAAGCCAAGGAACGCCAAAGATTGCCAGCAAACCACCAGAAGGTAGGGGAGAGGCCTGGAACCAATGCTCCTTTGCAGCCCTAAGGAAGAACCAACCCTGCCAACACCTTGATCCTTGGCTTCTAATGTCCAGAACTGTGAGACAATACATTCCTATTGTTTAAGCCACCCGGGTTGTGGTACTTTGTTACAATAGCCCTAGAGACCAATACAAAGGGTAGGACAACTTCCCTGTAGTCACACATCTAGCTAATGTAAAGCCAGGAAGAGAATTCAGGCCTCCTGGCCTTTTGAAACAGTGCTCTGCCCACTAAATAGTTCTAATCATGCTCAATGTTCATTCCTCAGCTTCAAATCCCGTTTGGAATCTGGCAAAGAAATAGGGATGGGAAGAGAGAAAGGTGGCAGAAGGAAAGGAGAAGGGACAGGAAGAAAGTGGTGCTTCCTCTTTTCTCTTCCTTTTCTTACAGGGCCCTCATTAACGAAATTAAAATGATATTCATAATAATAGCTAAATTTGTCGGACACTCGATCTGTTCCAGGCACGGTTCTAAGCCTTCTGTATATATTACATAACCTTAGCAATGACTTAGATACTGCTAGTATCCTCAACTCACAGTACAGATGAAGAAAGTAAGGCAAGAGATTTTTAGATAACTCCTTCATTGTCACTCAGCTAACAAACAATGGGGTTCAAATTTGGCCCTAGGCAGCCAGTCTCCAGAACCCAATTCTCAACACTTGGCTGTACACGTTCATTCCGGTAATACAGAGAGAAAAGATCTTTGCAACATAAGGTCAAACACAGCCTTTAGCTTTTCTAGTGGTTAAATCTCAGTAAAGCTTCTAAATAAAAGCTTATCACTGTGTGCCACTGTTTTTCTAGAACTTGGGCTTTTTTAGAAAAAGAGCACTCTGATGACATATGCTGGGCGTCAAGATATGGTCCATTTTATTCAAGTACTGTATTTTTATATGTTCAGTTCTTTCTGATCATGTTCCTTTTATGGAGTTTTGCTCTGAGAATCTCTGTTTGCTGTATAAGGAGCATGCTGGATTAAAGGCCTCATTCAGGAGGCAAAATATATGAGTTTTAGCATCTTTATACATTAGAGCAGAACCGTACACTGTAAATTTTCCACTTCTCCTGCCTCCTTGATGCAAGGCAAGCTGAGCCATCAACACTGGTCTTACAGTTACAGCAAATCGCTGGCTTTTCTGGAGCAGGTTTGAATTCGAAGATCCTGCACCATTGTCAATACATGCCAGAATTTGAATCACACCAAGTTTCAAAAATAGGATAACCCTAATACAGTATGTGTTTGACAATTAAATATTGTCAAACGGTGTCAAACGGTGGCTCATGCCTGTAATTCCAGCACTTTGGGAGGCCAAGGCAGGTGGGTCACTCGAGGTCAGGAGTTCAAGACCAGCCTGGTCAACATGGTGAAACCCTGTCTCTACTAAAAATACAAAAAAAATTCACCAGGCGTTGTGGCAGGCACCTGTAATTCCAACTATTTGGGAGGCTGAGGAAGGGGAATAACTTAAACCCAAGAGGCAAAGGTTGCCGTGAGCCAAGATCACACCAGTGCACTCTAGCCTGGGCAACAGAGTGAGACCCTGTTTCAATCAATCAATCAATCAATACAGCTACTAATTTTTATAGTCCATTAATCAAACTATATTTCCAAGGAAGCCTTAGCTTTCTCTTAATGTTAATCATTTAAGCCCAAATACCAACATTTTTATACAAATTTCTTTTTCATTTTCCTGCCAGGTGTGTGAAAATTAGAGGCCAGATGGAGAAACATTATAGAGAATATGGAAATCATTTGTAGGAGCTTAAAAATACCCTCTCATGCCAGACTGAAGAATATGATTTAAAACCTCAAAGATTCTTTGCTTGCCCTAAAGCAAGCAGCCACTGCAATAATTTAACTGGAACCTTTTATTACATTAGTCACTAACTTTAAAAATGCAAATCTTCTGAATATAGCCAACAACTAACAATCTTTCTTCCTGTCTGAAAGGCTTATTCTTTAAGGTTTCTTCTTCTAGGTTCTCTGGGAATTCTTTTTGTCTTTTTCTTTTTCCAGCTTATCAGAACATAAAAAATTCATGCTCACATTCTTCTTAAGTCTTGATTTTCCACGTGTACTCTCTAAAATGCATCTGATTTGTATCAGAATCTTGGAATGCATTGTTTAAAAGGAAAGAAGAACCTAATTCCAAACATATCCTATCTTGGTATTTTCTAGTTTGGGTTTAACATGTAAACTGGTTGGTACCAGACTAAAGCCAAAGAATGGTATAACTCCAGTGGGTTTTAATCTAAATGTATCCTAAGAACACTGAAGCTTCATTGTGGTGAACATCAAAGATACAGAGGACTAGGAAGCAAGTCACTCTGTGAGCCCAAAGTCATCCAGGCTCCAACTGAAATTATATGCCCACACTGATAAGAAAAATGTATTTAGAAATGCAACACTTTGGCCTATTGCCAAATACAGCAATTTCTAGAAACCACACCCACAATCCAGATGCTACCAAGGCACCCATGGGCAGCTCCCCATCCCCACCTGCATCAGCCCTATTCCTCAGGCTCTCCTCTCAAGGTCTAAGGAAGACACACTATCTGAAACACCCCAAAATTGTAGTCGAGGCACCAGAATCGCCCCCCCCACACCCAGTTTCTCCTTCTTTTACCAGTGGTTCTCACATCAGAATCACCTGAAGGCTTGGAAGTCTCCACCTCCACTGGGCCCTGCTCCCGGAGTTTCTGCTTCCACAGGTCTGGAGGTGAGGCCCAAGGATGTGCTTTTCTAACACATTCCCGGCAGAGTCACATCTGCTGGTCCCAGGACCGTACTTTGAGAACCTCTGATTTTAAACAAACAAGAATGTGTCATTCTAATGCCCAAAGTATTCATACTGGCATGTAGATGTTCGGTTTTCACTGCAACAGTTCCCCTGTATTTGGTTTCCTAGTTTACAACATGTAGGATGTGTGGATTCGGATTGCAGGGCTGGGCTACTGTATTTGCTGAGTAACAAACTCCATATTGTAAAAAACAGTGATGGGCTTTTACAACAGGGGAGCAAACATACCTACTTGTGGCTGAAAACCCTTCACCCTTGATTCAGCTGCAAAAAGTTTCACTTGAGAACTAAAACGGGGCTTGATTTAGTAAACTCTCTCCTGAGACCAGCTCACTCAAAAGGAGCAAGATGGTCCAGCGTCATCTGGAGGGCACAGTCCTATCTGGCTTTAAGTAAGTGTCGTGACCCCTGGGAGCCTCAGGATGCCTGGAACACAGGAAAGAGATGCAGGGAGCAAAAGTATAGCCCATAGATTATTATGTGGCCTTGGAGATTATGTGGCCTTGGGAGAAAGAAGTCACCTCTCTTGTCTTCATTTTCTGCCTTGAAATATGGAAATATTATGATCTTATCCTTCCAACAACTTCTCAAAGGGCAGTGTTTCCAGTTACAGTTTTTGGTGGGCCCCTGCACCTTCTATGATAGGTTTGAACCCTTGTGCTTAAGTGCTTGGTGTTTTACTTCCCAGGGCTCCTAGAAAACAGGATTCAAGAGGTTACCAGGGAATATTAATAAGCCCTGAAATCATTTTGGAGAGGCCTTGCTGTGGCCCAACCAGCCCTGACTCTGATGCTGCCAGGGTACCCAGCTCTCAGGCAATGCTGTCAGCCCAGAGTCTGATGGGACTAAGGAGCCACAGGGCTACTCCTAGGGATGCTTTTTGGTTGCTATGTCTGCAGTTTCTTATTTCCCTTTGCAGTTAGAATTCCCTTGGCCTGATCCAAATCCCCAAAGGCAACTTTCCCAGAAATCCCCAGTGCCTGATTGCCAGCACTTCAGAGAATATCATTTGTCTTAATTACTCTGAAGAAAACTGTGGAGACCATTTCACTGTCCTCTCTGGCTGTACAGTGCTCAGTTCAGTTGCCATTGATGAACTCCTTTTTTTTTCCCCCTCCTTCCCTTTCTGAGTGACTCACCTGAAGATAGAGTTTGAATGGAAACACAGCAGGAACCATGTCCTTTTGAGAAATTCCTCCAAGTGGCATGAAAAAGGAGTGTGGGGATCCCTTGTAATTTAAGTAAATCATTCAGGCAGCCTTACTTCACCAGTTTCTTATTGGTCTGTGCAAGATTTTATGTCTAGGAGAGACATCTGGGATGTATTGAACCTGTTCTCCTTCCCCAAACAGTGCTAACCTAATCTGGGCTCAGCATCCTGGAACGAGAGCCCTGCTTTGGAAGAAGAAGTAGACCTAGGTCCTAAAAGGGTGGACCTATAGGTGCTATGACCAGGGAACTCCTGAGTCCCAAATCCTTCTCATCATATCTTTCATATGCTTTTAGAAACCAGAAGATTGAGTGTGATTTAGATTTGTCATTGCTGTGGGCTCTCAATGGTTCCCAACCTCCTTGAGTCAATTAATACCTATTCCTGCTGTGCAGAAGCTTGATCTCCCACAACCTTGTGCAGAGGTGGTGACCCTACCCACCTCAGTCTCACTCGTCCAGAATCAGTTGACTATCAGAATGGCTGAGTCGCATGGAGTTCAGATCCTGTGCCTAGTGCAGAAAGTGGGGAATCAGGAACACACCAGCCACAGACTTGACCACTCCAGAGACTTATTCAGGAGGCGTCCTGAGCTCCACAGACTCCCATGGAAGGAATGATTATCTTGATTCCCAAGTGGAATTAAAATCCTTCACTTTGTGTTTCTCCAGTTTTCCAGTAACCGTGTGTACCTGCAGGAACTTCCTGAGCCCACTAAACATCCACTGCATCTCCCACACACACCTCCTCCTACTTAGGCCAACCTATCACCCTCTGCTCTAGGGCTCATTTTCCCCTCCCACTATCATCCACCCCTTCTCCATCCGTGGAGCTGTTGGGCAGAGGCCCTCGCAGTGCAGCAGGTGGGTGCCCCAGCTCTGGACCAGGCTGCCTCAGTTAAAATCCAGGCTGCAGGGCCGGGCGCAGTGGCTCAAGCCTGTAATCCCAGCACTTTGGGAGGCCGAGACGGGCGGATCACGAGGTCAGGAGATCGAGACCATCCTGGCTAACACGGTGAAACGCCGTCTCTACTAAAAAAATACAAAAAACTAGCCGGGCGAAGTGGTGGGCGCCTGTAGTCCCAGCTACTCGGGATGCTGAGGCAGGAGAATGGCGTAAACCCGGGAGGCGGAGCTTGCAATGAGCTGATGAGCTGAGATCTGGTCACTGCACTCCAGCCTGGGCGACAGAGCGAGACTCCGTCTCAAAAAAAAAAAAAAAAAATCCAGGCTGCAACACTTACACACTGTCATAGTCAGCAACCATTCTGTGTTTCGGCATCTTCTTCTCTAAAATGGAGAAAATGATAACAGAGCTAATGTCAGAGAGATGTCAGAAGGGTTCAATGAAACAGAATTATTTTATGTGGAGTACTTGCCATAATGCCTGGCTAAATAAATGGGAGCCATTATTATTCTCCAAGACCGAATTCAAATGCCCAGGTACTCTTTAGGATCTCTTCCTTCCCTCTTTTCTCCGTGGACATAAGCCTTCAATAGCCATTATCACATGTATTATAACCACAGGTGGCTTCATGATGCAGAGCACACCCCTGCAGCCTGACTACCTGCAAGACTTGACCCTGCCACTTAATAGCTGTGTGATCTCTATGCCTTAGTTTCTTTTTCTATTGAATGGGATTAATAGTAGTACTCACCTCATAGGGTGGTTATGAGGATTAAGCAGTTCATATGTGTAAAGCATGTCAGGAAGCATCCCATAACATAATCACTCTCATCATTGAGTATTCACTTGTCTGTCTCTCTCACTAGACTTCAAGCTCCTGAGGGCAGGGAAATGACTTATTTATTTTTGTATCTTCCATAATCAAAATATAGTTTGGAAAACTGAAGAAACACAGAGTGAAGGGTTTTAATTCCACTTGGGAATCAAGATAATTATTCCTTCCATGGGAGTCTGTGGCGCTGAGGATGCCTCTTGGGTAACTCTCTGGAGTGGTCAAGTCTGTGGCTGGTGCGTTTCCCCTCTCCCTGCACCAGGCATAGGATCTGAACTCCATGCGACTCAGCCATTCTGATAGTCAACTGACTCTGTATGAGTGACCTCTGCACAAAGTTGTGGGAGATCAGGCTCCTGGACTTCCAATCTCTAGTGTTTGTTTCCTTGCTTTCTTCCTTTCTCCGTCAACACTGATCCAACACTGATATGTGCTGGCCGCTGCCAAACTCGACAGAACATGCAGCAGGTCTGACTCGACCACAATGCATAGTCTTCTTATCAGAGCTGTGGTTGATCTGTAAGACTCCGTCGCTGGAGCAGTTTCATGGCTAAAGCCCTAGCCAAAACGCTTCTAAACAGTATAAATTCATGAGGTTTTTTAAAAGTAAACTTTAACTATGTGATGGCTTGTAATGTGCCTGTAAGTGAGGGAAGGAAGTTTGAATTTTACAAGTATATGACCAGAGAGACAATCATTTACAAAAGGCAACCAAGAGGAACTCCCTTCATCCACAAGCTTGCTAAACACCAGCCCTTGGCCCCCAGTGGCTCCTCCTCTTGTGCAGATCTGTACAGATGTGGTTTTGTCTACAGGCAGAGCTCCCTCATCCACAAGGATAGGGCCCTACCCCACATACCAGTGGCCACTTCCCACTCGTGAGTGAGGTCTAGTGCAGAAGCTTCATGGGAACCAAGAATCCTTGAAAGAAAGGGAGCCAGAGCAGAGACCCCGACAGGATTCCCAGTCCCACTGCCAGCAAGTCCCTGACACCTCCATTCTTTGGTAAGCATATGCTTACCAAAGGAGGAGTCCTTACCTCCTCCCTAAACTTTCCCTCTGCCTCCTTACCTTAACTAAAATCCACACCTGCCCTGAGGACACCACTTCTCTAGCCCTGCCCAGAGGACACAGCTCCTTCTCCCACAGCTTTGTAAGGCTGCAGTGACAGTATACTTCTTGGTCTCTAGTGCTGCTTCCAGAGCATATCCTGGCACCCTGCCACCTTAAAAACAATGGGGGAAAAGGTTCCTTTGAGATTCATGTCACCAGGCTGCCTCTCTCACAACCTCTCCTCATCCCTGTCACTTACAACCGTCCACCCCTGCTCGCTTTCTAAACACTTTGACAGCTGGTCCCCAGTCTTCCTTTACTCTCAAGCCCTGCCACCTTTTCAGACACCTCTTTTGTCCACATCAGTGACCATCCACATGAATGAAACCTCTCAGTTTTTTTACTTCCTCAATTTCAATGCCTTCTTCTCCACACAAGCCACATCCTACAGACCCCAGACTCTGCCGTTACTTACCACCTCTGAAAAACCAAAACTGGATATCCATTCTCTGTCCTTCAACCTGATCAATACCTTGATCCCTCAGACTTGACTTTCTTCCCTTGTCGTCACTCCATTTCTGACCAGTGTGCCCTCACTTCAACCCTTTCTTTTCCAACATCCTCAATTCCTTTGTCATGTGCCTTGTTGTAGTCCATCAGGATGCCAACCCCAGGTTAATCCAACTCTGTATCCTCTTTGAGTCTACACCTGGACTGTTAAGGAATATCAGATGGAAAAAAAAAAATCACATAACCACAGAAATAGGTACCATTCCCAAGGATACAATTTTTCTTTGTTTCTCTGCTTGGTCCCCTACTGTCCCACCCAGTGGCTATTTCAGGTCTTGTTTCTTCTCCTAAAAGTCCTATCTCAACAACTCCCCGACCAGTCAGTGCACAACCTTGCTTCCTACTTCACAGGAGAGATAAGCACCATCAGATAAAGTAGCCCATCACCTTATAGCTGCTACACAATTACATATTTATCTTCCTCTATCTCATCATTTTTCCCATCTCTCCTGTCACGGTGGAAGAGGGGTCCCTCCTTCTGTATCAGCCAAATTCCTCTGTTTGCACACTAGGACACATCCCATCTGCTTTCTGCAGAATACTTACTGTATGTATTTGCCTAGTGCCTCTCTTCACCCTCGCCTGCATTGTGTATTTTTCCCATCATCACTGAAACATGCTCGTCTACTAACTGTAAAATAAAAAGCTTTTCTCAACCCACATCTACCTTCTTTCTTCATCATGAAGCTCCTTGACAGAGTCACTTTCCCCTTCTGCCTCTACATTCTCATTGCAAACTGTCTTCTGAACTTATCAGACGTTCTCCAATGTCACCAGTGACATCTGTGCCATTAACTTCAAAGGACACTGTTCAGTCCTTATACTTTTCTACTTTTCAGCAGAATTTGACATTGACATATCCCCGTAAGTCCACTCCTTCCTACTTGAAGTACTCCTTTCTTTTGGCTTCCATGACACCACACTCTCCTTGTTTTCCTCCTTACCACTTATTTTGCTTTGAAGGCCTTGCTTCCTCTGTCTGCCACTTAAATATTCATGTTCTTTGTGACTTATTAATGAAAATTGTTCTAATTATCTATTATCGTAGAGCAAACTACCCCAAAACTTAATTACTTAGAACAGTAACTGTTCTATTGTGCTTATAATATCATGGACCAGGAATTCAGGCAGGACTCTACAGGGCAATTCTTCTGCTCCACATGGCATCATACATGGTATTCAGCTAATGACTGGGCTGGGCTGGAGGTTCTAAGATGGCTTCACTCACATGCCTAGCACCTTGGTAGTGGTAACCAGAAAATTGGGATTCCATTCCTTTCCATGCAGCCTCAGGACTTCTCCACATGGTCTCTTCAGCAAAGGTGTCAATCTTCTTACAGTGCAGTTTAGCAATTGAAGAGCAAGTGCTCCAAGAGAAAGGAAAAGAAGCTAGGAGTCTCTTAGAGGTTGAGCCTGCAATCTGACATATCATTACTTCCACCTTATTCTATTGATCAACTAGTCATAAGCTCATCCGGATTCAAGGGGAGTAAATATAGACCCCACCTCTGAGTGGGAGGAAGGGACCAAGAATTTGTCCTCTGCAACAACCTTCTTCGCTTCAACAAAAAGATACTTTCTTCATGGTCACCACCATCTTTCTTCTGGCTTACTGCAATGCCTTCCTAACTAGTCTCCTGCTCCCTTGTGTGTGCATTCTGTTATCCACAGTGAAGCCAGAACAACCTTTCTGTAATGCATATCACGTCATAGCACATCACTCTCCTGACTGAACCACTTTAACAGCTTCCCATGGCCTTTAGGGGGAAGCCAAAACTCCTTAGCATAGCCAACTACGTCCTTTGTGATTTGTCTCTTGCTGATACCTCCACCTTCACTTCTCACCACATCTTTCTTATACTCTACACTCTACAATATTGATGTCCACAAGCATACAATGCTTTCACTTATCTCCAAGCCTTTGAACATTCTGTTCCCTTTGTAGTAATCTTCTATGCAACAACCCCCATTTCCCTCCCACTTCCCATGGATGAACACAAGTGCACGTGTGCGCACACACACACACACGGTCTTCTTTTATCCCTTCTTCAGATCTTGGCTTAAAGAAATGGTTCTCAAATCACTTGTGCAATTCCACAACAGGCATCAGCATCAACTGGGAACTTGTTCGAAATGCAAATTCTCAGGCCCAGCTTCAGACTAGATAATCAGAAATGCTAGATTTGGGAAACAGAAATCACTATTTTAACAACCCCACAAGGTGCTTCTGGTGCACATTGAAGTCAGAATCACTGGCTTAAACAGCATTTCCTCTAGGAAACTTTCTTTAACTTAACTCTTTACCCAACAAGGAATAGTGACCTCTCCTGTGTGTTTCCACAGTTCCCCATCCTTATCCTGACCATAACCCTTCTCACAGTATAGTACAAATGCCTACATACTTGTTTAACCCAAGTGGGCTCTCTCTTAGTTCCCACAGGCAGGGACTGTATCTTACTGACTGCTGAATCCCCAACATCTACATAATGCCTGTCATGTTAGTAGCTCAATAAGAAGTGTTGAAGCCAAGATTCAAATCCAAGTGTACATCACTATATTCTAGAGCGGTAGACTGCAAATACCAAAAATAAGAAATGTAATGCACTGAAGATATTTGTAATCAGCAGTTGGATCAGGCTTCAAATAAATGCTTTGATCCTTGCATAATAGAAATGAGATTCTGAGCAGGTACGGTATACCTAACTACAAAAGATGATAATAAAACCCCAAAGATATACACTGTTAAATCTACCTAAAGCCATGAAAATAAACTACCTGACTCTAGCCCTGAAGTCAGATAAACCAAGCTCATCATCTTCCCATTTCTGCCCAACCAGTTCCTCCATTGCTTGTATTTTAGTACACTATGTTTACTGGAGTTTCTAAAATACCACTAAATCTTTGGAAATTTGGTAGAAAAGAAGAATCTGGGTCATGCAACTGTGAAATCTAAATAAGGTGTAATTAACATGTCAATCAACTTTCACAGAAGTGATGCTAGTTTGCAAACTATTCATTAATTCTGCACAATAACAGCAACCGGGTACAATGCAGACACCAAGCTGAGGATGAGAGCCTCAATGTAGTGCCAACCCAGAGTGCTGCTGGTGATGTGTAAGAATCAACTGCTTCTATTTTCTGCATGGAGAGCTATGACTATTTAAGAATTTGGGGCTGGAATTGCCAAAGAGTGGTAGTATAATCACTGACTCTCAATCTTTAAATGTAACCTTGTTGATTTACAAAATACTCTCCAAATTATGAAAAACATTTCATAAATTACTTGGGAACTTGGGGAAATGAGCTCTTCTCAACAGAAATAAAACATCAAAATAGCTACATCTGAAAATCAGGAAAGAACTGAATTCAGGTCCCAGATCCCAACCAGCAGTGTGGCCTACTTAACATTTCTGGACCTCGCCTGCAAAATGTGCTAATAATCTCTCTTCAGAATATTGTTTTGAGGATTAAACAAAATAATGCACATACTCTGCTCAGCACACAGTTAATATGCCAAATAGCTATTATTTCTATTCTTTCCAGACAGAATTAGATAATGTCAAAAACCAAGTAGACTATGAAAAACAGCACAGCGATTCCTCAAAAAATTAAAAATAGAATTACCATGTAATCCAGCAATCCCACTTGTGGATACATATCCAAAAGAATTCAAAGCAAGATCTCAAAGAGATATTTGTACACTCATGTTCCCTGCTGTTTTATATTCACAATAACCAGGAAGTAGAAGCAACCTAAATGTCCATTGACAGATGAATGAATAAACAAAATGTCATATGGCTTTAATGTCATATGCTACCACATGGAAGAATCTTGACAATATTGTGCTATGTGAAATAAGCCAGTCATAAAAAGACAAGCCCCATAAGATCCCACTTACATGAGGGATCTAAAGTTGTCAAACTCATGGAAGTAGAAAGTAGAATGATGATTGTCAAGGGCAGGGAAGGGGAAATGGGGAGCCATTGCTTAACAGGTCTAGAGTTTC
This sequence comes from Piliocolobus tephrosceles, assembly GCF_002776525.5. Lineage (NCBI taxonomy): Eukaryota > Metazoa > Chordata > Mammalia > Primates > Cercopithecidae > Piliocolobus > Piliocolobus tephrosceles. The sequence continues at coordinate 97,367,762 of NC_045441.1, forward strand.
AGTTTTACAAGATGAAAAAGTTCTGGAAATCCATTGCACAGCAATGTGAATATAATTAATGCTGTGGAAGTATATACTTAAAAATGATTACAATGGTAAATTTTAGGCTATGTGATTTTTTATCATCATTCAAAAATAGTTCTTAATTTTTTTTTAAAAAAGTAGACCTGCTACCCTCCCTTTGTTTCTTCTAATAATGTGTGTTCCCATCTCCCTTGCCACTCTGCCTCAGTCCCCTGCGTTCCCTCCCCCTCTTCTCTCACCTGCCCTTTGGTTGTTGAGATTCCTCAGGGCTCCATCCTTGGCCAGCCTCTCTTCACACTCCGGAGGACTTCAGCCACTTCTCCAGCTTTGCCAGCCATCTCTGTACATGCAGATGACTGTTGTTCACTGCTCTACTTCCAGTCTCCAAAATAGAGCCTAGAGCTTAGTAGGCACTCAATAAACCTCTGCTAAGTAAGTGAATATCTAGAACTCTAGCCCCAACCCAACTCGAAGCTTCAAGAGCCTTATTTCCAACTACTTTCTGAACACCTCCAACTGACTGTCCCAAAGTTCCCTCAAATTCAACATGTCCAAAATTTAATTTACTTAAGTTCTCCAATGGGAATAAAAAGCCTTCTCCTCTTGATCTTGGTTAATATTGCCCTCAATATTCTCCCAACCTGCTTTCACTGGCTGTCTAAACCCTGTGGATCTTAACCTAAAAAGGTCTTGAGGCTCTGGTCACTTCTCTTCCTCCTAAGGCCTCATGGTTTCTCAACTGCTTTCTCCTTACCTCTGTTTGCTCCTCCAAGAAGTTCATTGTCCACACTAGTGTTAGATTTTTCCTTCTGAAAGGAAAATTTCATTATGCAGCTTTACTGCTCAAACCTTGACCACACCGGTACGATCATAGGCCCCTAACTCCTACAGGGTTAATTCCATAAGCGTTGATTGGGCCTACACATCTCTTGTATTCTGGCCTCCATTGGTTCCATCAGTTCTTCCTCCCTGAATCCCCAAATTTGCCAAATTGCAAACACACTCGCCCTCTGCATGATGCCCTTCTGTACCTCCATGTACACTGTGTCCACGTCAGACCCTCCGTGTGGAAAGACCGTCCACTATTCCCAACCTTCCCTTCCTAGAAGCAACTGGTGTCTCATGAATAATGAATAAACACTTACCAAGGAGCCACACAGCTATGATGCAAACCGTTTCATCTTTAAAAAATTCCCTCCTCAGCACAGTGGTCCAACTAGCTTAGCCACTGGTTACAGACTGATGTATATAAAATTCAGTGACCCACAAGGAAAGATGAAAGAGCAGAGAGTGGAGTCTCTGGCAATATTTAGAATTATAATCTTCAATTTTATCAAACTAGCAAAATGGTCAGGAGCTACTTGCTCAGCTTCCTCGTAAGTCGAATGAGGCTAAGAATAACACCTACCTCATAGCGTTGTCAAACTTTGGATGAGGTGGTATATAAAGTGATTAACCTTTATCTATTACAATGTAATGCTTAATAAATGGAAGGTATTGTTACCATAGAATCAACTTTCTCAATCTGCTGCTTACCCATGCATTCTCACTGCTCACTAACAGATCTCATTTACATCTCTAGTGCCACCGATGTAATTACTCCAAGAGGAGTAAGATGGATTGAAATAATGGGCACCATTCTAAACACACTAAGATGAAAGTTCCTGGTCCTGTCAAATAAGACTACTACTGTGTGTGGGGTGTGTGTGTGTGCGTGCGTGTGTGTGTAAGCACTATATAAAACTTGAAGGAAAGATTTATATACCTAATAATGTTGTTACATATGGCTAGTGCAATCTAATTCTGCTCATTTGTTCTAATTACACAATTAAGTTTAATTACCGAAATCATATGAATGCAATTCCATTACTAGAAAATTAACTTTTAAAATAACATAGTGATATACTTAATAAAAGCCCAGCATTGTTCAGAACTGACAGTTCCAGAAAATCCTTCTATTGTGCCCTCTGTATAAGTAGGTTTAGTTGCAATTTGAAATTATTATAGTACATCTTTACTATTGCAAGCCACTTACTTTTATGTTTTGTTCTGTTTTCTTGTTTTTAAATATTTTCAGTACTGGGCATTGGGGTAAATATCCTTCCATTTCTAAAAGGGACTGTTCTCATAGTTGCATTGAGAACCTCTCAGAAAAAACTCAGCATTATTACTGAAGCCCCATGTTATTCAGCTTATGCACTCTGTCCTTCAAGTATAGGAAAGTCTTGCAATCACTTTCAGTATCATTTGGATGATTTGTGGAAATACAGAAATTGTGAGGCCGAAAATTAATGTTAGCTCATTCCCAGTACAGTCATGTGGCCTCAAACAATAGAAAGCATGAAAACAATAGATTTGGGGTGGTTATTGTCTTTCTTCAGGCTGCTATAATGGAACACCATAGACTGAGTGGCTTATAAACAACAGAAACTTATTTCTGACAGTTCTGCAGGCTGGGAAGTCCAAGATTAAGACACCAACAGATTTGGTGTCTGGTGAAGGCCTGCTTCCATAGATGGCATTCTTCTCCTTGCATCCTCACATAGCATAAGGATGAGAGAGATACCCAAAATCTCTTTTTTTGTGACAAAGTCTTGCTTTGTAACCCAAGCTGGAGTGCTGTAACACAATCATAGTTCACTGCAGCCTTGAACTCTTGGGCTCAAGCAGTCCTCCCACCTCAGTCTCCTGAGTAGCTGGGACTACAGATGCATTCCACCATACCTGGCTATTTTTGTGTGTGTATGTGATAGGGTCTTCCTGTGTTGCCAGGCTGGCATCAAACTCCTGGGATCCTCCTGCTTTAGCCTCCCAGAGTGCTGGAATTACAGGTGTGAGCCAGTGCTTGGTGTCTCCTTTATAAAGACACTAAGCCCATTCATGGGGGCTCCACCCTTATAACCTAATCACCTCCCAAGGCCCACCCCCTAATACCATCAGTTAGGTTAGAGGATTAGGTTTTCAACTAATGAATTAAAGGGGTTTGAAGAGATACAAACATTCAGTGTATAGCGGTTATCTTTGTTGAGTTCTTTCTTGTTGAATTTTTAAACCCTGTGCATGCAACCTATCCCTAGTGGTTCTTTTATAAACTGTGTGGTGCCATAGGATGAATAGAAACCATTTCTTTCTGTTCACACATGGGGGAAACAATTTCTTTATGAGGAGTACTCTCAGCTGATTTCCTGTTCTGTTCTTATAATCTCTGACACATGATGTAGGTCAACTAATTTATAGTCTAATAAGCAGAACAGAATCACCTGCAGCCTAACTATTAAGAAGCTCAGCAAACATGTATCCAGGGATCTGAAATGGTTCTTCAAGATGGTGTTTTCCAGAAGGCATCAGAGATGCTCCCTCCTGAGTCCTGCCAGCAACAGCCTCTCAGATTGACTCGTCTGTTGACTTAGCACAGTCCTCACACACCATTTCACACTTTATCTTTTCAATCTATTGTAGGGCTTCTTCCAAAATGACTATAAGAAACTTTTTCTGTTACTTTTGCCCTCACGCTGTTGGAAAAGTATGTAGTGGCCTATGTCATGCTTAAATTATACATGTGAGAAGATAGACTGAGCCTGGAATTCCAGGTCTAATGCTTTCTTACTGACTAAAGCCAGTTGGTACCATGACTTTCTTGTTTTTTTTAATGAGAACAAAGCTGTCTTCTCTCTGCCTTCCTCATGTGAAAGCTGTGAGGATTGCTGCAGTCTAAAAAATACTACATCAACAATTGGAGCATGTAGCCATTTGTGGGCAAGGATATATTTTCCTGAGCATTAAGGAGAGTTATCCAAATCAAACTGGTCACTTCTTCAGTCTTTCTTTTCTCTTTCACTCGTTCCCTCTCTCACTCCTCAACAAGACTGCATTTACAAGAGTTGTGGTCTAAAGTCAATAGGCAAGGCAGAATGTGTAGCTGAAGTTGCCCTTGAAAATCTCTTTAAGAAGGCACCACCATTTCCCTAAGTCCAACACAACAAACCTATCTTTCCACTGATGATGGAAGCAATTGCTGCTTCTTGGTAGAGCATCATTCTTATATTTATGGACTATGCTTTTTTTAAAAAAATGTGTTTCTTTAAACTCCAAAACACACAACACAGCAAGATGCTCATGCTATGGAAAACACAGGGGAACTGAGGATTGAGAGAAGTGTGGAATTCACAGCCCCTTGTATGCTTACTGATAGCTCATCTTCCATAAATGGAAAGGAAGACCAATAACCAGCCTGAACTGTTTAAATGATCTCTTTCTCTCCCTCTTTTGCACACAGACACATACACTCCAACTATAGCTTGATAAGTATGTGGTGTTCTTGGTGAGTATAAGAAGAGAACCTAACTCAGTCTTGGGGACAGAATTCAGGAAATAAGTGAGTTAGAACGACTCTTAACTCCAACAGACTCTTGGGGTTCAGAGAAATGTTAAGGGGTCATTTTTAACTGGGTTGAATTTCTGGGCTTTCCTATGTTCCAATCAGTCTACAGCTATCTTCATGGAAAGCCACCATGCAGAAAATAAGATTAAGATTAACAACATAGACTCCAGCTTTCTGTCCCATTACCCAGCCTACTAGGAGTAAGAAATTTTGGCTCCTATTTTCAAGTGTCAGTGACTCCCAAGCCCCCTTCCCCCCAGTTTTACACTACATTTATATGTATCTTAATATGGATTTTCACAGCTTAAAGAGTAGAAAAGCAGAGAAAACTTACATAATGTAGCCATCCATTCATAAACTATGTTTTACCCTCCGTTGTTAAGTCTCCAGCACTGCTCATTAATATTATCAGCCCTGAGTTCAGGAGGCTGTGGTTGACTTAGATGCCCTTCAAGAGAATTCCTCCCATACATGTCTGAATGAAGAGAGATCCCTTTAACAAGACTCTTGCCAATATTCAGACTGATTGTGGGCCCTAATTTGCTCTAGCAGTTTTTTCTATCTACTATACAATGAAGGCACTAAATTAACATTATATCTTGTAGAATATGCCAGCCAAGCAAATCTGTCTCTGGGTTTCTGGATTTCCTGATTTATCTTGCTAGTTTTCTGTATTCAAAACTGCCTTGCATGATAAGAAAAAAGCCATGAAGTCACCTTGCTGAATAGTGTAAACCAGATGGACTGTTTATTCACCGGGGCTCTGCACTCTAGCCTAGCTACCTGGTTGCTTCCAAATGCACTTCCAAGTGTTGAAATTGATACTAAAGCTTTAAGGGATGGGGGTCCTCATAGCCTGACCTTCTGTTTACCACCCAAGGCAATTTTCCCCACAAATTCCAAAATGTTCTTATACCTGCTAAAATCAAGATGTTTCCAGAGTTGCCTTTTTCACTCCCCAGGGAGGATTCATGCACCCTGCTGCTCTCCCATAGACAAAGCCTGCTCATCTATAATGCGCAGTTCACCTAGGTCCTATCTCCTGTCTGAAAACACTTGCTTGGCCATACATATGTCTCCTTTCTGGAATCTGTTTGCACTTTTTGTTGGTACCATCCAGTTTTGCAGTGTCTTGTTTATTCTTTATTTTAGGACCACTTTCCCCAACCAGAGTATAAGCCACCTATGTACAATATCGTATCCTGTTTTCCTTTTGAAACGCATGGTTCCTAAAGCAGACCATTAGTCATCTTAATTACTATCTGATTTATGTCAGTATGCCAAGCCCACCGTCTAGAATTCACCCTCCTGATATATGTTAAGCAGGAAAGATGGACATTCTAGTGCAGTGAAATTCATATCCATCCAGTTGTTAGAAGATCAGAATCCTCGTCATTTTTGACCTTGGACAAGTCACATAACATTTTCAAGCCCCATTTTCCTTGTATACAAATGAATATGTTACATACTACTTCCTAGGTTCAAGTAAGGATATCAAATAAGACAGGACAAGCAAAAGTCATCTGTGTCTATGAAATACTACTCAAATGTATGGTTGTATTATTAAGTCATTTGGTCTTTCTCCACGTGGTTGACCTAAATGAAAAGCACAGACAGACCATCTTGAAGTTTCTGGGAGATCTTACACAAACTTTAGTCTTTAGCATTGTTTTTCTATGGTTAATATTCTAGTATTATTTCTATAACCTGCCTTCTTTTCCTTTGAGCTTCTTGTTGGTGTAATTGGAAATGTTTTTCTGAGCTGATTCCTCTCCAGTAACCAAGTTATCCCCATTGTGTGCTCTGGCCTGTGGGGAGAGGGGGTTGTCATTGGCTCAGACTTCCTTGGCTTCAAGGGAACTTTCTGATTGCTCACAAAACAAACACAAAAGGACAAAGGAAAATTCAAAAGGCTGGGAACCAAGCCTGTGGGCAACATTTCTATTGACAGGGTTAATTCTGGCATAATTTAATGCCAGAAGAGTTTAATTAATCATGGAGTTAAGCATTGAGAAGGGATTCCTGGTAGCCTTACATTCTTGGGCTGAGATTATTGGTACCCTACTTAAAGGCCCGTTCTCCTTTTGCATCACGGACTCCTTGATATTTTTAGCCTCCAACCACATCACATGATCACTGTTTTTCTGGATCTTTGGAAGCAATGGATCTAGAAAAATAGTGCTTTTCTGGATCTAGAAAAACAATGTTAACGACTAAAATTTGTGGAAGATCTCCCAGAACCAGCTGGAACCGCTGGTTGCCTGGCCATACTTGGGAATCTCAACTTCTCTGGGCTATTTCCATTTCCATTTCCACAGATCAAAGAACAGGATAGGTTCGGATTTTCAGGGGAACTAAGGGATACATTTCCTGATTGAAAATATTGTTCCCCCAGGGATGCAAGGTCTTTGAATTCTTAGATTCCAAGATGACTATGTCCTGATTCACCTGGCTTGCAAAACTACAACAGCTGCAGCTGACAGTCAGCATTTAAGAGATCTTTAGTTGTGGCTGCAGGATGATTTCAGGTTTTTCTTTCTTGTGACATTATGCTCTCAGGGGGGACCTGAGAGTTTGCCTGAAGGAGCTTCCCTACTTCCAGTTTCTCCGTAGGTTGTGGAGAGATATTGGATCTTTAAGAAGTTCAAAACAGCAAGGTTTCAATACTGGTGATGAAAGAAAAGCATCACATTCCCATTCGAAATCAAAGGTACAGAGATTTCCTATCAGTGTCATCCCTGCTTTCCCACTTTCTCTCCTTTCCCTCACCCCACAAGGGCAAAGGCTTGCTCTCTACAAGCATCCAATGGATAGGGACACTCAGGAAGGTGTCTTGGAAGGGAAAATGAACAGAAGTGTGTGCCGGTAGCCTCCTCGTTAGCTAGAATGTTGACAGCCAATAAAAATAGAAACAAAAATTCTAAGCAAACTACTTTCTGGCCAGCTTCTGGCCTGGAAGCCATAACAAGTCTCTCACCCAGTTTAATCCAAAAACTGTTAGAATTCTCCGAGAATCCAGACTCTATTACAGATGAATTAATTATCTCTGTCACAGCTACTTATTTTAGTTCACTTTGACATGGTACTATCCATGACTAAATAGCTTTTTCACTATTGGCTCTTACAGTTCCTCGAGACTGCTGCCTCTGGGTAAGAGAATACTAGGCTGTATATAATGTTTCCTGGAGAGCTCCCCCAAGCACTTTGTTCCTGTACCTTGTTTTTGCTACTATAACTTTACCCCTTCACTTACCAAACAGGGAGGATCTATTCTGGTTCTCTTATATTCAGTAACTCACAGAGCAGAAAAATGAGATGATCCACAAATTTGCTGAAAGAGTTTGGATAGCTGGTAAACTCAATTCTGCATCCACTTATCTTTCTCTCAGTACATAAAAAACTGCTTTGGGAAGTATCTGACTGTGCAAAGAGGGATGTGTGACCAAAAGATGGAAATCTGATGTTTCCTGCGAGCTGACCATCAGTCTGCATTTGCTAGCTTTTTTTTGTTTTGTTTTGAGATGGAGTCTAGCTCTTGTCACCCAGGCTGGAGTGCAATGGCATGATCTTGGCTCACTGCAACCTCCACCTCCCGGGTTCAAGCGATTCTCCTGCCTCAGCCTCTTGAGTAGCTGGGATTACAGGCACCTGCCACCACACCCAGCTAATTTTTGTAGTTTTGGTAGAGACGGGGTTCCACCATGTTGACCAGGCTATTCTCCAACTCCTGACCTCAGGTGATCTGCCTACCTCGGCCTCCCAAAGTGCTGGGATTACAGGTGTGAGCCACTGTGCCTGGCCTGCTAGCATTTCTACGATGCAGTCAGAACGTCCTTGCACAACTGGGTGGTTAATAAAGCATGTACATTTACATTGCCTCCTGGACAAAAGAGGGGAAAAATAGAGGAGAGGTGGGAAATATTTGTAATAGAAAACCAAGTGTTTAAATCAACATGAAAGCAGGTGAACAGAAAGGCTAGCTTTGCGTTAGAGGAAATAAGATGTAGAAAGCTGGTTTTTCATTGTGAAGAAATTTTAAAAGCAGTCCAGTGATATTTCTGACTCTGGATTTACTAAGATGTCAGTGATGAAAAAGCAATATTGTCAAGAATAATAATACGTCAGGGTAAAAATCAATAGCAGCCACAAAAACATAATACGTTTTTCTAAAGAATGGTTTGAACTCACACTCACAGAATATTATGTCATTAGAGTGACCAAGCAGCAACCAGCTGGACTTGCACTCGCAGCTGACCAGACAAGAGCTGGGTTTGTTTTGGTTTGATTTTTTAGCAACTTAACTCTAGTAGCCTTGTCTCTAACTATGGAAGATTATAAAGCTGCCAACTTGATTAGGATGAAAATCTGATGTCAAAATTGAATGTAGTTTTCCTTCCCAGTCTCACTTTTGAAACTCTAACTTTTTTGTGGTATCTCCCATAGGAGAATGTGGTGCCCAAAGAAACTGTGGTAGTGGAAAGAGAACTGGTTTAAGGATTTTTAGACCCATTAATCTAAAGTTTAAACACAAGCAACATTTGTCTAAGGTGTTAAAAGTCACAATGGGATCACTCTTAGGCTCGGTGTAGATGGGAAGGCAGCATAAAGGAACTGGAGCTGTTTCTTGAGCTGGGTGCTGGCTAGACAGATGTCCCACTTTGTGAATTCACTGAACATACACATATGATCTGCACACTTTTTCTTGTGCACTACAGAAGTATAATACACATTACACTTCAATAAAACACAGTAAAAAGCCTCTGCATTCTCTTAACAAATCTGCTCTAAATAGACAACAAATTTTGGGGAAGTCTCTTGAACCCTAGTTTCTTTCACAAAATGAGATGGTGGACCAGAGAACCCCAGACCTGAAGCTTCTTGATGTTGTCATCATTGGCACATGATGAATGCATAGCGTTGGTATTCCTGCTATTTGTGACTCAAAGAACAATCAAAACATGGACAAAGTTGCCACAGGCCTTCCCCGAAAAGGCATAAATTGAAAGCTATGTAAATTTGCCACATGGGGAATGATGTTGAATAACTGGAACCACAGGGCTGATGTTGATAGCAAAGAAGTAGAATTAGGGTTACTGTTAGTGTAAGCCCCACTTTAAAAGCAGATGTTCATCACACAGCTAGTGATGTGTGCGATCACATTAAATTCAAGAGCCGATGTTTCTCTAATAGTTTCTTCTCAAAAATAGCTGCTGGAAATTATGGTTCTGTTAAAATAGGCTACAAGAATTTCCATCTAATCCAGCAGTTCAGTGTTTCAAGCAGTTCCTTTCTTTTCTTGTTTAATATAAAGGGAATTTAAAGGTGACTTGCACCGTGACTGACTGGCAGTTAGAAAGAATCATCCTCTGTGTCATCAGTGAGATGTTGCCAATCACGTCGCACAATGAATGGGAAAAGACCAAGGTCTGGGTTGGAGGGAATTTGCTGTTCTAATAGGAGAAATTACCGCAACCTCCATTGGATAAGAAAATGAGCTATACCTATCTCCCTGTGTGCTTTTCCTACAACTTGAGCCTCTTGGAAGACAAAATATGTGTAGCAGGAAGAAGGAAAAATAATAATAATCCAACTAGGTGGTTAGCACCTGGATAACAGATCCACAGAGAAGTTCTTAAAATCTTATTATTTTCTTCTAAAGCCTCTAAAGTCCCCTAGAAACAAGTCACCTGATTCTACTAAGCCACCTGCCTCATCCCACTGAAAACCTTTCCGGAAAGATGGGCCAGACAGGCTCTCTGACGGCCATTCGTCTTCTGAATCCCAAGAATAATCCTTTGGCACAAACATAGAAGTGTATTATTTGGTCTTCCAACAAACATGAAGAGAAACAATGAAATGAAGGAAATGCACATCACGAGCTGCCACACAAGATCCTAATTACCATAATTTGAACCATCCTCCTTCCCATTGCCGGAAAGTCAGCCTTCTGGATGAGAGCAAGCCAAACCAGCAAGATAACAGGCTTCTGTTCTCTCTCCCTGTCCCTCGCCTCTTTCTTTCTTCCTCTCTTCCTTAAATGATGTTCATTAAGACAGCGATTCTTCTAACAGTGTATAAGCCTCAATTGTATTAGTGAAAGGTTTGCATGACTTGATAAAATGAGCCAGAAAGAAAGAAGAGGGGCTGAAAGAAGCAGACACATGCTGTCTTTTATTCCCCAAAGCAACTGTCAGTCTCAGAATATTTTTGTAGAACCTGCCAGAAATCTCTCTGGAATCATCCCTGTTGGATACAAGGACAGTAAATCTAAAAAGTTCAGGTCTTCCGTGGTATGAATCAGAAACTCTTAATAATTCAGAAAAGGCCAATTTAAACTCCACATGTCCAGTCACATCAATACACCACTCCCTGTAGCTCCAAACGGCCCCTAGAATATTTCCTTTTCCTAGATTACTCATAGCTTTGCCTTGTCCCTGACTTCCCCCAAACTACTTGAGTAAGTTACTTTGGCATAGCTTCTTACATTTAGGCAGCAAATGAGCCAGGATGGGAGACATGCAAAGTGTATTAACTTCGTACCTATTAGAATTCACCTAAAATATGCCCATTGAAATATGGGTCTAAAAAGCCCACCCCTGCCCACCCCAGTGCCAGGGCTTCTGCCTTTTGCTGTAACAAGTGCGGTAGAAATTGGCCCCACTGTCACTCTTCAGCTCACACATGGGATGTGATGGGATTTTTCAGTACCGCTTTAAATCAGCTTGCTGAGGCCTCAATAGTCCAGCCCCAAGTTAGGGCTCGAGGAAGCGTGTCCTGAAGTCACAACGCTCCTGGTGACAGCATGTGCACTGACACAGTGGAGGACTGCTTCACTGACCTTTTGTATTTTAGAGTGTGTGATCAGGTGGGCTGCTTTGTTTTCAACAAGTGTGTAGGGAAGACACAATTTAGCAAGACAAAGGACACGTTTTTTAAGAAGCAGAGATATCGAGAAACTGGCATCCTTTTCGGCATTAGTGTGGAGGTGGCTAATCAAGACAGGCTAGGAGTGATCTAAGTAGTTGGAGGAACCTGGCAGAGAGTAAATGATTATGAGGCCATATTTGAAGGTCATGAAGTCAGTAAGAGAAGAAATGCATGTGATAGTGGGAGTTTGAAGTAAATCTATATTTTACATCCAAGTGACCTATGATTAGAGGAAAAGGCAGCCAGTAAGGTACGGAAAATGAGGCCAAATTGGAGTCAAGGGCTACCAATCAGGCAGGAAGGACATGACAGGAAATCTAGTTAACTCAGCTTATTAGTTTGGATGGTTGAGACTGCTAGGTCTTAGAAAACCCAGCTCAAAGTGCTTTAAATGAAAAGGACATTTTTGGCCTAAGATAACCAGAAGTCCAAAAGTAGGCAGTCTTTAACTGTGGCTGATCCAGTGGACAATCATTTCATCAAGGACCTAGGTTTTATCTGTCTCTCTGCTCTTACCATGCATGGTGTCTGCTCCATCCTGAGACTGGATCTCCCGTTGGTCAGAAAGTGGCTGCCAGTCACAGTTGGATGTCCACACTTTCTCGCTCACATCCAGGAAAAGCAAGGGAGTTACTCCTAGAACATATCCTAAAGGAATGAAAAGAAAGTTTTCCAAAAGCCTCTGCAAACCTCGCATAGCATCTCATTAGCCTGAATTGTATCTCGAGTTCTTTCCTAAACCAATCACAACTAGTTTGTATTATCTTGTTTGGCTTAAGTGCATCAAAGTCCACTCCTCGGGTCAGAAAATGGGGTTAGCTTTGCCTAAATTAATGGGAAGCATGGAGGACAGATAGAAAACTAACCGAAGTCAGCAATCTCCTAGGAAAGAGAAAGCGGAGATGCACGCTGCATGCGCAACTGTGATCATCATTAATGCTGTTCACCCAGCATTTCTGAATTCTCACCTTCCTGGCACATGGTAGGATTGTACCTCCTGGCTCCTAATGGCTGGGTGGGGCTGTGAGACTTGTTGCAGTCAATGAGTAGTGAGCAGAAGTGGCACGTGTCACCACCAGGCTAGAAACTTTAATGACCAAATGAGGCCACCTTAGCTATCTTTAGTTTTGCATTAGACACTAATTAATGCAGAGCAGCTCACGTGGTAGCTGCTTCTTCTGTATACATCCCCAAATGAGGAGCATGGAGCAGAGCCCCCAGCCAACCTATGATGGAGATGAGCAAGAAATAAACCTTCATTGTCAAAATCCACTTTTTTTTTACTCCAACATACCTTAGTCCGTCCTTGATAAAACTACAAACAACATAGGCTAGGTGCGGTGGCTCACACCTGTAATCCCAGCACTTTAGGAGGCTGAGGCAGGTGGGTCACTTGAGCTCAGGAGTTCAAGACCAGCCTGCGTACCAATGCTGAAATCCCATCTCTACAAAAAAAAATACAAAAATTAGCCAGGCGTGGTGACATGTGCCTGTAGTCCCAGCTAACTGGGGTGCTGAGGCAAAAGGACCGCTTGAGTCCAGGAGGTAGTGGTTGCAGTAGGCTGAGATGGTGCCACTGCACTCCAGCCTAGGTGACAGAGTGAGACCCTGTCTCAAAAACAAACAAACAAAAACAAACAAACAAAAAAAAAAAGAAAGAAAGAAACTATAGATAACATCATGGCAGCAGGTGATGTCAGCATTTGGTATCTAGTCCTGTTGGCGGGGGGTGCTATGTGAGGTGGACACCAGTGTCACATGGTTTATGACCCCAGTTAGGCATGGCAGGCCAAGGTGAGCAAGTATGTCCTAGAACTAGAAACAAGCAGTTTTCCTGAGAGTTCCCACTGAACATGGCCGCCACTTACATATCTTCTCCTCAAGAGAAACAAAAAAGAAAATACTCCTAATTTGTCTCTTAAATAATCTAGACATATGCCTGGCATATAAGAAATAAAAAAGAATCTACATTCTGTTAAGTATTTTAAGTTAAATAAATTACTCAAGAAATGTGGAGAAAAAGTTACCGAGATCAAAAAAATCTGAATTCATGTAAATGATTATTTAGGATCAGAAATGCCTCTGTGGAAAAAATAACCTACAAAGTAGAAGACAAAAATTTTAAGTATCACATTTACTAAAATATATTTTAGTTTTTGAAAAATTTTTGAAATGTGAAAGTTATCACTAATTGAAATGTGTACAGTACTACACCTATGCAGTGTTTATTGCTCTGTTATGTAGTCTACAAAAAATTTATCTTACAATTAATTGAAATTTATAATTCTGGGATTCGTGCGCGGTAAGAAGCTGCGCCTCAGGGCAGTGAGGTACCTCTGATGAAATTATGACCAGGTGGGCCCGCGTTAGTACCACATGTAACAAGAGACCCTTGCCTGCAACATCATGGGAGGACATGAAGAAGGGATCCTTTGAGGGAACAAGCCAAAACCTACCAAAGCATAAACAACTTGAAGCCAATAGGCTATCCCTCAAAAATGATGCAACCCAAGCAAAACATAAAAAGAAAAAGAAAAAGGAGTACTTAAATGAAGATGTGAATGGATTCATGGAATACCTAAGACAGAATTCACAGATGGTTCACAATGGGCAAATTGTAGCAACAGACAGTGAGGAAGTAAGGGAAGAAATTGCAGTTGCTTTAAAGAAAGTCGACGGAAAGGAAGAAGATTAAAAAGACAAGTGGCAAAGAAAAATGCAATGGTGTGTTTCCATTGTAGAAAACCTGGTCATGGAATTGCAGATTGCCCTGCCGCCCTTGAAAATCAAGACATGGGCACTGGGATATGTTACAGGTGTGGGTCCACAGAGCACGAAATAACCAAGTGTAAAGCTAAAGTAGACCCGGCTCTTGGCGAATTTCCTTTTGCAAAATGTTTTGTTTGTGGCGAAATGCGGCACCTGTCTAGATCTTGTCCGGATAATCCCAAAGGACTCTATGCTGATGGTAGCGGCTGCAAACTTTGTGGCTCTGTGGAACATTTAAAGAAAGATTGCCCTGAAAGTCAGAATTCAGAGCGAATGGTCACAGTCGGTCGCTGGGCAAAGGGAATGAGTGCAGACTATGAAGAAATTTTGGATGCACCTAAACCACAAAAACCCAAAACAAAAATACCTAAAGTTGTTAATTTTTGATAACAACTAGCACTATCATTAGTTACCACCTCATCATTACTTTCTAAACCAGGCCCACTTCACGAGTTAGAGTTGAGCTCCCTTGTAGCCAGGACTATACTGTAGATATCAGTATGATCTGGGTGTGGTCGAAAACAATTTTGTTTATTCTGTCCATCAAATTGTACTTCTACCACTGTTTGGAGAAAATTGAAGAAAAGAATAAGATGATTAAATGGATTCTCTAAAAGAACATATTTTAAGAGACAGAACTTAGACATAACCAAGTAGATGTATACCTGATTGTAACAATCATCTTTTATAAAAGCAAAATTATGCATAAATGTAAAACACTCCTAAACAAAGGGTACAAATGAATTTTTGGTTATATCATTTTCTTGGCTCAAAGTATCAATTTATTATTATAATAGAAATTTATAAGCTGCTAGAAAGTCTATGTTTTTAAAATATGGAATAAAAATGCATTTTCTATTGCTTGTTAAAAAAAAGAAATTTATAATTCTATACATTTCATCTTATAATTAATTGCCTTTTTTCTAAATGACAATATTTTTTAAAGTGTAAAAATACAGTGTAACGTAAGTCATCCTAATAACAGAAAGATAGGTGCTAGAAAGTCTCGGAATATTTCTTTGAAAGCCTAGTTCTCAAAGGAAAATAAAATAGAAAAGCTTCACATTGTTTAGTAAATAATAACTATAATACTTCTTCCATATATTCATCTACATCTTCTTTGAAGAACGTTTTTAAAACTACCTCTTGTTTTTGCTTGTTTCTTTGGATTGGCTCTGACCTGTGTATATTGTAAGGTTTTACTAACTACCACAACAGGAATGAATTGTGTGGAATTCTTTAGTATAAGCCGAGAAGGACTTGGAGAGTGCTCCTTCTCTGGCAGGAATGTTTAAGATTCAGTGGGTTTTGCTCCTAGAGATAATTTTTATTATTGCATTCAAAAACATCCTGTCTGGTTGTTGAGCGTTTCCAGAGCAGAATACCTGGGTAATTTTGATTAGGTCATAATCTTCAAAACATGTTACAATTGCCTAGTGACAAGATGCTCAATTTTTAGTTTTTTTTTTTTTTTTTCCCCTGTTCTCAAATGCAGTCGTCATTCCCTACTTGAGAGCTATTTTTGCTATCCTCCTTGCAGAGATGAAAATATGAAGGCACAGAAATTGTTGTTAGGTTGGGTGCCAGCCTAGGAGCCAGAAGACTTGGTCTCTGGGTCCTGGACCTCACAGGCTGATGCTCAGGCCAGCAAAGTCAGGAGGAGAAGGGTCTCAGACATCTGCTGATGGGAAAGGTGTGCAGCACATTCACATCCAGGCAGCCACACTTGCCTCACTCATGGAAGATATTTTCTTTGTTTTGACAAACGGCCCTTCTGGGTCTGTCTGGTCAGCAAGGAAAGGTGAAGCACCAGCATTGCCCGCACCTTGCCTAAGTCCTCTCCTAACAATCAGGCCTGGGAGAGATGTGTTCCAGAGCCCCCAAATCCTGGCCTCCATCTATATCACGACATAGTAGGGGAAGCATGCACTCTTCGACTCACCACCTTGGGCACTGATGATCCTGGCTTCTGCCCTCTCTGCCTGCACCTTAGGAGATGGAAGCAGGGACCCCTGCAGAGACAAGAGACCCTGCTGGGCGGGGGAGTCATGGGCATCTCTCCTAATGATTCCATCATGCTGTTGCTTCCCACACACCGTGCCCCGAAGAACCTCATTTTCATTTTGCTTTTACCTTGATTAATGCCCTTCATGAGTTGCCTTCCCATGACTTCACCTGCAGCCGCTGCCCAAGCACGTGTTCGGCTGTTGGGATCTCTGGGAGTTGTTTTCCATCTTCCTACTCCACAATGATGCCAACGGCCATCTCCCTGACCCAAGCCTACTGGGAGCAGGAGTCTCCTATTTTGTTCTTCCAGGTGATCTTCCTTTTTGCAAATGCAAAATCTCAGGTCTAGGCTTTGGTCTTTTGGTGCTAAAATGTGAACTGAAATTTAAAATGTTACAAAGGTAGGTCATGGTAGGACTTGCTTTCCCTAAACCAAAGATGTCCTTATACCTAAGGCTAATGTTGCCTTCCCTTTGAAAAGCTACCACATCAATAATTCAGTTTACATCTCAGCTTGCCTAATATATTTCTCTCTTATTTGAAAGGCAAGATGAACTTCAGAGAATTTTTTTAGTGAGGTTTTGTGAGCTGAGCCTTCCAAGAAGCCTGCAAGGTCTGTGGGTTCTGTATGTGACTGGGGCCCAGGCTTCACTCCTGAGAATGAGTGCTGTCTCCGTTTTCTCCTGCTACCTCTCCAACCACTCCTAACCTACATTTCTTCCAGCTCCCCTTCCTCTAACTGCTCTCGCCCACTTCCCTCTTCCTACATGCCTTCCTTAAACTTATCCATTCCCATTGTCTCAAGCACCCATAACCAGTAACTCTGGCCACAATCCCTATTGATCTCCAAACCCTCTTTCCCCCACCTGTCAAATGCAGGATGTCTTGGAATACTTAGACACCTCAAAGTCAACCTGTCTAGACTGAATTAATTGTTCCTTCACACCCCCACCCAAACCTTTGCCACCTCCTCCCATCATCTACCCACCCATCCAAACACCTCTTTGAGTATTTCTTAGTGACCCAGCTCCTTTTCTTGCTAGCCAGGCAGACATTGTTGAAAGGAGGAGCTGGAGAAGATGGCGCAGGAGTTGAGATATTAGAGTACCTACACACACCTTCAACTCCGGAGCAAAAAACCAAAGAGGAAACAGGAGGCAAAGTGCAATAAAAGATCCAGATAAGCTCCTGGGGCCCCCAAAACAGAAAGGACCTTGGCTTGGCTTCCCTTTAGGAGGCTACCAGCCTCACAGAGAATTCCACATTCATCTGGCACTTGAGCTACAGATTAGAAAAAATGAGGGAGGAGATCAGGCATGTGGGACTAAGACTATGTTTCCAGTTTCCCAAGGGCTGCCCCATGTATGCAGGGATTCCAGGAGTTCCTGCTTATCCCAAGGGGGACGAGAGAGGTTCTGAGAACAGCCATAGTGTAGAAGAGCCTTAAGATCTGGACACAGAAACTGAAGAATGCAAAGACTTTGAACTGGAAGGATATGGCTGAAATGGTGCACAGAAGCAACAGGGGACCCCAAGGATCACGCATGACGGAGCATACCAGGGACACTAGCACAAAGTCCCCAGGCCCAGGGACCAGCCCAGCTCAGGTAGGGCACTCACAATAGGACCAGCCAAGACCTGGAAAGGCCCTTCCCATCATGGTGATGACAGATAAGCTTTGCTCTGCACCCATATAAGGGGGCTGGGGGGTTCGTGGGCAGGGTAAAAAGAGAAGACCCTGAAAGCCTGAATGTAACCAGAAAAGGTGGTGTTAACCTGAAAGGAACTATTTTAACTTGGAAGAAACTGAGCTTTCTCTAATTAGTACCAAAGTTTTTTTGTTTGTTTGTTTTGTTTTGTGTGTGTGTGTGTGTGTGTGTGTTTGTTTTGTTTTGTTTTTGTTTTTGAGATGGAGTCTCGCTCTGTCACCCAGGCTGGAGTGCAGTGGCACGATCTGTGCTCACTGCAACCTCCACCTCTTGGGTTCAAGTGATTCTCCTGTCTCAGCCTCCCGAGTAGTTGGTATTACAGGCACGTGCCACCACACCCGGTTAATTTTTTGTATTTTTAGTAGAGACAGGGTTTCACCGTGTTAGCTGGGATGGTCTTAATCTCCTGACCTTGTAATCCATCCGCTTCAGCCTCCCAAAGTGCTGGGATTACAGTATAAGCCACCATGCCCAGCCAAGTTTTTTGTTGTTTTACTTTATGTTTCTTTCTCTCTTACCATTGGATGGAGAGCTATCAAAGACAATTAACTAAGTAATAAATGATAAAAATGCTATTGTTTTCACAATTTGTGCTGTAGTGAGACTTTTTGACACTATTGCACAAAAAGCATCACTATTAACCTTTCTTCCCTACCTCTTTCTCTACCCCTGCTATGTTGGTGTCTCCCCGAAATTTTTGGTGTTTCCCCAAAATTCATATGTTGGAACTTAATCCCAATGTGATAGGGTATAGGAGGTGATTAAACCATGAGCACTCTGTCCTCATGAATGGAATTAGTGCCCTTATAAAAGATGTTGGGCCAGGCACAGTGGCTCACGCCTGTATTCCCAGCACTTTGGGAGGGTGAGGCGGGCAAATCACTTGAGCTCAGGTGTTTGAGACCAGACTGGGCAACAAGGTGAAACCCTGTCTCTACAAAAAATACAAAATTAGCTGAGCGTGGTGACACCCACCTGTAATCCTTGTAGGGGCTGAGGTGGGAGGATTGCTTGAACCTGGGAGTTCAAGGCTGAAGTGAGCCATGATAGTGCCACTGATCCAGCCTGGGCAACAGAGCAAACCCTATCTCAAAAAAAAGAGAGAGAGAGAGACAGAGAGAGAAGACAGCTTCCCTCCCCTTCCACCATGTGAGGACACAGAGAAGGTACTAGCTATAGGAACAGGCACTGAATCTGCTAGCACTTTGATCTTGGATTTCCCAGGCTCTAAAATTGTAAGAAATTAATTTCTGTTGTTTATCAGTTACCCAGGCTAAGGTATTCTGGTATAGAACCCAAGTAGAATAAGACAATGCGCGTCTAACAGTAGACTAGCCTGTAGACCGTATCTCTGAGCTGTCTCACATCTAAGTTCCATCCTTTCCAACCCCAATGCCAATGCCAAGATTCACACTGATCATCTCTTACCTGGAGGTTATAACCCTGAGTGGTGTCCCCTCCTCCAGGTCTTCTCTTTTTAATGTGTCCTCACCCACATTGATCTTTCTAAAATATGATGCTCTCCAGCTTTAAAAACTGGGCTGACTCCCTGTGAATAAAGGGTGATTATCATACTCCAAAGCTTGTCCCAGAAACCTCTTCCTAATCACTCCTGCTCTAACCTCAGTCTTATATATCCTCTGCCCTCTCTCACACATTCCAAGTTCAAGCCCTAGCAGTTATTTACCATTCCTATAATGGACCAAGTGCTTTCACTTCACTAATCTTTGCACTTGCTATTTCCCTTCAAGATCCAGATCCAACATACCACTTCTTTGACATCCTCTCTAATTCCTTTCATTCCCCAAGTCAAATTTATCAACAACTCTTTTGTTCCCTTTACACTATGTACATGCCTATGGCAACCAGAAAGCCACAAGTACCAATTTCAAATATTCTATTCTATTCACAAATTAGAAAGATAAAAGTTTGTGGACCATGCTCCTCAACTTATAGTTCCAAGGCCATGACCATATGTTCCAAAATCATTATTAGTCTTTATGACATTTTATCATGATCTTCAGTTTGCATAACTAACCTCATGCTTGAATTAAACTCCTAAAGGGCAAGAACCATGTGTGTGTTCCTCTTTGTAGCCACATCTTTCTATGATGCTCACTCCTTCCATCCTACTCAGCTTAGCAGAGGAACATCTGGCCAATTAGCAAGTTAGAAACATCACTCTCTCCTGGGATGAAACCACTCCCATGCCAGGGCAAATGTCTGGCAAATATAAGGAAGACTTGGTTTTAGCGCCCACTTACCCTCCTGAGTAGGTACCTTTGTACGGTGCACAAACTACCCAACTGTATGTAACAGCCCTTGGACCTAACATGTAGTAAGGGCGAAATATATCTTTGTTGATGAATGAACTTATCTAGGGAACATTCCCTACCCTTACCTCTCTTAAATTACATGAACCAGATGTGCCTATTATTTACATAGTTTTGGTATTGCACTATATCCAATAATCAAATATTCTTCAGCATGCCTTGATAAATTAATGTCAGGCTTAGCCACAGAAACTTACTATACTATGATATTTGTAGCATTGTTAAAAATTAAGTACCAGCATTTTATAGAGCATTCAGCACAAGTACTCAATATATGCTTATTAAGTAAATATAATTTCAAATATTAATATCTGAAATTATATTGCCATTCCTTTAACGATTGCAGTATAACCATTATCCCCATCTTGTCTCTGAAAATAAGTGAACTGTATTCAGAGATTAGATTTTAGGTACTACCTTACTGTGTCATAAAAATAACAACAGCCTGAACATTGGTGGAATATTGGTGGCTTATTAAACTATATGTCTGTTTGTTTCTTGTTAATGGCCCTACCACTCAACCAGTTGGTGTGTGCTCCCACACAGTGTATTCACACATTCAGCCTTCAAGCTAACATAGAACCCAGGCAAAGTCAACAACAGACTCTCGCACAAGCTGAAGTAAATTTAAATGTTAATATGTGGTCCTTTATTTCTAGAGTAAGAGTAAATAAGGGGGTTTTAGAATCTACAAAGGATCCCATGTGCATCAATCAAAGCATTTTATTGCAGTATGACTTGATTTTTAAGTGTATTAGACAGAAATCTGCTCTAAGAGAAGCTATAAACTTCTATACAATATGTGTAGATGGCTAAAATTCTAATATCTCTGGGCCCTGTTTCTCTCTAGGCTACTAGAAATACAACAAAGTCAAAGTTAAAGATGGAAGGAAAGTGATAATTATGCAAGTTATTTCATCATTGAGGGAAGGTTTGATAAAGTATCTCAAAACTTGTGTATTTTGGGAGGAGTGACAGCCTAGGAGGTTGAGGCTGCATTAAGCTGTGATAGTGCCACTGCACTCCAGTCTAGGCAGCAAAATGAGACCCTGTTTCAAAAGAATTAAATTAAATTTTAAAAACTGCTGCACTTTAGAAAAATTTTTTATGGGTTAAGTATTTTAAATCTGTCGCTCTAGGTAAAATAATTTGTCGACTCTGAATAAACTGTGGAGGATGCAAAAGTTGTCTTCAGAAGAGATACAGGATTTTCATGACCCTAAAATGTGTCAAGTAAGAGTTTCCTCTCCTGTGTCAATTAGGGCCCTTCAGTTATAGATCACAGAAAACTGGACCCAAACTGGATCGATCACGTTAGGAATAATTCACTTACGACACAGCTGGATTCAGGACTGGTTCAACAAATAGCACCAAGACTCAACATCTCTTTTAGTTCTTCCGCTATGTTAATTTCAGTCTTGGGCTTCACATCTTTGCAGACACAGGCAGCAGCTCCAGTTTCTAGATCCTCTCTAGTTTTAAGTCAATCTAAAAAATAGAGCATATCTTTCCAGGATTCCCAAGAAAGTTTCCTTGCTCTTCATCAGATCACATGTCCAATTGGATCATATGTCCTTGTTGGATCACATGTCCATCTCTAAACTCATTACTGTGAACCCAGACATGTGATATGCTGATTCTCCAGCTTGAGTCACTTTTCAACATCTGGGGCTGAGACTGCCAGAAACATTTGGAAATGGTGGAGGGGCCTATTCGTCAAAGGAAAATCTAGGTATAATTACCAGAAGAAGGAGGAATGGATAGCAACCAGAAAAAAAACAATGGATATCTGCCATCACTTTCTTCCCTGTGGTGGGCAACCTCTAGATGACACCCCAGTGATCTCCACTTCCTGGTGTTCTGCCCTTTTATAATGCTCTTCCCCCTTGAGTGTGGGCAAGACTTTGTAACATGCTTTTAACCGATAGACTATGTCAAAAGGGATGAGATGTCACTTCCATGATTAAGTTACATAAGATTGTGATTTTCTTCTTGCTATCAAACTCTCTCTATTGCCTTCTCCGCTTGCAAGCTTTGATGAAGCAAGCTACCATGTTGGAGAGGCCCACATGGCAAAAAACTGAGGGTGGCTGCCAGCTAAAAACTGAGGTGCTCAATGCAATAGCTCTCAAAGTACTGAATTTAGCCAACTACTATGTGAGCTTGAAAACAGATCATTTCCTAGTCAGGCTTTCAGAGGAGAAATCAGACCTGACCAATATCTTGATTGCATTCTTGTGAGAGATACTGAGACGATATCTGGGGCCCTTCTTAGCATCCCTTAAGTTCAACTACTTAGGGCAGTACTAGTTTACATAATATGAAGGTGCAGAACTAAAGGGTATACAAGCATTTTGGACCCCAAAATAATTGCTTCTTGAAAGAGATGTGACTCAAATGAATGTGTAGTCATTGTTAATGGCCAGTGACAACTATCTGTAGCGATGTAGACAGTTGTCACCTGTTACAATTTGAGGTCCTCTCCTATCTGGAAGTTGCCGTGAATGGCCAGAGTTGACTACATGGTCCCACATCAGCCTTCTTTCTGTCTTCAGTTCCTTCCTATTTCCCTGCCTTGTTCACCCCCTCGAGGGTTGCACAGCTGCAGCCCCATAGAGCCCAGACTGCAGTTGCACTAAAGGAGGCTTCACAGAGCTGCACAAAAGCTTCCAGCCACCAAAGCACAAAGCCTTTCCTTCAGTCAGTCTCCACGGTCTCCCAGCTCTTAGGAGTGCCATAATCCAGTCAGATTTATGCTTTCCTATGGGGCTTTTTAGGCTGATCCCAAACCCCTCTCTTCTCATACCATCTACAGTTTTTAGTCTGGATCCCTCTAGAACAGCCCTCAGGGAATAGGATTTACTAGGTTAACCCTAGCCACATTGCTTTCTCTGAACCCTGGGCTCTCTTCCTCTGTGGATTCTGTGATTCTGCAGCTCAGCATAGTATTTCAAACACACTGTACTGTAAACCATGATATGTTTCATGATTAAGCACTAAAAAGAAGACAGGTGGTGCCTTCATGGTAATTAAAGCCTGCTGCAGGCCGTGTTTTAGTGCGTATGACTGACAATGCGGGAAGTACGGCAGTCTTTGGTAAAGAAACAGCTCTGTCTGTCACATGGCTGTGGCTCATGCAAGTTTTCAGACACAGAACAAGATTGGAGGGAAGCTCACTCATCTTTTTCTAACTGACATTTAGGTCATTTGGGAAAGTATATGCCACAAAGCATAATGCTTTCACTCATACTTAGGTTTCAGTTAGTTCAGGACTAAGTTATTCATAGATTATTTAGACACTCATTATATCTTTTGAATTATTAATTCAAGATAAAACTCAATCTATTAGGGGAAATTTTTCTAGAAGAGTTTATTCTAGGAACCCTTAAACTGATCTTGATCTCTGCAGATTTCTAAACCAATAAAGGGATTGCATTGAACCCTAAAGTTGTATTCGTTACAAATGCGAGTTTTAGATTCTGGGAAACAGAATGTTGAAGTTCTCTTTCCAGTAAGGACACATGTTGTCTTTGTGACTGTAAACATTTTCCCTTGAGTGCTGACTAAAATGAAGAAGCTCTTAGGATCTTTTTAGGATGAATGTCCATTATGTTCTTTGAGTGTTTTCAACATGGAAAAAAGAAAACTGAATTGATTAAATTCTGTTGACAATTCTAGATTGAAGATTAATTATTTTTTAGTGCAAGGAAATCCTTTGGCTTCATTCAGTTGTGAACAAAATATTTCCAAGTGCCTGTGAGGCTGGCTCAGGAAATGATCAAAGGGAACCCAACAAAGTCTTGCTGTGGACCATGCCTGAGATCAGGCACTCGCCCCCACTCTCCTTGCTGCTGGACCCATGGCTTCATTTTACTCATAATATCTTTCGGGCATTAAACAATACTCTTGGAAATCCTCTTTTTCTCAGTCCTCTCTTCCATCTACATGTTCTTCCTAATAATTTCATTTATTTCTATCACCCTGTTGGGGGTTGAAATGTGCCCCACCAAAAAAAAATATATATATATATATATTAGAGTCCTAACCCCCTGTACCTCAGAATGTAATTTTATTTGGAAACAAAGTCCTCATGGATACAGAGACAGACATGCACAGAGAGAGCACCATGTGAAGATGAAAGCAGAGAAGAGGTTGGGGTGATGTTTCCACAAACCAAGGAATGCCAGAGAGTGCCAGAAAACCACAGAAGCCAGGGGACAGGCATGGAACAGATTCTTCCTCACAGCCACCAGAAGGAATCAATCCTGCCGACACCTTGGTCCTGGACTTCCAGTCTCCAGAACTGCTAGACAATAAATTTCAGTTGTTTAAGCCACACCATTTGTGGTACTTTGTTTCAGCAGCCCTAGAAAATGAATACAGACTCCAACTCTCGAAGTGTTATTTCCAGCTCAAAATCCTCTTCTGAATTGTCAGATTGACAAGAGATACACAGGCTTCTCAAACTCACATAAAGGTCTTATTTAGCCCAACACCTGGACCATAACAAGTTCTCAGTAAGAGTTAATGCTGCTGCTACTACTGATGATAATAATGATGAAGTCACAGAAAAGAAGGGGAAGAGAAGGAGCAGCAGCAGGGAGAAGAGAATGAATTAACTGAGTCGGCCTCCCCTCTGTGAAATACAAAAGATGTGAACAGTCTCTGCAAGATGTGTCTTTTCTATCTTTGTACTTTATCCAACCACTCACTGAATGTCTAAAGCACACTCATGATTGAAGTTTCTGAATGTCCTGATTGAATACGTTGGTGAACAACTGGTCATTAATCACAGATGGACATTCTTTGGAAGAAATCATACTTCCTGGCTCCTTTGTGCATTCAACCAGAGTGTTTATTTGCAGTGAGGCAGTCTGAAATACCGTCTCATTGGTCAGGACTATACTACATCTCAGCTGAAGACAGAAAAGTGGCATGATAAGTTCACATTACGGCTGTGCCTGGGATTTGAGTAGCAGTATTTGAGTCTCAACCTACCCTTCTCCCCCATCAGCCACACTCTTCCACTGATCAAGGTGAAGAGGCACAGAATAGCAAACTGTGCCCACTTCCTTCAGAAACTGAAATTCCCAGGTTATTTTAAATGGCACCATTTATCAAGAACCTGCTAGCTATGTCAAAACACTGTCAGACTCTTACTTTGTATTCATTTTTCCAGTTGAACCCACCAACTCCTACTTTTGGTATGGCAGAAGTATTATTAATTTCATTTCAAAAATTACTACCCATTTCATCGGTGGCTGGAGAGGCTACATTGCCCAAGGTTACTCAGCTAGAAAGTGCCAGGGCTGGGACTGGAACCTATATCTCTGTGACTGGCCTACTTAGGGCCCAGCACTGGAATTGTACCTAGTGACTAGCTGGTACTCAATAAGTATTTTGCGGGCTTAATGACTCCAAAACCAGTACTCTTTCCACTACATGGTGGAAACTCTGAAACTGGAGGAGAAGAGGTGAAAAAGACAGAAACTTGAGGCAAAAGCTCTGGGTGGCAGGAGTTTGGATTGAGAGGTAAGTCTTTGGTCTTTCTGTTCTATCAGTGTGTGATTCCATCAACTTGCAGTAATTACACACAATGCAAGCCAAGGTTTATTAGATACTCTAAGGCCAGTGGGTCTAACAAGTAAATAACAAAAACAAAAACAAAGATTATTACCATTAAGACATCTCTTGATTTTAGGGTAATACCCAACAAAGCACTTATTTCATTAATCACCATTTGGTCCTTTGCTGCCCTTTCACCCCAACCCCATAGATGTTAGATTTTTTGTTTGTTTTCTATTTTTTGAGGTGGAGTCTAGTTCTGTCACCAGGCTGGAGTGCAGTGGCACAATCTCGGCTCACTACAACCTCCGTCTCCTGGGTTTAAGCAATTCTCCTGCCTCAGCTTCCTGGGTAGCTGGGATTACAGGTGGTGCCACCAGGCCCAGCTAATTTTTGTATTTTTAGTAGAGACGGGGTTTCACCATGTTGATCAGGCTGGTTTGAACTCCTGTCCTCAAGTGATCGCCCACCTCGGCCTCCTAAAGTGCTGGGATTACAGGCGTGAGCCCGTGTGCCCAGCCGGATCTTGGATCCTTTTGACAAGAGTTTAAAGAACAAGCATAAGGTACAGATATTTTAGCCTGGAGCTATCCAGAAGTTTATAGATCTTTAACACCCTTTTCCTAAATGTCAGGTTGCTGAGACAGGCAGGGGTGGTACATATGCCTTGAGATTCTTTTCTTAGTACATGTGCTGAAGAGAGTGAATATGTGAAAATCTCTTTCCAATTTCTACTTAGGAGAACAGATTAGTTAATGTTGCAGTCCATACTAAAGTGACCATCCACGTTCTGCCTTTGAGGGACTCAACCTGGATACAGGACAGATTTTCTGTTAGGAAAAATCCCAAAGCCCCTATCCAAGGACAATTGTGTTTACTAATTTTTGACGTTTTTTCTTAAATTCTATTACTAGCACTCTCACAATAACAGCACCTTTAATTTTCAATTATTGATAAATAGT
Source organism: Piliocolobus tephrosceles (assembly GCF_002776525.5). Lineage (NCBI taxonomy): Eukaryota > Metazoa > Chordata > Mammalia > Primates > Cercopithecidae > Piliocolobus > Piliocolobus tephrosceles. The sequence continues at coordinate 97,394,439 of NC_045441.1, forward strand.
ATTTCTATAAATAATATTGTATCATATAACATACAATTTTTATAGTATATATAGTACAAAATGGATGGCTTAAAGAGTTTATTATGGAAGGCAAGAGAAGAATCTTACCCATCCAGCACAGAGGAAGCTCATTGTATTGTAGCTCAGATACCCTGGATTGAGTATTAGCCATTTGGTTGATGAATCGTTTTTGAGCACCAAGAATGTGTTATGCACAGAGCCAGGTGCTGGGGTACAATAATGAGTGAGATGGACATAGTTCCCACCCATTCAGAGCTTATAGTCTATGAGAAAGTAATAGAATAAATTGTGGTAGTGCTGCAATAAGGAAGATGCAAATGCAGGCTGTACCAGGCAGGAACACTGAATTTAGCCTAAATGGGTTATGCAAAGCTTCTTGGAGGAAGCAACAACTAAGCTAAAATATGAAGGAGCAAGCCAGCCAGTTGAACAGAGAAATATGTCAGAACAGGGGAGTTGTATGTGCAGTGACTCAGAGAGAGCATGGGCACAGTGCTTGCTAACACCTGAAGTTCTGAGTGCCTGGAAGGGAAAGGATAACATGAGGAGTGCCTAAGGTAGTAGCCAGAGGCTAGCCATGATGGGCTCTGTGGGTCGTGGACTTCATCCAAGGACAATGAGAAGCCATTGCAGGGATTTGGGCAGGGATGGCATGATCAGACTGTGGCTCAGAAGGGTGGAAATCAAATTGAAGAAGCAAGATTAGAGGCACAGGAACCAGGGGAAAGGCTGCAAGGAATAGCCCAAGCAAGAGGTGATGGTGTATGTGGCAGGCAACTGGAGAGAAGAATTTGGTTGGAGAGGTTGCAGAGGTAGAACCCAGAAGAATTGAAGAGAGAGGGTGATTCTCCTGCTCTACTTTGAGCCACAGGAAGAATGATGGTGCAGTAACTGAGAAAGGGGTCATCAGTGGGGTAGCAAGCTCAGGGATGTGGAGGGAAGTTGGGATAGGAAGGGCATATGCTCCTTTTGGGGTACGATGCCCATATCGCTTTTTGTCCAAACTGGCACATGTTCAGAAATAAAAGAGGGTATTATTAGTGCTATTGGGACAACAATATAGCTGGTATTTGGCAGACCAGACACATGGCAATTCTAGTTTTGGAATATATTGAAGCTGGAGGAACCAACAAGGTAGTCAACTGAAGATCTCAAGTAGGCAGAAGTAGGTCAGAGGTTGAGAAATCCTTGACCAAAATGTTTTCCACCAGGAAAATATTTAAGGAAATCATTTCTTTTTTTTATCACTCTATGGTGTTTAAGTAAGACACATTTTATGGTTGTTGTCACTGTAGATGCCAAAATAAACTGGCAGCTCACGATTACTGCCCTGTCCTTCCCTTATAGCTTCTCTCATATCAGGTGGTCCAGGAATACCTCCAGATGTGTTAGAACTGTCTTCGGCTTTAGGTTAGAGTCAGAATAAAATCTGGTCAAAGGCAGCCTGCCTAAAATGAGATCTCTCCTTTCTTTCTTTTGTTCGTTCATTCTTTCTTTCTTTCTCTTTTTGACACAGGGTCTCCCTCTGTCTCCCTGGCGGGAGTACAGTGGCACAATCATGACTTACTGCAGCCTCAACCTCCCAGACTCAATCCATCCTCCCACCTCAGCCTCCCTAGTAGCAGGAACTACAGGTCCTCACCACTGTGCCTGGCTCATTTTTTAACTTTATTTTTTTGTAGAGATGAGGTCTCACCAGGTTTCCCAGGCTGACCTTGAACTCCTGGGCTCAAATTTATCATCCTGCCTCTGCCTCCCGAAGTGTTGGGATTACAGGTATGGGCCACCATGACCGGCTCTAAGTGAGATTCCTAATGGAGGTCAGTCAAGAGAGCAAGGAAGGATGAGCATACATATATCCCCAATCCTAGAAGGAAAAACATTTCAAAAAAGATAGTCTACTGACTCTGCATTAGTAGCATCATTTCATATCCAGATGACAGCATGTTGTTGCCATGGTTGTGATAATCATTAGCAATTATCATTATTATTATGACAGATGACATGCTGACGCTAGGCATCAGTCTTTGTCAATGCCAGCATAAATGAATGCATATATTAAAGTTCTTTCCACTTTTAGTTCATTCTCATTTTGAAGGCTGAACCTGAAATAACATGAGGACATTTATTGCTGTCACCTCTAGCTGATTATGTCATTATGAAAGAAAGCTGTTTTAAAGAATGCACACAACACTGAAGGATGTGCAAAGTAAGTCTGCCGAATTAATGTGTCCCACCAACAAAAAAGGTTTAAACTATTATTTGATAATTTGTTAACCCGAATGCAATAATACAAAGAATTTTTTCTCAAATGCTGATGAAATTGAAACAAGTGAAAATTCAGGAGTACCAAGGTAGCAACTCAGAACTTTTCTTGGTGTCTGAGACACCATGAGCCTTTCCGTTTGTTGTCAATGCTGTCTTACTTGGAAAGTGATCAATAACACCTTCTCAATGACCACTCTTCATTACAATCCAGAAAGTCTCCATCTGAACTTCAAGTCAGTAATTTGCTGGCATGACCATTGCTGAAAGAGAGCCAGCAGCTGCTGAGAAAGCGATGAGCTCAAAGAGAAAAGAGCAATGCCCATACGGCCATTCCTAGTAGACTGAATGAATAAATTGTGGAATAGTCATGCAATGGAATACTATACAGCAAGGGAAATGAAAGAACCACAACTATCCGCATCAACATGGATGAATCTTACAATGTACAATGCTGAGTGAAAGAAGGAAAACATGAAGGAATGTGTGCACCAGACTAGGCAACATAATGAGACCCCCATGTCTACAAAAAAAAATTTTTTTTTAATTAGACAAATCCAGGTGGCTCATGCCTATAATCCCAGCACTCTGGAAGGCCTAAGTGGGCAGATCATTTGAGGTCAGGAGTTCGAGACCAGCCTGGCCAACATAGAGAGACCCTGTCTCTACTAAAAAACATTACAAAAATTAGCCAGGCGAGATGGCAGTCACCTGTAGTCCCAGCTACTCAGGAGACTAAGGCAGGAGAATCACTTGAACCCAGGAAGCAGAGGTCACAGTGAGCCAAGATCGCACCACTGCACTCCAGCCTGACGACAGAGCAAGACTCCATCTCAAAAAAAAAAAAAAAAAAAAAAAATAGGCCAGGTGCGGTGGCTCATGCCTGTAATCCCAGCACTTTGGCAGGCCGAGGTGGGTGGGTCACAAGGTAAGGAGTTAGAGACCAACCTGGCCAACATGATGAAATACAAAACAATACAAAAATATAAAACAATAGCCAGGTGTGGTGGCTCACACCTGTAATCCCAGCAACTCGGGGGGCTGAGGCAGGAGAACTGCTTGAACGCAGGAGGCGGAGGTTGCAGTGAGCCAAGATCATGCCATTGCACTCCAGCCTGGGCAACAGAGCAAGACTTCATCTCGGGGAGAAAAAAAAATTAGATGGGTGTGAGAGTGCCCAACTGTGGTGCCAGCTACTGGGGAGGCTGAGGTGGGAGAATCACTTGAGCCCAGAAGGTCGAGGCTGCAGTGAGCCATGATGGCACCACTGCACTCCAGCCTGGGAAACAGAGGGAGATCCTGTCCCAAAAAATAAAAATAAAGAATACATACAATATTACTCTAAGATCAAAAATTGGGCCGGGTGCGGTGGCTCAAGCCTGTAATCCCAGCACTTTGGGAGGCTGAGACGGGCGGATCACGAGGTCAGGAGATTGAGACCATCCTGGCTAACACGGTGAAACCCCGTCTCTACTAAAAAATACAAAAAACTAGCCGGGCGAGGTGGCAGGCGCCTGTAGTCTCAGCTACTCGGGAGGCTGAGGCAGGAGAATGGCATAAACCCGGGAGGCGGAGCTTGCAGTGAGCTGAGATCCGGCCACTGTACTCCAACCCCGGGCAACAGAGCGAGACTCCGTCTCAAAAAAAAAAAAAAAAAAAAAAAAAATTGAACTTAGCATATTGTTGGGTCATGTAAATAGCTGGTAACCTCATAAAGAAACCCGAGGAAGTGATGGTCATAAAAGTGTTATGGGATCTTTGGGGCATCATTTTTCTGGCCAGAAACCTCTGTGGCTAGTGGTGCCTTTGCCTGAGTTTTGCTCTTGTCCACTGGGCTTGTCTTACCCACTTGGCCTGGCAGGTTGTGCTGGATTCATGCTACTAGTCTGGGTCCCATGCCTGCCGAGGGCGAGTCAGGCATGGAATGGAGAGAGGTGTGTGAGCGAGTGTAGGGTCCAGGCACTGTGCACAGTCAGACATGCTGGCTGCTGCAGCAGGGAGGGCAACTCCAGGTACCAGCATAGGTGCCAGCTCTCTATGAGGCTGTGGCTGTATCAGCAGATGTCAGATCATGAGCTGCAAAGAGGAGAAACCCACAAGCAGCTTCCACAGCTGGCATCGGAGAACACAGTGGTGCCTGAAAGCTTGAAGATACCAGGAATTGCAGGGCCTCAAAGAAGAAGTCATAGCCCAGACTTGGGAAGCTCCCAGGTTTGGGCTTCCCAAAGGACCACAGCTCTTCTTTCCTTCTCTTCACCCACAACATGGCAAGCAAGGGGCATGTCTCAGCCCTGTTTGTGTTAAAGCTCTTTTAGCCTCACCATTCAGTGGGTCCTGAGTTCTTATCCTGCAACCAGGAAGAATGAGGTATGCAGACAATTGGAGGGTGAGCAAGATGAAGAGGAGCTTTACTGAGCAATAGAACAGCTCAGAGGACGCCTGCAGGGAGCAGCTCCTTTCCACAGCCTGGGTGTCCTGATAAGTGTTCAGCTCCTAGCAGAGAGGGTAGCTCCTCTCTGCTAGGCAAGTCATCCCAACAAGTGTTCAGCTATCAGCAGAGAGGGTAGCTCCTCTCTGCAGCTGGTTGTCCCATCATCTGCGCAGCTCTCAGCAGAGTGGAAGCCCTGGAGTGGGTGGCACCTCTCTGCACCTGGTCGACTCATCGTCTCCCTGTCATCTCTTCATCATCTCTGCATCTCTGAGCAGAGAGGAGGCCCTGGAGTGGGTTGCTCCTCTTTGCAGCTGATCATCTGACATCTGCTCAGCTCTGGCTGATCCCAGGGCTTTTATGGGCCTCAAAGGGGAGCAAGTGCATGCTGATTGGTCCCGCCCAGAAAAGGCACTGCAAGTTTCTACTCAGGTTCATGGAACTGGCAGCCTGGCTCCCAGCCTTCAGGCCCTCCCTGGCCTGAAGATGGGGCCTCACTGGGGACCTGCCCCCTTCCGCCCAGGAACCTGTCTGCCTCCCTCTGCCTTTCATGACATCCAAGCTGTAGGTGCCAAGCGGCACCTATAGGTCAGCACCAAGCTGCCCTCATCTCCCCCTCAGCTTTCCTCCTATGCTTGCCAGTGCCCAAATTCCAGAGGGGCCGATGCAACAGGGTGGTGGCGTGTTAGCACTGCCCCGAGTGTGTGCATGCTCGACTGGGCTGTGGCAGTGCCCAGACTTGGCCCCGACTTTACTCTGAGATCAGAGCAGGTGCCGAGAGCAGGCAGAAGCCAGGCGGCAGGAGCAGACACTTTCAAGCCTGCAAGGGCAGGGGTGCCTTCCCAGGCCCCTAGTAGTGCAGGGATGCCAGGGTCCACAGCCGCAGTTTAGGGCAGCTGCAGCTGCACCTGGGCTCCCACCTGCTCTGTGGAGCAGGAGGCCCAAGTCTGTAGCCATGGTTTGGGTGGCTGCAGCTATGCCCAGGAAAGTGGGACTCCCGCCTGCTCCCCAATCCCAAGAGCACAAGGATGCATGGGTCCATAGCCTTGGCTTCGACAACAACAGAGGCACCCAGGGAGCTCCCATCCCAGCTCTGAAGGGGTGGGGTTCCCACTTGTCCCAGCTCTTGCTGGCTTTATGGAGTGAACAGCCCCCACCATACCTCCCTGCTGCAGCCTGCATGATGGCAGCGGCGGCTCCAGACAGCCTGCTGCTGCCATCAAAACTCAGTCAATAGTGATTACCCCCAGCAGGAGGAGAAGGGCATATGACTGGGGAGGGACATGTGGGGTTTCCAGGATACTGGCAATGTCCTATTTCTTGAGCTGGCTGGTGGTTACACAGTGCTCACTTTGTAATTCTGTGTTAAACTGTGCATTTGTATTTTGTGCACTCTTCTGAATGTATGCCCTGTTTCAAAAATCAAATTCTTAAAAAGATAAGAAGACCACTTGAGCAGTGATATGGGGGAACCTAAATCTACATTTTAAATTTTTCATTACAATGATTTACCCAAAGGGGACAAAGAATTCTTCCAGTTCCACCTTTTTCTCCTCTGTTCAGAGGTTCTAACTAAATGCCACCTCTCTCTCAGATAGCCCTTTCTTTTAATTCAGCCTAGCTCTCCCCTGTGCCCATGCCCCCCACCCCCCACCCCACCCCACGCAGTAGAGTCTCATGCCCTGGATTCTGTCCTGGATCTGGTCATCTCACAGCAGGCTGCACGCATGGCTTATTGGGAGACACAGGAAAGTTGTGAATCCCTCATGTCAGTACTAGGGCAAAGAAGCTCAAAGGTAGGAATTCACAAGATCCCTCCGTCTTCCCCCTTTGAAGAATGAGGGATTCATGCATGGAACTGCTTTGCTCATTTGGAATGACAGACCAAACCCCTGCTTCCTGTAGCTGACCACCACATTCCATATAGACCAGCACCCTTGGCACAATGAGAATTAGCCTCATTGCGTGCTTTCTGTCACCTATTCTAGGACACTCTACAACAGTCTTGACCTTCATTACGAGTACAAGATGGAGATCCCATCCCAAAAGAACAAATTGAAGAACTGGGCCCCGTAAAAAAAAGTTGTTGTTGTTGTTGTTGTTTTACAGCAACAACATGTGCCAGTAGATTCTAAGCTTTTCCCATAATTAGGCCCACTTTGGGCAACAAGAATCAATCTAGGTAAAAATCATACCTAAAAATCTCATACCTATTACAGAAACCTAGTTTCCTTTTAGCTTAGCAGGATTCCATCCTGCTACCCAGGATTTGAGTCTCTTCACTAAGCTTCAGGGTTGCAAGAACCACTATGCTGGCTCCCGAGACTGTTTCATAAAAGGATGCATTTACCAAAGATAATCAGATAGTTTATACAAAGCATAAGTGTGAGCTCCACCTTGAAACCATTCTATTTTCTTGGATTCTAAATCCTCACCTTTGGTCTTAGTTTTAGTCCTCTCTAGTAACCATGGTTTCAGAATCCTTCTTTCAATTACTATGAGCAGTTGCATAAAGGAGATGTTGGGTTTAATCTCTTAAGCCCCATCTGAAATTTCTGCAGTGGTTTGGGTGGCAACTCACTTATAAAGTGAACTCCAGATCCTGCTTTCAAAGGCACACAGTGGCTGTCAGAGCTGAGCAGTTTCATTTTCAGGCCACTCAATATGGCAAAGAGCTCCGGTCTAAACAGCCATTGCCCGGGTGTGGAAACATCTCACCTTGCCTCAGTTAACTCATCCCTGCTGGCCTCCCAGCCTAGGGCTGCTTTAACTCCATTGTATTTGTCAAAAAAATGCATTTTCCAAGCCTGCCTCATGAACCTTGTGTCCTCTGGGTTTCCATAGTCCTCTGGGTTAAGCACACACTTCTGACTGTGACCACCTTAACTTCTGAACTGCTAGCTCTTCCAGTTGTTCTGGAGCTCCCCTGCAAACCTTCTTCTCTTCTCCCCCTCTTTTCCACCCAGGAAAATTCTTTAAGGCCCATCCCACACACCCTGGCCATCCTAGCCCACGAGGATCTCTCCATGCCTCTGCCCATCTACACAGTTCATTGGAGTATTGCTTGGTATTGCTATTTATCTTTGCTCAGTGAGGGCTACTTTGCCAGTCTTTGTTATAATTTCCCTGAGAGCAAACCCTGTCCAGTATCCTGTGTGCCCAAACAGTGCCTATTCAGTGCTGGGCAGTCAATCTTTATGTGTTGAGCAAAGGCTCAACCTCAGATTTTTTTCAACCTCACCCCATTTCATTCAGCCCACAAGGGCCTCCTCCCTTTTTCTCCTCATCTGATTCACCTTCTCAAACTGCTGCCTTGACCCAGCCCAGAAAAGAGCAGGGCTTTCTTGTTCATTGGGAAGTTTTCTCATGTAAACACCCACATCTTTAAACAACTTTCTCCTTCAATACAATACTCCTTCTGTGGCATTCATCCTTTTCCCAGTCTCCTAAATGCCTATGATTGTGTTTAGGTCCATAATATACTCTTTACTTTGTTCATCTCTCTCAGATTGGGAGATTGCTGAGGACAAAACCAACATCTATGTTTCATTATAGAGCCCTGAGGCCCTCACATCCCTGGGAATTCAGGGGCCTTTCCTGATTTGATGATTGACAATTCTAGGTATAGGACCACAGAAGCCTCCTCCCTCAGACAGTACTACTTCACTGATTCTAATCCCATACAAACCCCCTTGGCTACACCATGATACCCTCCTTCTCCACACAGTCCCTCCCTCATACCACATCACCAACTGTCTTTTGAAATCCTCCCATTGCTGATTGATCGTAAAGTCTTTAGGCGAACGCTATTCCAATACCTAGCACCAGGACCTCTGTTGGCTATTTAAATGTAGGTTAATTAAAATTAAATACCATTCATTTCCAATGTAGTTGCACTAGCTACGTTTCAAGTGCTCGATAGGCACATGTGACTAGTGTCTACTGTATTGGACAGCACAGATGCAGAACATTTTCTGTCACACAAAGGGTACTTGGGCAGTGCTGACTTAGAGCAAGCAAGAGAAACAAAGAGGAATCGGAAGGATTTATTGAGCCAGCAAGGATCATCTAGTTTATTTCAAAGCTCTTAGGAATGAGTGTACTTAAATGCTTCAGAGAAATATGGTGGTTCATCTTCCTGTTCTATTTTATTTTCTATCAGTTTCAAGAAGTGTCTTTTTACTACCCTCTAGGTAACCTACTGAAATTGTCACAATCAACATGGGCAGGAAGTTCTCTCTAAAGTCTAACCTCGTTTGTGGAATTCTTTGCCCACCTAAGGCAACTGACTTGGGCACTTCTCTCATTTAAAAAAAAAAAAAAAAAAAAACAGCCTGTAGTCCCAACTACTCGGGAGGCTGAGACAGGAGAATCACTTGAACCCGGGAGGCGGAGGTTGCAGTGAGCAGAAATCATGCCAAATATCTATCTTCTTGGTGTTTTAATTTCAATAACTACAGTTTCAGTTTTATGCTTCACGCCATTAAGATTCTTTTGAAATTGACCCTGGGGTAAATATATCATTATGGACTCAAGTTTAAGTAAAATAACCAATAACCTAAATTTCAGATGTTCAGAAGTACTCAGAGAGGGGAAACTGGGGCAAAGCCAGAAAAACAGAGATGTTTCACGTTTCACTAACATGTGTTGGGTTTGAGATTTTGTTGGTTTGTTTTAATTGGCTCTTTCTCTTCTCTCTCTCTCTCTCACTCAAATGCTAAAAAAAAAAAAAAAAAAAAAGAGCCCCAATATAAACACAAGATCTTTGAGATTTCATCTGTAACTGCTTGCTTGCTTCGGGGCTTCTCTTTTTTAATCTCTGGTAATGCCATCATAGTCTTTAAGATTGTTTTCTCTCCTCATCTGTCTGTTACACAGAAGAAACTGTCTATACAACAAATAGCTATATAGAACTTGATGAGAATATATATCATGGCCCCCTATTGTGGCATTCATAGTGTTTATTTTGCATGCCTTCAAGAGTTAGGCAAAAACCCCCAATCAGTCTCAGCTTGATTTAATATAAGCTTAATTTGATCCCTGTAAATGCAACTGAAAATCTTCCATCTTGATCCTGTTTTAAAAAAAAAACAGTAAATCACATGAATGATAGGAACGTGCTTGCATTTCTAATAATAATTCTAAAACAGATGGTCCCTATTTACAATCATCACAATTAACATATCACCACTAGGAATTCACCAGGGTTCACCACAGTTCAGTTCTATGCAAACATCTCCTGCTTCTCTTCACCCATCTCCAAAAGAATACATTCCTCTTACCCATTTAGATCTGAAAAAAAAAAACCTGCTCTCAATTACTTACATTCATCCTTGCACAAGAGCCTCCTATGTGATTACACACAAAAATTCTGACCCTTGTTTCTGAATTATTTCTCAATATCCCAGCAGAAAAATTTTTGCAGAAGGGAGCCTGTGCCTTTCACCTTCTTCTCTCATACAAAAAAAAAAAAAAAAACAGCAGTTGCATCACTCTTGTAGTATAAAGTATACGTGCTTCAGCACTACTACCCCAAGTCACAGCAGCTACATTAATCACTTTAAATGCGGCTCACAGGGAAGCCCTTTGCTTGAAAGTAATCACGACCTTTCGGGATTCCAGTCGCTTTATATTGGAGCTTGCTGGTATGTTCTTACTTTAATAGGGATTCCGCACCACGTTTACAGATACACCACCACAGCTTGTGTTTCTGAAGGCACGTAAACAATTTGTCAAGGCTTCAAATTTTACAGAGACACACATGGCTATATAAAGAAACTTCAGCTGCCACAGTGATCTTCACTGTCACCTGGCCCCAATGGAAGGGGAAATAGGATCAAAGCAATGTACAAAACGAGCTGATTTGATCTCTTTTTTAAGGAAGAGAAAACTCAGGCTCTGTTCTATTTCCTTGTGTGTTTCACAGTTTGGGCTCCATGATTATATTATTGCAGAAATCTCTCCAGGAAAATTGGACTTATCAGGACATTTGCACCTTCTCATTCATACACATCTGGACATGTTATATCTGAAAATTGGAAAATCCAAGTGCATTCACAGACCACGCAAAAAAAGAAAGTGGGAAATGCCAAGCCCATTTATCATTCTCAGTGAAAAAATTGTACAGGCAGCTTCTTCTGCAAAGAAAGCAAATGAATGAAAGGGTGAGCAGAGTGCTAATAATGTACCATGGCTCCAGATTAAAGTGTCAGTGCTTCTGCTCAGCCTCAGAGCAGCTGAAATCTTCTCTGGGTTTTGATTAGGAAAAGGAAGATATTCAAAGAGATGTGAGCTGCATGCCCGGGATACATTTTCATAAGCCAACCATGCCTTGTCAAACCAGAGGCAGAGGTTATGTTGGCAGGAGTTGCAGGTCAGGCTGAAGCCCTTGGCAAAATCAGGAGGCAGATGAATTGGTGTTTCCAGGGCTCTTTGCTGAAGCTCCCAAGCAGCCCACCTCATGCCCAACTTTCTTCAGTTTATGAGCAGGGCAGAGGCCCACCATGTACAGAACCTGCAACACCAGCATCCTCTCAATACCACAGAGAACTCATTTCTCCCTCCAATCAAGCAGCTCCCCTCACTCTCAGTCTGATCTTCACTGCCTCAGAGAGCACAGAGGTTGGGAAGACACCCTAACCACCCCTCAGGCCAAAGAAGCAGAGGCCTCTAGACTAAGGTCCTGGCTATATCCTCTCCAGAGCAGGAGAGAAACGCCTTCCATTCCTTTGGAATAAGCCCACTACCAACAAATGCAAACACAGTTAATGCCTCATCCAGTTTGTCCTGATATCAGTTTTAAGCTTTTCCAGGATCTGGTCCCAGACGGGAGCCTAGAGAGACACCCTCAGTGTCTCCTGCTTAAGCTTGGACTGCGTTTCCCCTTCCCCTGGGAACTGTAACTGCCTTCCAAGAGCCTGCCTCCCAAAGTCACCTCTGTACTGCTAATTTATGACATGAAACCTTCAAAGCATTACGGCAATTAGATTAATCTTTATTGCATGCTTTCTGCTTTAAAAAAAAGGTCATTATGTAGTGTTCAATTTTTTAATAAATGTGACAGGAAGTGAGTCCCAGAGAAAATCCATTCCGTAGGTTTTAACAAGTGTCTATGAGTGGCGAGGACATGGGTGGGCTGCCTCTGCGTCCTCCGGCTCTCAAGCTGTGTGGGTCACTCCAAGCAAAGGGCCCCCTGCTGATGGCATCCTCCTCGTGGGTGGCAGGGGCTGCGTCTGCCTCTGCTGAGGAGAGGCAAGGAAGTGAAGAGTTCCGATTCAGAAGCACTTGCAGCTGTGGGCAAGAGCCAGTTTCATGCAGATTCACTCGCAAGTGAGGGCTGAGGTAGGAAGTATTCTCTTGATTCTGAAATGAAATCCCGCATTATTCCTCAAGTACATTTACCTACCCTTACTGCTCCTCAGAGAGAGCCAAATCTTTGAGTTCCCAGGAGGCAGAACTGTGTGGGTTCAGAGGTTCTAGAAGACAAAGATCAGACCCTTTTAAAGGCATTACATGCAACATGAAAGAGCTAGGACACCAAATCTGGGAAATTCGGCATAACCCACAGTGTGACCATCTCACTACGCTGCTTTATAACCTGTTTTGCCATCTTTAAAGGCCTAAAGTAGCAGAGTCAAAGCTTCTAGACTTGGAAAAACAGGAGTTCACGGAGAAATGAATAAAATAACCAGTTCTTCTACCTCAAAGTGAAACCTCAGTTACAATAAACTGCACAAATGCACTTTGCAAACACAGATTAAGTAGCGTAATCAAAGGTTCAAAAAATTTGCCACAAGTTCTAGAGAGCTCCCCCAGTTTGTAACATGGAGATAATAACAAGCTGCATATAGTAAGAAAACGTCAAGAAGGGGCTAAATATTTAGTGACGCATGAGGAGCTTGGGATTTGGTGACAGTATTCCCTGGAAGGGGAAAGGAGGGGCAAAGGGAAGGGCCTTGTAATGTTTTACATCCAAAAGATGCAAGGTGGGCTTTATCTGTTTAAGGGAGTTTCCCGTAAGACTAAGTGTTTGAACCTAGTTTCAATAGCCCAAGGTTCATACTGTATTCCGGAAGTGACTTTCATTGGAAGGGTCTTTCTCAAAGGTGGAAAACACTGAGTTGTAGACAACTCTAGTGAGTCATGGTATTTCATAATACAAATATCTAGAAGTGTTCAGTCTTGGTCCAAGTAGATATTTGATGAGGAACTACTAACTTCTTTTTATAACACATTTATCAGGTAAAAAAAAGCAGTCCCTGAAATTTCATCCTAGTCTAAATCTGATAGTTTTCCTTCAGCTGCAGGGTGTCTCAGCCTCACCGCTATTGACATTATGCACCAGCTAATTCTCTGGGGGATGGAAATCTGTCCTGTGCATTGTAGGATGTTTACCAACATTCCTGGCCTCCCTCTACTAGAAGCCAGTAGCACCACTCAGTTCAAACAACCCAAAATACCTTCAGTCATTGCCACATATCCCCTGAGAGCAAAAATTTCTCCTGGTTAAGAATCTCTGTGGTCCAGAGGAAGGAACAGTCTTTTTTATTCACGCAAAGGCACCCTGTGGGCTGGCAGTGGCCTGTCAGCAAAGACCAAGTAAGCCACATCATCTTGGAAGAATCTTACATGGAGCCATGGTTCAAAATAACCATTATCTTCAGCAAAGGGCAAACACAGGGAGAAACGACACTGGTTGGAAGATAAAAGTAAGGGTAGAATTTAATGACAGTGTTAAAAAAAAGGGTTGGGGGGCAGTGGGCTGGTACCCAAAGATTGCTTTGTTTTCACTGTTCACCCTACCAAGAAGTTCAAGTTTAGTGTCTACTATGTGACCGGCTCTGAGTTACACCCTGTAAGGAACACAAAACCAAAGTGACTTGTTGTCCAAGGCCTCCAGAGCCGTATGCTCTGCATGAAGAGGTGAGCACAGACATCCCCAACAGTATGATTACAATCCACAGCGTATGTGATGCTTACAAAGAGTGAGCTATGATAGTATATGCTGTGGAACATGGGGAAGGCCCGACAACAAAACATGTGGAGAATATTATCAATAGCTCCCAGATTAATAAATAATTTCAGATAAAAAAGAAATGGGCTCATTCCAAAAATCTTCTATTGCCAAAATTCTTAATGTTGCAAGTATCTTTCATCTGAATGAAGGTTTGGAAGGCCCAGGTTCTAGGCCCAGTCCTGCTCTAACCAGCTATGTGACCCATGACAGCCACTTAACTATTCCAGGCCTCAGTTTTTTCATCTCTAAAATGAGAGGGCTGGACCAGGTGATCTCTAAGACCCTTCCAGCTACAGCATTCTATGGTCTGATCCCTTTTGGTTAATTGTCTCTGGATGATTACATTTATTGTATTTATTAAGCAGTTTTGGGTTTCTCCCTTCAGAGCTTAATTTCCTTTTCTATGACGTATTTCCTCTCAGAATTTTTTATATAAAAATTACAATTTCACAGTTTTCAGTGCTTTAGCTTGAAACAGATATTATGCCATAAAGATCACTATAGATTTATAAAGCAAAACTCAAAACATTAAAGAGCCCGTAAGAGCTTTGAGATTAATTTGATCTTCAATGGGTCTGTGAATGAACGAGCTTGACGGAAGCCTTTCAATTTCTCGCTCCACTTCAAAGAGTGCACAAAGTGCAAACTGTAAATCAACCTCCACATTTGCTGATATGGCTACTAAGCTGGAAAAAAAGAGAAAGAGATATGGCTAATAGACTATTCAAACAATATTTAGGAGCTTGGGGCCAGGCATGGTGGCTACCACCTGTAATCCTAGCACTTTGAGAGGCCAAAGCGAGTAGAGCACTTGAGGTAAGGAGTTCAAGACCAACCTGGCCAAAATGGTGAAACCACATCTCTACTAAAAACACAAAAAGTAGCCAAGCATGGTGGTGCACACCTGTAATCCCAGCTACTCGAGAGGCTGAGGCAGGAGAATCACTTGAACCCAGGAGGCAGAGGTTGCAGTGAGCCAAGATTATGCCACTGTACTCCGGCCTGTGTGACAGAGTGAGACTTCGCTGTTTAAAAAAAAAAAAAAAGATTTAGGAGCTTGGGAAGCCCAGGGACCCCAGCTTATGACTTACCTTCTTTGAATTACTCATGCCTGTATGATCCAGGTGGAATCTAGATTATCCATTTCCAACAGACATAGATGAATGAGTGAGTGACAGGGGAGTGGGGGAGAGAGTTAAGATAGGAGGACCATATAAGATCTAAGAGCTACAGTGTTAAAAATAATAATAATAAATAAAGATAGGAGGACCATAGAAGGGACTGGGACTGAGGTCAGAAGGATCCAAACAAATGATCGATTCACTTCTCCACTCAAGATGGCATGAGCCAAACATAGCAACAATAAGCCTGATGGACTGAGGCACATTTGGACAGCAAGAGCAGTCCATACGATGGGTTGGTACAGAACGTGCCATCACACATTAGCTGCTCTGTGAAAAGAGAAGCAACATGGAAAGATCATGGACTTGGGATCAGATTGACCCAGGGTCAAATCTTAGCTCTATTACTTTCTAAGTCTGTGATTTGGGGCAAGTTATGTAACCCATTGGAGCCTCCATTTCCTGATCTATAAAATCGGTGTAATAAAACCTGTCATTCAGAACTGCTGTGAAGACTAAATGAAAGAATGTGCATGTTCCAGGATTAAGTCAGCTGCACATAACAAAAAAATTCAAATAATAATGTCTTAAATAAAGTAGAGGTTGATTTTCCTTCAAATAATATGAAATCTAATGGTAGCAGTTCAGGACTAAAAAGGGGACTTCATTGCATCAAGGAAGTCCCAGTTTCCAGCTTTATTTTGCATGTGGCTTCCATCCTCAAGATTACCTTGTAATCATCAAATGGTTGCAGCAGCCCCAACACATTGGCATTTTAGACAAAAAGAAGGAAGAAGAGGGAATGATAAAAAGAAGCCTGTCCCCCAGTTGAGTTAGCTCTCTTTAAAGAGTTTTCTTAGATGCCCACTCAACAGTTTTTGTTTCTAATTCATTGCTCATACCTATCTTCAAGGAGGGCTGGAAAAGTTAGGACTTTAGCTGGACACATTGCCACCCCAACAATATGGGGGATAAAGGCAAAGGAGAGGATGGATATTGGGTAATTAATTAGCTGTCTCTCCCATGGTATGTAAAGCACCTAGCAAATAGAAGGTACTACATGAATAATAACTGTTATTATTTAATTCATTCTTAAAGCTATTTGAGGGAGGCTTTATCATCAAGGCTGCCGGCCAGCCTGGCAGCCAGTGTTCCCTGGTCTGTCCTGGAAACCTTTCATATCACCATGCTCTCACCATGACTTGGGTCCAAACTGTGCCACAGCCTCTCAGGAGATATGGGTCTTTGGAGCCTCTTTAGTGCTGGGCTTCTGGCCACAGGCAGCTCTGTGACAGCAGGATAACAGAAACTAAAGCTACAGAGTGGCTAGATAACCAAAGAAGAGAAGCAGCCTGTGTCTGCCCAGTCCATCCCAAGCAGCATCCCTCATTCTTCTCCCAAGCAGAGGCCCAGAGGCTGTTTCACCTCTGATTCTTCCACAGCCTCACCTGGCCCAAATCCTAGCACTGTGGATTCTGAAAGTAGGGATAAGAACAGAAATTCATCAGATAAATGGAGCCCCTTTGAATCAAGATCCCTCCAGAAGTATGATTCGGGAAGTTTTGCCACCCAGGCCTACTGAGGAGCCCAGAAGCCCTCTCCAGTGGAATAGATCTGTGTCCAAGCCACTCGAATGGCTGAAGACCCATCATGACCCTGAAGCTTCCCAAGATGGACAGCCCAGTTATGGAAGGGAGGAAACAGCTGCCATGGGCCCATAATCTCAAACGCTGTGGTTTGAATAGGCTCACTCTCACTGGCTTCTAGAGCTCTCTCTACTTTGGTGACTCTGGAAAGAGGGTTTCTTGCACCCCACTCCTTTTTTACCTTGGCTCTGACATTAAAAATAAAGGAGATATTTTTTAAAACTTGTTAAACTGAGGCTAGAGCTAGAGACATAATTGTTTTTTCAGAAATATTCATACAAAGGATGCCCTTATGTGGAAGAAGCCCTTTTGTACTACCTTAAAGTTAGGCTACATAATCTCCGCAGTGATGTATGGGGGACCCCATCACCTATTTTTGCACCATTTACCCTAGACAAGAACTTTGATTATCATTTACTAGGTAAAGAATGTTTGTGCTGTTCCAAAGCCCAGGCTTCTTGATTCTTTTCCCACTATCGACGTGCACACTGACAAATCGTAGCATAGAATGGATCACTGTCCTGCAGCCAGTTCTCCATGTGGTACCTCTTCGGCCAGAGCTTTTGGAGGCAAGTTCCTGTTTTATATGTCACAGAACAAACCCTAGTCTTGCAAAGCCTTCCTAGCACTTTAAAGTGAGATTAATTTAACTCCAATTTGGTTGAAAGCTTCCTAAGGGAGAAAATTCAGTCTACTGATTTGGTACAGATAAATGGATGTTTTTTAAAGTAAAGAAGATGGTAGGTACAATTAGATTATAGTCTTGGGGTTCATGTGAAATTAGTGTCACCTTATTTTGATTTCCTAGTTCAGGTCATGGCCTGAAACTTACACATACCTTGCAGAGAAAAGGAAATAGAGAAACTGCCTGTTTATTTCTCTTCACTGTGCACGTGTTCAGTACTTAAACTCTGTCTCAAATATCTGTTTTGGCTTTTTTTGATAGCATCTTGTCTGCATAAGAAGCTGACCTTTCCATAGAGAGGCCCTAGAGTCTAAAATTATCAGAACAATTAATTTATTTGCGTCTTTTGTTATGATCTCTTGTTTTAGTAAGAAAAATCCTGACAACATTCTCAAAAAAACAAAAAAGTTATTTTGGAGATGCTTGGTTCATCTCACCATGTGAACTCCTTCAAAAGACCTGTCCCATCTCTGTGTTGAAGTCCAGAGGTCTCCACTAGTCTCTGGGGACCTCACAAAGGAGGCTGGACCCTCTTCCAGACCATAGCCCTTTGCAGATTTGAAAGCGGCTGTCCTGTGCTCCTCAGGTTCAGCACCAGACTGACTGCCTCCAGGTCATACAGTATTGTCACAAGTCCTGAACATTCTTCTGTGGACTAGATCCCCTTCAGCTATGGCTGTCATAATTATCACAATGAGCCAGATATGGGCAACCCAAGAGGAAACAGAGAACCCTGTCACTTCCCTAGTTTGGGACCCTCTCCACCTCACTCCTGCCATGCCTGACTCATAAATTGCCCATGGAGGACTCTTTCAGCAAAGGCTCACCCAGCCTCAGCCTCTATATGTGAGATGGCTTGAAAGACACAGTCAACCTTCCTGGGCCTTGGTGCCCTTAGAACAGAGAGGCAGGGCTCCTGAGTCTCTGTCCCCACCAACCTCAAATTCCCCAGGCCAGCAGGAGGGTACTACCTGCCCACTGAATTCACGAGAGAAAAGGTCCAGGGGAAAGCTTCACAGGATGGAAAGGAGAGAGCTCCTGCCCCAGCAGGTAGAGAACTCGGTAACTCAAATCCAGCCCCTTCCTCTGGTCTCTTGTCTGAAACCAAGAGACCCAGATGCCCAAATATCATTCTAGCCAAGGAGCAGTGTGCTGGGGATACAGGACTTTTGCCCAGGAGATACTGGCCTGACAGCCCTTCTCCGTTGGGGTGGAGGAGGAAGGCAACCAGGGCTCCTCAGGCGAGCACAGCCAGCCCTCTTATTCTCCAACCTCAGGAGTGGGGTGAGGACTCTTCCCATGCCAGAGCAGCTGAACAGGTCAGCCAGACAAATGGCATAAGTGGAAAGGTAAGAGGGAAATAAAGAGTCCCTGAAATAATGGCTGGGTGCGGTGGCTCGCACCTGTAACCCCAGCACTTTGGGAGGCTGAGGCGGGTGGATTACTTGAGGTCAGGAGTTCGAGACCAGCCTGGCCAACATGGTGAAACCCTGTCTCCACTAAAAATACAAAAATTAGCTGGACATGGTGGCGCATACCTGTAATCCCAGCTTCTTGTGAGGCTGGGACAGGCGGATCACTTGGGCCCAGGAGGCGAAGGCTGCAGTAAGCCAAGATCATGCCACAGCACCGCCCAGGCAACAGAGTGACACTCCATCTCAAAAAAAAAAATAGAGTCCTCAAAACATATTGACTCCCAAAGCCCATACTTAGGAGGCTCAGACTGTGGTTTGGCCTAATCCTGGCCCCAGGACTTCAACCCAGCCCTCACTCCCAGGGAAGACAGCATACCCCCATTAAGAGACTCCCATGAGGTGCCACTCTCCCTCAAGGGTCCTCAGGCTAGGCTTGGCCTCCATCAGAGGGAAGCAGAAATGGGGGCATATAAAGGAAGAGAGTAGAAAAAAAGTAAAAGGACCCACTCCTGCAGTGGAGAATGATAGAGGTCATAGCTGCTTTTTAAAAGGGATTGCTGGGCTTCTTGTGGAATATATAGAAGAAGAAAAGGTGGCTTCCCTTTGGATAGGATGGGTATTCACCCTTTTTTGCCTGGGACTGTCCTGGTCAGTTTACACCTGCTGGCTTGCATCGTTGTTAATAACACCCACTTTCACTCACAAAAGGTACCTGATTGGACCAAAAAAATGACATGGTGACTCTACCTTGGAAAAGGACTAGAAATATTTTTCCTATAACTCATAATACATGTATAGCTAGATACTGACCATTTCACTGTGTGACCACATTCACCTTTACAAATTAAAAATTATATTTGTATCCAAACTATCTTAATCAAAATAGTATATCATCAAGCCGCACTTTTATTCTTAATAAAAAATGTTATCTATGCATAATATGATACTGAAATTAACCAGAGAGAGTTTTGTTTAAAGTGCATTCTTGCAGTTCTTTGTTCCCCTAATTGCTGGAAAATTCAGTTTGGTCATGAACTCAAAACTCTTCTGTATTTGTTTTCCTTAAGAAAAACTGAGTTTGTTTCTTTTGAAGGAAAGGTTGAAAAGTTTAAAAGACCAAGCAACGAGCAACAACATTTACAGCCTGGAACTATGTATGTCATCTGTTTCAGGAGAGAAACAGTAACAGAGTTACTCATTTCCACAGTGGGCCTGCAGCCCCCTCTCCTCCAGAATGCCCTCACCCACCACTTTTTTACCCAAACCTACCCTTATTACACCAAACCACCGACACCCCAGTAAGATTTACAGATTCTGTGAGAGCTTCTCTGCAGCATAATTTTCTCATTTGAAAAATAAAGATGCAGTGGGGATTTTCCTGCTTCACAAAAAAAAAAAAAAAAAGATGCTTTAAAAAATGCTTCAAATACCATACAACACATGTGGAATTGTTGATAGAGTGTTGTTTTTGGAGCCAGACCTGTATTTGAATCTCCACCAAATCTACACTACTGCTTATTATTTGGGTGACTTTGGTTAGTGACTGAAACCTCTTGGACTCGCTGTTTTATTGGTAAATGGAGGGTTAATAATACCTGCCTTCTCCAATGTCTTAACAAGGGAATAAGATGGCATAACGAAACGCCTGGCATTCAGTAGCCACTTTCCCTGATTAGCCCTACAATCATTTGGTGACTAATAATGTGGGCACTATATAAAATTTTGCAACCTCCTTGCTGCTTCTATTTTCCTGTCCCAAGCTGGAATAGTGAGAAAACTTTAAAATGGAATGAAACTTACAGAAGTCAGCATTAGCCTTTGTTATTTTTCAGTTTCATTAAAAGGGCTTGATGCAGAAGACCGACTGGAATGTTTGGGGTTTTAGATGCACCGGATAATTGTCATTGTCCTTTTATGCTGGAAAAATCTAAAGTTGGTCTTGTTGTCTATCATTCTATCAGACAATATTAATATCCCTAGCATTGGCCAGGCGCGGTGGCTCAAGCCTGTAATCCCAGCACTTTGGGAGGCCAAGACGGGCGGATCACGAGGTCAAGAGATCGAGACCACCCTGGCTAACATGGTGAAACCCCGTCCCTACTAAAAACAAAATACAAAAAACTAGCCAGGCGAGGTGGCGGGCACCTGTAGTCCCAGCTACTCAGGAGGCTGAGGCAGGAGAATGGCGTAAACCAGGGAGGCAGAGCTTGCAGTGAGCTGAGATCCGGCCACTGCGCTCCAGCCTGGGCCGTGACAGAGCGAGACTCCGTCTCAAAAAAAAAAAAAAAAAAAAAAAAAATCCCTAGCATTACATCCTCTATTAAACGTAAAGAAAACAACTAACTATGAAGAACCAGGTTTTGCTCCCAGAGACACATTCAGTGGCTCTTGTTTATAGGGTTTGAGTGCATACAACAGAGGATAGAGATTTTTTTCATAACAAGTGTTCATTCTGTCCAAATGTGTCACCGCATAATACTCCTGTAAAGCATATTTAACCTAGCAAATTGAGTCCTAAAGCATTTCTTTCATTCTGTTGTTTCTCGTTGAGACTACTCCTTCATCCACTTCAAATAGCTCTTTCCCTGTCATGGCTCACCACCTTGTCTTAGGATCTCTCTTCTCTCTGTTTGATATTTCTTTCTTTTTTTTTTTTTTTTTTTTTAATTTTTTTGTTTGTTGTAAAGGTCAAACCAGATGGTTAGAATAACTCAGTCCTCGGCTGGGTATGGTGGCTCACTCCTGTAATCCCAGCACTTTGGGAGGCCGAGGCGGGTGGATCACCTGAGGTCAGGAGTTCGAGACCAGCCTGACCAACATGGTGAAACCCTGTCTCTACTAAAAATACAAAAATTAGCCAGGCATGGTGGCACGTGCCTGTAGTCTCAGCTCCTCGGGAGGCTGACGCAGGGAGAATCGCTTGAACCTAGGAGGCAGAGGTTGGTGTATTAGTCAGGGTTCTCTAGAGGGACAGAACTAATAGGATATATATATATGGGAGTTTATTAAGTATTAACTTATATGATCACAAATTCCCACAATAGGCTGTCTGCAAGCTTGAGGAGTAAGAAGACCCAGTCTGAGTCTCAAAACTGAAGAATTTGGAGTCCGATGTTTGAGGGCAGGAAGCATCTACCACAGGAGAAAAATGTAGGCTGGGAGACTAGGCCAGTCTCTCTTTTCACGTTTTTCTGCCTGCTTTATATACGCTGGCAGCTGATTAGATTGTGCCCACCAGATTAAGGGTGGGTCTGCCTTCCTTAGCTCCCTGACTCAAATGTTAATCTCCTTTGGCAACACCCTCACAGACACACCCAGGATCAATACTTTGCATCCTTCAATCTAATCAAGTTGACACTCAGTATTAACTCACAATTGGAGTGAGCCGAGATCATGCCACTGCACTCCAGACTCCATCTCAAAAAAAAAAAAAAGAATAACTGAGTCCTCAAGAGGACTTTCTTGGCTTTCAGCCTCACACTCCTCCTGAATCCTCACCTCACTCCCTTCTGTGTCTCATAGCTGCCCTCGTACATCACCAGTGCTTTTGCCTTCTGACCTTAAATATTCTGAAGCATCGTTTGCTTATTGAAATCACCCATTTATATCAGTGCGGTCTAGTTGAGCAGAAGGGACCAAGATGGCAAGTTCAGCTGCTGAAGTGTGGCAGTTGCCCTTGTCAGGTGGAGACAAACACATACAAAGGAGGGATGGGAGGTGGACGGAAGGAAGACATATGCCCAAAGCCAACTCATCAACTTCCAACTTTCTATTGACTTGTCAATTACACACACGTGTGCACAATCCAATCCGCACGGCCCGAGCAGGTCCTGCAGGCGGAGAGGGCTGCTTCAGCTTCATGATGGTTTCAGTGGAACATGCCCAAGGGATTCCTTTAATAGTACTCTATAGCACTGAGAAGTTTGTTCATCTCCATTGTTCTCTAATCACTTAGGTCCACTGTAACCTTGGATAGGTAGAGAGAGGTGCCTTTTATTTTGGTGCAGGTGGGAGATCATTATCAGCCTGATTTATATTCATTAAGCAATTGTAAATTCACATTTTCTTTTTGTCATTCTTTCTTCCTTGCATTCTCTTCACCAGTATAGGTTCTGCTGTGAATTTTCCATAGCAGTTTAACCTCCAGTGTGGTCTCTGGAGTCAGATGTCCTGAGTTCAAGTCCTGACACTTCAGTTTACCAGCTGTGTAGGCTTGGGTGATACATTTTACCATTCAAACCTCAGTTTACTAATCCTCACTAATGAGAATGAGAATACTGACTACCTGATTGGTTTGTTGAGACTAAATGAGTTAATTCTCATAAAGAGCTTAGTATGAGGCACAGAGTAAGTGCTCCTTAAATGTCGTTCCATCAACCAACATTTGTTGTGTGTTCTTCTAGTCAAAGTGATTTTTAGGTTTGCTCTTCATGGAGCCCGACACTTTGCATCTAGGCAGGTAGGAGATTCTCTGTAGGCACAACAGAACCAGCAAGAAGGAGGCTTAGATGAGCTGTGATCCTGGAGTGGCAGTCACTCCTTCATCTATTCATTTCACTCAGTAAATATTTGTTGAGCACCTACCATGTGCTAGGCACAGTTCTAGGAGCTGGCAAACTAAGTAGACAAAATTCCTGTTCTCCAGAACTGTATCTTTTTTTTTTTTTTTTTTTGAGATGAAGCCACTCGTAATGTATTGTCTATGAATGCAAATATATATAAATACACATAGAATCTGTTTTTACAAAAATTGTATCAAATTCTTCATACTGAAAATGGCTCACTTCACAGGATGTATTTGACCATTGTTTCATGTTGATCTACACGTGAAATTATTTTTTTTTTTAATTTTACTTTAAGTTTTGGGATACATGTGCAGAATGTGCAGGTTTGTTACCTATGTATGGTTTGCTGCACCTATTACCCTGTCCCCTAGGTTTTAAGCGCTGCATGCATTCGGTATTTGTCCTAATGCTCTCCCTCCCCTTGCCCCAAATGGGAGGAGACAGAAAATAAATAAACATAAAGGGCAAGAAAATATTAGAAAGCATAAAGTGCTATGCAGAGAATTTATCCTGGGTAGTATGCTAAATAGTGACCAAGTAGTTACCCTCGGTTGTATGTTCAGGGAAGGCCTCCGAGGATCTGACATTTAAGCTGGCGTGCAGAGAAACTGACCACAACGATAAGAAAGATTTCTAGGAGAAGTGAAGAGCACGTGCAATGATCCTAAGATGGGAAGGAGAATCAGGAAGGAGGCCAAATTGCCTGGTCAGTAGAGAGTTGTGTGAAATGGAGCTGGAGAGGTAGACAAAAGCCCAATCCTATAGGCCGTATATGTCAGGGAAAGGAGCTTGGATTTTACTCTAACTGTGATGGGAGCCACCGGAGGCTTGTGAACAGGGAGGGACATCTGATTTACATTTTTAAAGGTACTCCGTGGCTGTCTTGTTGCTTTCTTCTATTGTCACTGGGCATGCTGGCCCCATATGCTGAGGCACTGTTGTCTTTGGAAGAAGCTAGCCCACACGGCCATGCAGGAAGAACTACCAAGATGCCATCACACTCTCATCTAAAAGGCCTACCGTTCTTTCACCATTTGTGCTCTTAGAAAGTAACAGGATGAAAGCAGTGATGGAAGCAAAAGTTGACCATCTGCCCTGAGAACTAAAGTCCAAGAAAGATCATTTCAGGGCTATGGTGCCATGAAAGTTGGGTCCTACATCCTGGCACTCTGTTTTTTTATAAGTTCACTATGCTCTGCTACCCATTCTGGTATTCCAGAGCTGAAGGATTTGCCCCTGCTGAGCAGAGATGAGCCAGGTTAACTTTTGGGGTGTACAACAAACTGGATCTCAAGAATATTTGACTATTATAGTTTGTTAGTCTACATAGAGTTGCTCCTAGGATAGGAGGCTTGTAGGATGTCAATTTATCTCTGATGACAAATGAAAATTGCACCCAGTCTTGTGTCTGGGTTCTGAAGCTAATGAAAATGTGTTTGAAAATAATCCCATGGCCAGATAATAGTAAGATGAGGATCTTTTATAATATTTCATGGTGATGAAGATCTCTGTTCCATTAGGAAATATTCAATATGTACACAATGAACATTGGGCAGGGAATCAGAGATCTGGCTTCAGGTCTGCCACTGGTGAGTCGTGTTTAAAGTTGGGCAAGGTACTTCGATTCTGCAACTTAGTCTACTTGTTTCTAAAGGAAGGAACTTGGATGACTTCATCCTGGATCATCTCAGCTCTCATGTTTGATTGTCCACGTGCCATTACCCTGATTCCCTACTGGCCACATTTGTGGAATGGCCGGGCTAAGAGCAGAGACATCTGATCTACCCTAGAGCTGACTGGACCACACAGGGATCAAATCTACACCTTTGACTTCTTTAGCACCTTTTCGTTATCAACTGAACCAGCCATCTGCAGTGAGGAGGAGTGTAGCTTAAGTAGGTTTATCTTCCGCACTAAACTATATACTCTTTAATGCTGTAGTCACTAAATTGTACTAAATCTTCCCTGTGTATTTTATATTATTCAATCCTCATTAATAATCCCATAAAGTAAGTGCTAACATTATCCCCAATTTAAAGCAAGAAACTGAGCCTTGAGGAGGTTGAGTAGTTTGCCTGAGGACACACAGCTAAAAAGCACCAAATTTATTTTTTTTATTTTTATATCCATAGGTTATTGGGGAACAGGTGGTGTTTGGTTACATAAGTAAGTTATTTAGTGGTGATCTGTGAGATTTTGGTGCACCCATCACCCGAGCAGTATACACTGCACCCTATGGAAAGTACCAGCCTTAAACTCAGTCTAACTCAAAGCCCACACAGGAATTTAGCC
Source organism: Piliocolobus tephrosceles (assembly GCF_002776525.5). Taxonomy (NCBI): domain Eukaryota; kingdom Metazoa; phylum Chordata; class Mammalia; order Primates; family Cercopithecidae; genus Piliocolobus; species Piliocolobus tephrosceles. The sequence goes on from NC_045441.1 coordinate 97,419,893, forward strand.
ACCACATTCCAGTGCCATTGCTTACTTATTTGACCATATTCCACAATACTTATCACAGTGTTTGATAGACATTGTTAGACATTCAATAAGTGATTCTTAAAAGCATAAATGTTTGATGCTAGCATGCCTTCAATATAACCTTGAGAAACAGTATAACCATGTTATATTAAGAAACAACATAACCTTGTGAACCAGAGGTCTTACCCACTCTACTTAGACTTAGTACAGAATTGCTCATGAAATCAGTCTCAGTAATCAGAGCTTAACCTACATAAGGACTTATGGATATAACTTACCCCAATGACCCTTGCCATTCTGTAATTAGCCATCCTTTTGGTTCTCAACTGGAGGGATGCAGCTGGGAAAGACACATGAGAACCATTTGAGAAACTTTATCAAAAGACAGAAGCCCTTTGTTTCGCACGTGCCCCCTCTATCTAATTCCAATCCTATCTAGGGAAGGTGGAAATGGCTAGTTCTGTGCAAGTTCTCAGGTGTTTCTGAAACATTTTGCTGTGTACTTCCACCTCTGCTTCTAACCCGACACATACACCTCCACTGAGAAGAACTACCACTGTAGTGAAAGTCAGTTCTATCTTCATTTGAATGAAGTCTGACTTTATTAGACTCTAAATTAAGTGATAAGGCTGTGTGTGGCTGACTTGAACATAAAGACACCCAGAATTCCAACTGTATTGTTTATTATTTTACCGATGAGTTTTGGCTGTAGCTGACATATTTATGTTTCATTGTATCTTTTCCAGAATCTGACTTGTAGAACAAAGTACACAGCTTGCTTTCAAATTTGACTAAAGCGTAGTAAGTGTTATAGAGCAGCACTGTCTTGCAAAATAGTGATGGAAATGTTCTATATCGGCTCTGTCCAATTTCATACCCTTTTGAGTGCTTGAAATGTGTCCAGTGAAATTGAGGAACTGAGTTTTTAATTGTGTTTTATTTTAATTAATTTAAATAGCCACATGTGTCTAGGGACTGCTGTGTTGGAATGTGCAAGTACAGAGAAACATTGCTTCATCTTTTTAACCAAAATAATGTAGTAAGTACCGGGACCCATTTCATTTTTTAAAAATCACTTTCAATAATGGCTAAAGCAAAAACAGAAACAATGCTGTAAGAGCCCAGAGTAAATTCTAGCATGCTTACATTTCCACCAGGGAATGAATTCTTAAAGAAAGAATATTCTGACCCCAGAGTAGATAAAAGCAGGTAGGCAGAGAAGAGACACTCCTAAGGGGAGCTCCCTGCAGGTTCCTCGCAGGCTGTGAGACACAGAACAGTGAGACCATCAAGGAGAGAGAAATTTCCCCTCAGAGGAAAATCTAAATGTGGTTTTAGCCACCTGTCACCCCAGAGGGAGGACAGGATGGCAGTGTTAAATTGGTGAGATTGTGAAAACAGGGAACTTAGCTAACCTTCAAGGCCAGCTGAGGTGTTTAAAGTACATTTCAGTCAACAGAACTCCAGTCCTGAAATCCTGAGGGTTTCCACCTATATGGCAGATTAGAAACCTGAATTTCTTTTATATTATAAAATTAACAATTTCGGGGCCAAGCGTGGTGGCTCATGCCTGTAATCTCAGCATATTGGGAGGCTGAGGCGGGCAGATCACTTGAGGTCAGAAGTTCGAGACCAGCCTGGCCAACATGGCGAAATGCCCATCTCTACTAGAAATACAAAAAATTAACAAGGCAAGGTGGCAAACACCTGTAATCCCAGCTACTCGGGAGGCTGAGGCACAAGAATAATCTGAACCCAGGAAGTGGAGGTTCCAGTGAGCCGAGATCGCACCACTGCACTCCAGCCTGAGCAACAGAGCAAGACTCTGTCTTAAAAACAGAAAGAAAGAAAAAAAATTAAATTAACATTTCTGGCTGGCCACAGAAGCTCACACCTGTAACACTTGCTTGGGAAGGTATTAAGTCTCTCTGTACTCAGAGGGTAGGTTGGCTGTATTACTCATATTACCTGATGGGTGTATTGCTTAGAAAACTTTGTTCTTCTATTGAAAAATGGGAAGCAGTATGGTGGGGTGGTCCTGGATCATGACTCAGGAGGTCTACCACTAACTCTGTCCCTAACAGGCTTTCACTTGTCCTCTGAGTTTTTGTTTCCTAATCTACAAAATGAAGCAAGTTGACTGGATAATTAATATTATTAATTAATTGATCATTAAAATTAATTATAGTTATACGTATTAAAATTGACAATTATAATTAATAATTATGTATAATTATTAATGATGTTAATTATTATTATTATCCAGTAAATTTGCTTCATTTTATAGATTAAGAAACATCTATAAAATTTGGACTAGTAAATTACCAAGTTCACATTGCAGCCCTAAACTTCTCTGATTCTAACACTAAATTACAATACTATCTTGTATTCCTTCTCTGAAAGGCCTCTCAATTAAAAATCATTTTCTCGAGTACTTTCATTTCTTTTTTGTTTGTTTGTTTTTTATTGTGGGTTTTCTTTTTTTTTTTTTTTTTTTAATCTTTTTGAGACAAGGTCTCAGTCTGTCACCCAGTCTGGAGTGCAGTGGCACAATCACGACTATTACACCCTCAATCTCGCAGGCTCAAGCTCAGCCTCAGCCTCCGGAGTATCTGAGACTACTGGCACTTGCCACCATGCTAATTTTCTTTCCTTTAATGTAGAGACCAGGGCCTTGTTGCCTAGGCTGGTCTTGAACTCCTGAACTCAAGTGATCCTCCTACCTCAGCCTCCTGAAGTACCGGGATTACAGGCAGGAGCTACCACTCCCAGTTTCCTTCATTTCTGTACTTTTTATTGCTACCCTCCCCACACTGAACACCAAATATCCAGGAGGTGATGCATACTGTCAATAGTCAGCATTCCACCTACTATCTACTACTACCTAGGAAGTGGGAAATTAAACCATAGAACCTAAATTCCCAGGGCTTACTGAAAATCACCCAAATAAAAAGAAATAGTCAGAAGAACATTTTGGTGGTTTTTCTAACTTTCTAAATGAATGAGACCACAGTTCATTCAAGTTTGAATAAATCAAATAGAAACATAAAGGTTGTCTTTTTTAATGTTTCGAGTATAATAAATAAGCTTATCAGCTCATTAGTTGAGCCGCCATGTTGAGTGATTCTTATATTTAGTGAGTCCTGTGAATAGTCAGAGTTCTCCAATAGGAGCAATGATGGTAAAAGGCGTGTCCGTGGGCTTATAGCACAGAGGAAAGTATGCTTCACCCACACATGCATGGTACCAGCAAGCCTTCACTGCCTTTTGGCAGGGGCATTGATCTTCCTTTTCTCTAAGAAATCCTCTCCCATCTTATAGAAAAAGGCACAAAAAGTACATCCCATTGCCTTAATTGGAATATGACCCCTATGATCCCAGGGATCATTTTCAGGGGTCAGGGAGACCCCGAAGAGTTTTTTCATGAGGCGTGACTATGTAGCTAAGACAGAACCTTCCTCAGTGGCCTGCAGTCCACGTTCTGCATAAAACCCAGCTTCACCTCGACTTATTTTCTCCATCCTAGGGGCATGGATAAGGACATTGCATCCTCGTTTGTGTCTGTGGAAAATGGAATGATGATCAAACAAAGATACTGATTCAAGTCAATATGTATTACGATGCATCATGTGGGATGTGTGTGTGTGTGTGTGTATCTTTGGGGGTACCTGTGTGTGGCTGCCCCTAAGCCATCACATGTCTGCTTTCCCATGTATGACTTTCTGTGTGCAGAGCTTTCATTTTTATCTCTTCTTTGCTCCTTCTGTGAATCTCACTGCCTGTTGGCTGTCTCTCTACCTCTCCTCTCTCCTCTCAACTGCCTCATTTTACTAGCAATAACATAAAACTGGGTGGATCTTTAAAATAATTTTTGCACCCATTTATTTGAGTTTTATGTTCCCCTTACTAATTCAAAAAGAGAATAGGGCATTTTATATTCCCTCATAAGAATGATGCTTAATCCCAGCACTTTGGGAGGCCAAGGCAGGCGGATCACGAGGTCAGGAGATCGAGACCATCTCCTGTAGATGGTAGATGTAGTAGAGACAGTGAAAACCTGTCTCTACTAAAAATACAAAAAATTAGCCAGGTGTGGTGGTGGGCGCCTGTAGTCCCAGCTACTCGGGAGGCTGAGGCAGGAGAATGGCATGAACCCGGGAGGCGAAGCTTGCAGTGAGCCGAGATCGCGCCACTGCACTCTAACCTGGGTGACACAGTGAGACTCCGTCTGAAAAAAAAAAAAAGAAGAAGATGCTTTGTTGATGTGGTCCTCATTGCCCCTCTATTGTTTCAGGAGATCTCAAGGCAAATAGTTTCTCCACTCCTGACACCAGAGAAAGCAAAAGGAGAGATAAAAGAGGCCTGATGAGGCTTCATCCATCATGGTGCAGATCCAGTGGGAGCGACTTCCTGTCCTGCCCTTCCTCAAACTCATCCTCCCCTCCTCTCCTCCTCTCTCTATGTTCCCTACCTTCCCTCACCATGAATATTTCAACTGTTCTAGACAGCACTTTTATAGAGGATTAAAATCAGTTTCTAAACTGTTCCCAACTACCCTAACCAGCATGTCTGTTCTGATCAACCTCCTCACACACACACAATCCTTAAAAAAAAAAAAAAAAAGTCAGTTATTTTGATGAGTTAAGCATAGCACAGCAAAATATTCTCAAGGTTACTCAGACATCAGCTCCTCCTCTAGTGGTAGAACCTTTTGTGGGGGGTGCTTTTTCCTACATGGGCTACCCACCAAAAGCTAACCTGACAGCTTACACCTAGGAATATACATGGCCTGCCTGGGGAGGGGATTGGGCCCTGGAGCCCAGAGCAGACCTTAGAAGTGACTGCCATTGAACTCTTGACTAAAACTCACAGTGTATGGGATGATAATGCCATGGCTGTCCTCACTGCATTGAGAACTCCAGCCCTCCAGATGGAGTCCTGCAGGCTAATGAGCTCACTAACACTCCAGGAGATGTGGCATTGCTTGTCTCCTTGACACAAAAAGCCTAACTGCCTCTATTTCGTCTGTCAAAATAGTGACCTTCTTCGTCTGTTGTGGAACCAAATGCAAGACGATAATGCCAGATAATGATTCCAAAGCAAGATAATGACTTCTTTGAAATGATTTCCTTTGAAATCATCTTGTATTTCCTAGCCTAGTTATAATTTGGTTAATTGATTAATAATTCTGTTTAAATGTCTCAATTTCTGCAAACACCAATCCAATATACCTACTTTTTCTGGTTGAAAAATGTCTTTGCTTCTCTAAGCATCTTCTACCTCTTTTGCTTGTGTGCACTTTTGCCTGAGCAACATTCTGATGACATAAATAGCATCCCTTCAAAAAGGTGTTGAACAGATCAAGGTGTCTCTCTGTGTTCCAGAGCATGAGCACTATAATCTGTGTCCTTGAAACAGTACCTCTGATTGGAAAGATCTAAGACCATGTCTTTTAAAAGCCAACCTCCCTGCCAGACAAATGAAGCTACCATTCCTGGCAGCCCTAACCCCTACGTGCAGCGTGGGGCATGCTGTACTTGACATAGTGAGAGGCTACCCAAGAAATAAAAACCCAAGCCCAGACTCTGGGAGCCTGCAGCTCAACTGGCAGCTACTGAGCTGGGGAATTCACCTCTGGAGTGCATTTACATATTTTTTAATGATCTAGGTTAAAACTCTGCTCAAAGCAGAGGTCTTCTCAGAGCGCAGCAGTGTGGGACCACAGATAAACACGCACACTTCCACCTCTGCGGTGGAAGAATGCACCTCGATGGAAGAGGAGTACATTGCCGCCCTCTGTGTTTCAGGGAGCGAAGGCAGGGAACTCACCCTTTCTGGTAAGGTGAGTTAGGCAAGACTCCCCAGTGGACTCCGATGTGTTCCTCAACATTCTTCCTCTCTGTGTTCCATCAGCTAAAAACTTCCAAGGTCGCTTTTCATTTCTCATTTGAAATGGTGTTTCTGACACCCAACGTCATATAATCAATTGAGTCACTTCATCCAAATACTCACATCCTGAAAAGAGTCAACACAGTCGTTCATGCCTTTGAAAAAGTGACAAGGAGCAGAAAGAAACTTAGAGGAGAGGCCTGCACCTTCTATTCTGAAAACCATCTCGGGCCTGTGATGAATACAAGTGACCAAAAGAGAGAAGTAAGAAGAGGGCCAGATGGGAAGCAGGAAATGAGAAGCTATCAATCAGATAGGAGGTGTTGGAGGGGAAGGAATTGGGTGTCCAGAAGGAGATGACAACCCATTAATCTGAGTTTCATAGAATGTTACATGTTTTTAAATAAGACCTTTCTCAATAGGCCCATCTACATGAGCAAACGCACCACTGGGAGGTGAAGAGAGTGGGATTCCAATTGAGGAAAAGTGAGGAACTAACTGGGCACTGGTGCTGACCAACTAGGGACTCAGAGCATGGTCAGCAAAGGCAGACTCAAGCCCAGGTCATCCACAGGGCATTTTGCTTGCAGGTACCTTTTAGACTAAGTGTCCCATTCTTCCCTGTTTGACCACAGTGTCCTGCCAAGTGAGGGCAAAGCTAATGAAATGGTTCTGGGAAAGAATGAGGAGGGAGAGAAGTTCACCTGCCTGCATGATCAACCAGTTGGTCCTCACACCAGCACCACCCTGAACTCCCATCCACGCACTGGCACCTTTTAGCAGCTCTCTGTGAGGCACTAGATGGAGGCAATTGAGAAAATGCAAGACAACAGCATGGCAGGGCAATACCTGAGGATGTATGCATAGCCTTGAAGCGTCTGGCATGAACCAGGCTTTAGAGCTCTAATTGATCTGTGTGTGTACAACTGATTTTTACTTGTCTTTCTTTTAAAGCTACTCTGAATTGCTTTAGGATAATCCAGAATGTGAAATGATGTCCTCAAAGAATTTTAATGACACTTGGAACAATTGCTCAATCCATGTGTTTTTAACTTTTGTCTTTTTCCTTTGATTATTTTTCTTATTGAGCATCTAAAATTCTCTCCAAGTCCTTGACTTTCACTTCTTTTTCCTCTCCTTTGGGTGGTATTGCCTGAGGAAACCAAAGATAAAAGTAATAAAAACAACGATGGTGTCTAACTCTCAGATAATGCTTGTATTGACTAGGAATATTCTTTCCTTGGGCTTGTAGAATAATAGAGATATTCTAAGTATTTCTTTTCTTTCTTTTTTTGAGACGTAATTTTGCCGTCACCCAGGCTGGAGTGCAGTGGCACGATCTTGGCTCATTGCAACCATTGCAACCTTTGCCTCCCAGGTTCAAGCAATTCTCCCTGCTCAGACTCCCATGTAGCAGGGATTACAGGCGCCCACCCCCAGGCCCAGCTATATTTTGCATTTTTAGTAGAAATGGGGTTTTGCCATGTTGGTCAGGCTGATCTCAAACTCCTGACCTCAAGTGATCCACCCACCTCGGCCTCCCAAATTCTGGGATTACAGGCGTGAGCCACTGCGCCCAGCCTCTAAGTATTCCCTTGCGGTAATCCATTCCATCCTCACCACAACGTGATGAGGTAAGTGCTACTATTGGCCCATTTTACGATTAGGAAACCAAAGCACAGGAAGTTAAGACACTTGCCCAGGTCGCACAGCCAGCTAGTAGCAGGACTAAAGTTTGAACCAGGCAGTCTGGCTCTCAGGACTGTGATTTTCCTCATTGTGAATCACCAAGCATGTCTCTGCACACCGTCAATAGAATAGCCAGGAATGATGTTGTTTGTTTTAATCTTTAAAAAACCAAGTGTGAGCTCTTAACTTATTTTACCTTTAATGTTCTGTTTTTTCCTCCCACACTCTCAGATGATGGAAATGCTTAAGGCAAACTAAGGTAGTGTGAGACCACACCATGTAAGTGTGAGCATGGCTTTGTGGGTTCAGCTGTGTTTTGTGCGCTTCTGCCTTCTGTTCCCGCATGTTTTCTCCGCTGTTCTCTGATTCCCGCTTTCAGCGCTTAGCACTTGGGCCGCATGAAACTGCCGCTTCAAGCCATAAATCTTCTGTCTTTGTTCCTGATTTTATATCTGTGCTTCTCTCTCCCACAATCCCTGGCACTTGCAGCTGTCAGCCTGGCACCTCCCTGGGAAGGAGCTGGGGAGTCCTGGGGGATATGTTTGGTTACTGTTCTCTGACAATGAGCACTTGGATGATGAGTGTCCACACTCTCACTGCAACATACTACTACAGAGTGTGGAACCACGCATGTGGGCATCTCTGTACAAACCTTGTCCTTTGCTATGCAGCATTCTCTGGGACCACCAGCCTTAAGCAGATTACTGCTGTAGGAGTCTCCGTAGCGCGAATGCTAAGTGAAAGTAAACACCATTGTGCCAAGTAACAGGGCTAAAATGAGCCATGGAGAGTAGAGGTCATCTTCTCATGTATATGTTCCCTGTGTACACTTGTGTATGCGATGGAACAAAACTGTGACTACGAAGGAAAAAGAATAATGGGTTTCAAGCCAGATACGGACTCTAGTGGCCCTTCATTGTACTGTTTACACATACACACACATGTGCGCACACACAATTCCTTCTGGTGTTCCTTGATTTGCCATTACCTATATCTCCAAACTGAGTGATTTCAATATGTGATCAACTCGATTTACAGAATAAATTGAGGAGGAGGTATTTGTCCCTAAGAGCATATCTGGAACATTTAAAATATGATCCTGACTGTGATTGCAGGGTTGGAACTGCCTCTCGTTCTCAGTTTCACTGAAGTTTCTGGTGTGTGTTGAATGGGAATTTGCGAGAAACTTCCCAAGATAGTTGGCAGAGATGACAAGAATGTAAAATTAGAGGGGGCTCTCATGAGATATGACTGAGCGCTGCCCAAGCCCCTGCAGTGTTGGACCCAACCCATCGTTTAGAAACAGAATTCTAGAGCTGATGAGTCCTTAGAGACGGAGCCTTCACTCCAAATTCCTTAATTCACAGGAAATGGCCAAGGTTTCAAGAGAGAACGTAACTTGCCCAAGATGGGGGCAGAGCCTGGATTAAAACTTAATCCTTCTCTTCCCATCAAAGCATCTTTTGGTGTGATGTCCCAGTTCATTTCTCTCTGGAAGAGAATCTCTTGCACACTACCAGGAGAGCCTTTGAAAAGTGAAGGAGCCTACATCCCAAGAAAGGACCCCAAGTCCCTCTCCTGGTTCTGCCACGAAATATCTGGGTGAGCTTGAGAAAGTTGCTATGCCTCTCTGGACCTTAGGCTCCTCATCTATAAAATGAGTTTAAAGCTGCGGATTTCAAAAGTACATGATGCTAAGTTTGCTGAGTAACCTCGGGCTTTTCATGCAGTTTCCTCCCGCAATATTCATTTTCCTCTGTAGGATTATGAAAGAAGTTATAGTCAGGCTTTGCAAATGGGGACAGCCTCCAGGAGCAAGGGCCTTGTGATTTTCTGTTACTAACTGAAGAAGAACAAGGGCAGGAAGGAGAAGGTGCAGATGAGGAGCACACAGCCTGTGCCCTTTACACAGACCTATCAGACTCAGATGAATGTGGCAAGCTCCGGTTTGGTCATCTCAAATCAGCTGATTTCAGTAGTTTGGGGTTATCCAGCTGGTATGTACTTCTCTTCTTCCTGAGATATCACTGATCAGAGCTCTGGAACTTGAGCAGATCCAGCAGGTGAACAAGGTTACATTCTCTCCTTTTCAGTGTATTGCTAACCAAGTTAACAAGGCCAGAGAAGTCTCTGAGGCGGTTGGAGAATAATTCAAAAGCCAATAAGGCAAGAATAGAAATCCACACATGCCAGCTTTCAGCAGAGTTTTGAGATACACCCTTCATTTACATAAAATTATGGAATTACACTTATCAATCAAATATGCAATGTCACTTTTTTAACAGAGCTTTCTATTTCCATGGCAAGTAAATGACATTTGTATGATGAATTTTTTTTTCTTGGAGACAGAGTCTCGCTCTGTTGCCCAGGCTGGAGTACAGTGGCACAATCTCAGCTCACTGCAACCTCCAATTCCCAGGTTTGAGCGATTCTCCTGCCTCTGCCTCCTGAGTAGCTGGGACTACAGGTACACACCACCACGCCCAGCTAATGTTTTGTATTTTTAATAGAGACGAGATTTCGCCATGTTGGCCAGGCCGGTATCAAACTCCTGACCTCAAGTGATCCGCCCGGCTTAGCCTCCCAAGTGCTGGGATTACAGGCATGAGCCACTGTGACTGGCTATGATGAATCTTTTTTAGAGAGCAAAAACTCATCACTTGATTTAACATTTTGGTCCATTTGGGTTTTCATATATCAAGGTTAGCCGATTATACAACTTTTTCCAAACAAACGCATCTAGTCTGCAGCAGCCTTCCCTGAATCTGACACTGATTCAAAATCTGGTGGGAGGAGCAGGACAGGAGATGGCAGAACAGGGAAAATCACAGAGGTGGATCATTTCTTGTGTACCTCTTAGGTTCTAGTGCACTGGACAAATAGCACCACAAAGAGCTATGGCCTCAGAAAGTATTACCAGGATAGAATTTCAGCTCCAGAATTTTGGCAGAGAAGGGACTGAGAGGCAGCGCATCTGGCTGGAAGGGTTGTACAAAGAGATTCTTGATGCCACCTCTGCATGGCACTTCACGTAAGATTGAAAGATGACAATCCACCATGTCATTTGAGGGAAGCAGCTGTTGGAGATAATGAAGGAGACTATAGGCCCTTCTTGGCAACTATCACCGCCCTGGTGTTACCATTCCTTCTCCTGTGACAACTGCAGCACTGTTTGAAGAGGAAAATGGCATTCTTGGGCAGCCACACAAGACTAGTTGGTCTTCCCGCTGAGGATGCTGGGCAGGCAGGCAAGCATCACAAGCTCCTTGCCTTAGTTCTCCCTTTGCTGGAGAGCCCCCAAACAACAGTTAACCAGCTTGCAGTAGGGGGTGGATTTCAGGCTTCTTCCAGGTCCTTCTTTGCCCCTTCCTAGGATAATCGTTGTCCTGCTGAGCCCTCTAGTGACCAAACTGGAAACTGCAGGTGTCTGAGGAAAGGGAGGTAGGGAGGGGAAGGGAAGGGGAAGGAAAAGGGGAAGGGGACGGAAGGAGGAAAGGAGTCCTCCTGAGCCACAGCAAAGCACTCCACTGTCTGTGCAAGCCTCAGCCTGAAATACTTTCTAAATATTTCAGAAGAAGGGGCACATCTATGGCCTGAGACCCTAAAATATCAGCCTGGAGGCCTGATGGCATGTCAGCATGCAAACATGCCAAGTTGGTTTCCTGGTTAGCCACAGTGATGATGAGGACTCTGCCTTTTTTTTTTTTTTTTTTTTTTTTTTTTTTTTTTGGTTAGACAAGATCTCACTCTGTCACACGGCTGGAGTACAGTGGCGCGATCTCAACTCACTGCAACCTCCACCTCTGGATTCAGGCAATCCTCCCACCTCAGCCCCCCACCCAAGTAGCTGGGACTACAGGCATGTGCTACCACACCTGGCTAATTTTTGTATTTTTAGTAGAGATGGGGTTTTACTGTGTTGCCCAAGCTGGTCTTGAACTCCTGGGCTCAAGCCATCCACCCACTTCGGCCTCCCAAAGTTCTGGGATTACAGGTGTGAGCCACTGTATCCAGTGAACTCTGCCTTCTTTTCTGCTTCTAGTTACTCCAGCTTAGTTCTGAGAACTACTAGAAGCTCTAGATTTGGCCAGGCCTTTATGTCTTGCCCTAGAGGAAACCCCAGAACTAACTGAGCGTTCGAGAGTCTGAAGAACCAGCCAACAAAGCCTAGCCATCTGACAGATACACATTAATTTGCTCCCTCAGGGCCCTGCACAGACCGGCCTGGCTCCTGGGGGCTGGGTGGCCCTGCACTGTGTGGGGGCCCTTGGCCCACTTAAGGTTCACTGAAAAGTCAGTGACATGCGGCAGATTGATTAATAAGAGAAAAGGCATATAAATGTATTTCACATGTATACCTGGGAGCCTTCAGAATGAATATCTAAAGATTCAGGGGAAATTGCCCATTTTTCTGCTGAGGTTCAACGAAGTAGGGACAGCCATATAGAAATATGATTGGACAAAATGGTTAGGATCTAATGCTAATAGACTGAGTAGGGAAACCCAGCAAGGCCTCTCTGTCTAGATTCTTCTTGGCCTCTCTGAGCCAGCGTTCCTTCCTTCCTGGGTATGGGGCAGGACCCTCTCTGGAATGGGGGCCTTATGGCCTGTAGTCAAACAAGGTGGATCTGAAAATTTCTTTATGGCCAGTTTTTTTTTTTTTTTTTTTTTTTTTTTTTATACTTTAAGTTCTAGGGTACATGTGCATAATGTGCAGGTTTGTTACATATGTATACTTGTGCCATGTTGGTGTGCTGCACCCATCAACTCGTCAGCACCCATCAATTCATCATTTATATCATGTATAACTCCCCAATGCAATCCCTCCCCCCACCCCCCTCACCATGATAGGCCCCAGTGTGTGATGTTCCCCTTCCCGAGTCCAAGTGATCTCATTGTTCAGTTCCCACCTATGAGTGAGAACATGCGGTGTTTGGTTTTCTCTTCTTGTGATAGTTTGCTAAAATGATGGTTTCCAGCTGCATCCATGTCCCTACAAAGGACGCAAACTCATCCTTTTTTATGGCTGCATAGTATTCCATGGTGTATATGTGCCACATTTTCTTAATCCAGTCTGTCACAGATGGACATTTGGGTTGATTCCAAGTTTTTGCTATTATGAATAGTGCCGCAATAAACATGTGTGCATGTGTCTTTGTAGTAGAATAATTTATAATCCTTTGGGTATATACCCAGTAGTGGGATGGCTGGGTCATATGGTACATCTAGTTCTAGATCCTTGAGGAATTGCCATACTGTTTTCCATAATGGTGGAACTAGTTTACAATCCCACCAACAGTGTAAAAGTGTTCCTATTTCTCCACATCCTCTCCAACACCTGGTGTTTCCTGAGTTTTTAATGATTGCCGTTCTAACTGGTGTGAGATGGTATCTCATTGTGGTTTTGATTTGCATTTCTCTGATGGCCAGTGATGATGAGCATTTTTTCACATGTCTGTTGGCTGTATGAATGTCTTCTTTTGAGAAATGTCTGTTCATATCCTTTCCCCACTTTTTGATGGGGTTGTTTGTTTGTTTGTTTGTTTTCTTTTGTATATTTGTTTGAGTTCTTTGTAGATTCTGGAAATTAGCCCTTTGTCAGATGAGTAGATTGCAAAAATTTTCTCCCATTCTGTAGGTTGCCTGTTCACTCTGATGGTAGTTTCTTTTGCTGTGCAGAAGCTCTTTAGTTGAATGAGATCCCATTTGTCAATTTTGGCTTTTGCTGCCGTTGCTTTTGGTGTTTTAGACATGAAGTCCTTGCCCATGCCTATGTCCTGAATGGTACTACCTAGATTTTCTTCTAGGGTTTTTATGGTATTAGGTCTAACATTTAAGTCTCTAATCCATCTTGAATTAATCTTCGTATAAGGAGTAGTAAGGAAAGGATCCAGTTTCAGCTTTCTACTTATGGCTAGCCAATTTTCCCAGCACCATTTATTAAATAGGGAGTCCTTTCCCCATTTCTTGTTTCCCTCAGGTTTGTCAAAGATCAGATGGCTGTAGATGTGTGGTATTATTTCTGAGGACTCTGTTCTGTTCCATTGGTCTATATCTCTGTTTTGGTACCAGTACCATGCTGTTTTGGTTACTGTAGCCTTGTAGTATAGTTTGAAGTCAGGTAGCGTGACGCCTCCAGCTTTGTCCTTTTGACTTAGGATTGTCTTGGCAATGCGGGCTCTTTTTTGGTTCCATATGAACTTTGAAGCAGTTTTTTCCAATTCTGTGAAGAAACTCATTGGTAGCTTGATGGGGATGGCATTGAATCTATAAATAACCTTGGGCAGTATGGCCATTTTCACGATATTGATTCTTCCTATCCATGAGCATGGTATGTTCTTCCATTTGTTTGTGTCCTCTTTGATTTCACTGAGCAGTGGTTTGTAGTTCTCCTTGAAGAGGTCCTTTACATCCCTTGTAAGTTGGATTCCTAGGTATTTTATTCTCTTTGAAGCAATTGTGAATGGAAGTTCATTCCTGATTTGGCTCTCTGCTTGTCTGTTACTGGTGTATAAGAATGCTTGTGATTTTTGCACATTAATTTTGTATCCTGAGACTTTGCTGAAGTTGCTTATCAGCTTAAGAAGATTTTGGGCTGAGACGATGGGGTTTTCTAAATACACAATCATGTCATCTGCAAACAGGGACAATTTGACTTCCTCTTTTCCTAACTGAATACCCTTGATTTCTTTCTCTTGCCTGATTGCCCTAGCCAGAACTTCCAACACTATGTTGAATAGGAGTGGTGAGAGAGGGCATCCCTGTCTTGTGCCAGTTTTCAAAGGGAACTTTTCCAGTTTTTGCCCATTCAGTATGATATTAGCTGTGGGTTTGTCATAAATAGCTCTTATTATTTTGAGGTACGTTCCATCAATACCGAATTTGTTGAGCGTTTTTAGCATGAAGGGCTGTTGAATTTTGTCAAAAGCCTTTTCTGCATCTATTGAGATAATCATGTGTTTCTTGTCTTTGGTTCTGTTGATATGCTGGATTACGTTTATTGATTTGCGAATGTTGAACCAGCCTTGCATCCCAGGGATGAAGCCCACTTGATCATGGTGGATAAGCTTTTTGATGTGCTGCTGAATCCGGTTTGCCAGTATTTTATTGAGGATTTTTGCATCGATGTTCATCAGGGAGATTGGTCTAAAATTCTCTTTTTTTGTTGTGTCTCTGCCAGGCTTTGGTATCAGGATGATGTTGGCCTCATAAAATGAGTTAGGGAGGATTCCCTCTTTTTCTATTGATTGGAATAGTTTCAGAAGGAATGGTACCAGCTCCTCCTTGTACCTCTGGTAGAATTCAGCTGTGAATCCATCTGGTCCTGGTCTTTTTTTGGTGGGTAGGCTATTAATTATTGCCTCAATTTCGGAGCCTGCTATTGGTCTATTCAGGGATTCAACTTCTTCCTGGTTTAGTCTTGGGAGAGTGTAAGTGTCCAGGAAATTATCCATTTCTTCTAGATTTTCTAGTTGATTTGCGTAGAGGTGTTTATAGTATTCTCTGATGGTAGTTTGTATTCTGTGGGGTCGGTGGTGATATCTATGGCCAGTTTTTATACAGATAGAGCAGAGGGAAAGTTAGAGTACTACATTTAGATGCTATGCCTGGCTTTGGAAAAAGAGGGCTCTGGTTTCTGTGACCAGCCTTGGAGAAGAGGGATTCTATTAGGTTCATGCAAAAGTAATTGCCTTTTTTTTAGGTCGGGCACGGTGGCTCTAGCCTATAATCCCAGCACTTTGGGAGGCCAAGGTGGGCGGATCACCTGAGGTCGGGAGTTCGCGACCGGCCTGACCAACATGGAGAAACCCCGTCTCTACTAAAAATACAAAATTAGCCGGGCATGGTGGTGTATGCCTGTAATCCCAGCTACTCGAGAGGCTGAGGCAGCAGAATCACTTGAACCTGGGACGCAGAGGTTGCAGTGAGCCGAGATCATACCACTGCATTCCAGCCTGGGCGACAAGAGTGAAACTCCATCAAAAAAAAAAAAAAGTAATTGCGGTTTTTGCCATTATAGTTTCTATGGCTAGCCTTGGGGGAGAATGGGACTGGGAGACAGGAGAGCAGAAGAAGGTCAGAGAAGATCTTTTGCTTCTGAGCCTACTTCTGAGGACTTCATTTTTGGGTGGTGTTTTCTGAGCCCCAGTAACTGCTTCCCCAGATATCCAGCTGCTAGACAGACAGAAAACAAGCCCAGCACTACCACTACCTCCAACACCCTGATGCAGAGGGCTTCCCCAGGACAGGAAGTAGGTTACACCTGACTGACGTGAAACTAAATTGTTTTAATTGTTCCAAACTAGTGGTTCTCAACATGTAGCCTCCAGACCAGCAGCATTGCCCAGAAACTTATTAGAAATGCAGATGTTCAGACCCCAAACCTGCTAAATCAGAAACTGTGGAGGTGAGCCCCAGGAATCTGTATTCCATAAGCCCTCTGGGTGATTCTGAGACCCCCCCCCCCCAACAAGGTTTGAGAGCCACCACTCCAAACACTGATTCTCAAATGTCTATAGATAGAAAAGTAAAACTCTCAGTATTTAAAATGTAGGTTCTGATCCCTCACCCACAGAGATTCCGAAGTTCTACAGTGGTGTGCATAAATCTGCTTTTTGACCATCATCCAGGTACTTCTGATGTGGGAGACCCACAGGCCACCACTTTGACAGATTCTGCTCTAGAAGAAATAGCGCCATCTTTGCTAGCAATTTTACCTTCTCTCCTAGAGATAAATATTGTTCTCATGTCTTGCCAGTCATGAAAGAGATCTCAGCAAGTATATCATAGTATTCCAAGTCTTCAGATGGGATTGTAATGTTTACTTTGACACATTAGTTTTTGCTCCCCTTGTAAGGAACATCTCGGTAGTATCGGCATCATAACTCAGAAAAGAAATATTTCTCTGGAAAGAAATATGAATTACTGAGAGAAAAGAAAGAACAGGAAGCCTGTGGCTGGGTGTTTTCTGAGCGTGGGGACACATCTCCTTGGGAGTCTGAGTCTCTAGGCTGGTCTGCTGGGCTCAACCAAGAAGCCGTGCGGTATCTCTAGGCTGTGAGTCCATCAGAGAGCAAGTGGCCCCTTCTTCCTTCTCAGAGAGCTGGAGATTTACTGATGCTTTCCCAACAGGACTCAAGAGGATAGCTGATTATCACACTGCTGGGGGAAAAAATGGCTTTCAAAATCTGAGGTTATGAGTATACTTGGCTTATACGGCCAACGCATTGGTCACCCTGGAAAAATTAAGTTCATATTTGTGAAGATTGTTGTGAATATAAAGTCCCAACGCTCCTCAACACAGCTCTAGGCCTACTGGGAGCTCCAAAAGAGACTGTTCTCTTCTGTATCACTTATCTCCCCCATCTAACCCTCCAGTTCTCTCTGGAGCACCCACACCTTCATGGGGTACTAATTTCTTCGGATGTACCCCAAGAAAACTAAGAATACTCAGTCACATTTTCAAGAATTTGATAGGAGCAAAGCAAGAGACTTGGCGCTGAAGTTCCTTGTCACCCGTCACCTAGGGTCCACATTGCCTAGGCACCAGCACTGCAAAGATACCATCTACTTGGGTAGTGGCTTTCTCAGGCTCAAGCCTCTATTTTCAAACCACGAGGGTAGAGCAGGGGAAAAGCTGGGTCTTTCCATCGTTCCTTCCTCCTCCCCCTTCTGTCTCCTTTCCTTATCCATTTCCCCACCTTTTCCCACCTTTTCCATGTTTTTCCAACCTTTTCCATGCTTCTGTTACTTCCACCAGCTTTTTTCCCTCTCCCTCTCAAGTTTCTTGTTGGGCTGCCCACATCCTGGAAAGCAGCACCCCCTAACCCTCACACACACCCCAAAGAGCTCAAAGAGCCTCACCAGCATTAACTGCTGAAGCCACGTGCATCCTGCCAGGCAGGGAATGCCACCTTAGTTAACTGTAAGACATAATTAAAAGGCAGATCTCCCCTCTCTCAGACAGACAGAGAGAGAAGGGAAGCAAGAAAAGGCACAGCTGCAAAGGAAAATCCAAAGAGAAGCCACAAATGATTTGAATTTTAAACTTACTCGGTGGTCCAGAAATGTGCAGCCTGCTGCCCCCAGCAGTGGGGATCAGGACCCTAGGCAGGGAAGGGAGGTGGAGGAGGAGGGCCATGCTGAAAGCAGGGCAGTAGTAAAGAGAAGAAAAGGCTTTTGTCCAGAGAGCAAAGCCAGTCTTCACAGAGTTGTCCTGGTTAGGAAGAATCCTGTTTGGGAATTGGGAATAGGCCAGGCTGGCCATGCTGGCAGGAAGCTCTGACTTTCATCTCACTTACCTGTCCTTTGCTCCTGCCCCCAGGGCCAGCTCCATATCCTTTGCTCCTACACCAGAGCCACATGACCAGTGCAGTCCCACAGGGACCCAAGCTCACAAGGGTTCCCATGCTTGTGGTTTAATGCTCTGCAGTCCCAGTCTTGACATTGTTAATAGTCGTATCTTTGAATGTGTGTTTTGCAAGTGAACTCTGATGGGGCAGTGAGGCACTGGAGCATGGGGGATAGGGGCATGGAGACTGTTCATGGGACCAGCTTCCTGCTGCCTCCTCCTCCCTCCACCCACTTCCCAGTCCCACCCCCACCTTCCTGCAGATGGGTTCTCAGCCTACTCTCCTGAACCCTGAAACCCTGAGCCCTGCCCAGCCTGCTTTCCCTGTGCCTGCCCAGTAACCACTGCCACCATCTGCCCCAGGCAGGGGTCTGGGCACAGAAGAGAGGATCATAGTTGAACGCACCTATCCTGAAGCATCTCGGGGCAGGGCATAGCAGGGTCTGTCCCTGCCCAGGACTGGCAGTGCTACAATGTGTCTAGTGGACAGTGGACAGAGTCCACAGCTCAGTGAGGAGCAAGCCTATTGCCCACCTCGATCCAGTTACCTAGTGGAGATATTACAATACCCTTAGGGTCATTTGTCTGCCGTGGGTTGGGAATACCACCAGTGAGAAGGGGAGGTTCCTCAAGACAGGGGACAATGAGTTGGGCCAGCAGCTAGTGGGAAGGAGAATCTGAAAAGCCATCAGGCCTGAGTGACAGCCTGTGAGGATCCTAAGCACCCCCATGCCAGAGGGAGTGCTTTCAGCCAGTTCACTTGAGCCTACTCTGTGCCTGGGGGACCTTTCTCTCCCTCCTTCCAACCTTCTGGAATCTGTCTGTGTTTGCCTTTTCTGGCCAGCGCACAGCACCTTCCAGGGACAAAATGCAGATTGCGTGACTTTAGTGATTGTACAGATGAATTAAATGCTCTGACATTTGCATATAAACTGGCATTGCATGAAATAAAAATGAATGGTAAATTAGTGCTAATTTGATTTTTTTGTTTTTATTTACTTAGAATGACATTAAAAAGTATATTTTCAAAATCCCACAACAAGATGAGAGGGACCACAGGAAAAAGGGAAAATGTTTGTATTTTAGCACTTTTTCCTGCTTTTTGAACAATTTTAATTTAACCCTGGGTCTGCAAATTATGTAGCTGGTCCTATCTGCAGCCTAGTTCCACCTTGACTTGGGGACGATCATCTTTGCCTCTACACAATGTTAGAAGTGAAATTCTAATCCTGTAGAGGGAAAACAGTTCCCAATCTCTGACTGTAGGTAATTTCAATCTTGTTATCCGTTTACCCACCAGAGAAAAAAAAGAAGGAAACTTAAAGGTAAAAAGCAAAGAGGTGCTTGCATTTAGACAAGCATCACAGGGGAGGAAAAACAATTCTTTTACCCTTTTGAGTTCTTAGCTGGGATGAACCCCTGTAATAAAAGACAGGTTAACAAAACAAAAACAAACAGAAGTTTAAGAACATAACTTCATGTATACATAGGAGATACCCAGAGACATAAGCAAATTTCAAAGAGGTGACTTTAAGTTCAGGCTTAAATACCGTCTTCAGCTGAAACAAAGAAAGGAGGGTATTGCAAGGGCCAGTTACGGGGAGGTGACCAGGAAAAGTATGGTAAACAAGTGGAAGGCTTGTTATCCATATTTGAGTGCCTTCTTCATTGAGAAGTCTGACTTAGAGTCATCCTTCTTTACTCAGCACAGAATTCCACCCTCATGAATGGAGATTTCCTTTCTGGATATGAATTTCCTTTACAAAAGAGAACTCCTACCCTGTCTTCAGGGCTTCTCCTGTGTCTGCAGTTTCTCAAAATAATCAGCTCAAAGTTATCCTTATACCGAACAAATGTATTTCGGGATGGCATACTCTAGCTGGTAACTTCCTATATGCACAGGGCAATGTGAGATCTATTCATTAATTATGAGAGACTCTCTTCAACAATGTGTCTTCTTACACTCAACACAGATTGTCCATACTTCCAGCATATTACAAATGATGTAGGTCATTTATCACCTTCCAGTCTGAAGTCCGGCGCCTCAAATGACAATTAATAAGCTTGTAATTTCTCATAGCTTCAGTATGAAGAAAGGGAATAAAGCAAAATTAAGAAAACATCACTTCTGTAGCACCATTTGTCTAAGTAAAATGTGCAGGGCTACATTCTAAATGAGATTTTTTTTTAAAGAGAGAGTAGAGCACCTTGCCCCTTCCTCCCAGGTCAAAATCAATAATTATATACATGTATAAAGTGATGCCTGCAATGGTGTATAATCTCATAATTACTCTCCATCTCTCCATTGACTATTAATGTATCCACCCAAACACACCTTTCTCTGCACTCCTGTGAACCTCAGTAAGCTCTTTAGTCTGGCGTGGCAAGCTTAATGTATTTCCTGTGAAATTGTACCATTCTCCTTGATCAGCTTATCCCAGCTTTGCAAATTGAAAAAAAAACTTCATTCCTGGCATCAACAGTCTGTTAAATTGGTTCTGATTAATAATTGAATCTTAAGACCCTTTCAAGACAACATTTACGACAACAGATTAGTGAGGAGGGGAGAGCGATGCCGTACGACACCATGTTGTGATGGAACAGACCCACGACCTCAACTGGAGGTTAAATGTGGAGGCCAGATTCGGGGAGCTTAAATCCTTAGAGAAATCCATCATCAAAATACATAGGACATCTCCCCTGTGGACTGATGGGCCTACCTACCATTTATTTTCCAGTAATATACTTCTAATGCTGATCAAGATGCATTCTTCTTGGACTTGGAGTGTGACTGCAAGTCACATTCCTATGTTTTACATTAAGCTCTCTTGGATTTTGAATTATTCATAATGGTGTTGCAGAATATTTCTTCCTTTCATCCTGAGGAGAAAATACAATCCTCCTGAAATGTCAGACTAGAGAAACAGACAGGCTCCTAGCTTAACAATCCAAAAGAATGCCCTTCTGGATGTTTTTCAGACATATGGGTGTCCAAAGAACTCCAGATTTTTTTTTTTTTTTTTTTTTAGACGGAGTCTCCCTCTGTCACCCAGTCTGGAGGGCAGTGGTGCAATCTCAGCTCACTGCAACCTCCACCTCCTGGGTTCAAGTGATTCTCTTGCCTCAGCTTCCCGAGTAGCTGGGATTACAGGTGCCCGCCACCACACCAGTTAAAGTAGAGACTGGGTTTCACCATATTGCCCAGGCTGGTCTCCAACTCCTGACCTCAAGTGATCTGCCTGCCTCGGCCTCCCAGTGTGCTGGGATTACAGGCATGAGCCAAAATAACTTCAGATCTTTCCAGCAAATCCTTTAAGCATGTCCATGCTTGCACAACACCAAAACTTGCCTGGACCCAGAATCTCCCAACCCCATCTATGATTGAAGGTAATTTCAGTCCTGTTATTATTTTACCCATGTGAGAAAAAGAAGGAAAACTAATGGTAAAAGAATAAAGAGATTCTTGCATTTAGATGAGTATCTATCACATTTTTAGGTAACCCCTGGAGTTTCTCAAAGGAGGCCTGTCAGCTCCCTTAAAGTGTAATATCAGAACCATCTGGGGGATTGGTTTAGAATGCCAATGGCTGCACTCTGCCCAGATCTTCTGAATCTGACCCAGGAATTTTTTTTTTTTTTTTTTTTTTTTTTTTTTGAGACAGAGTCTTGCTCTGTCACTCAGGCTGGAGTGCAGTGGTGTGATCTTGGCTCACCACAACCTCCACCTCCGGGTTCAAGCAATTCTCCTGCCTTAGCCTCCCAAGTAGCTGGGACTACAGGCACCTGCCACCACACCCACGTAATTTTTGTATTTTTAGTAGAAATGGGGTTTCACCATGTTGATCAGGCTGGTCTCAAACTACTGACCTTGTGACTCACCCGCCTCAGCCTCCCAAAGTGCTGGGATTATGGGTGTGAGCCACCGAGCCCCGCCAACTCCAGGAATTTTTTAGTTAACCAGGAGGTTCTTATGTGGTGCAATTTGAGAATCATCAACCTCTGGACACTTTCACTAATTTCAGTGTATTATTAAATCTAAGGATCCAAAAACTGTATTGTATACTGAAAATATTTAAATCACTCGCTTAATAGAACTAATTTGTATGTTTTTTTAATTGCCAGAAATTGAAAGCAAATTTCTTTCAACATTCCTCCTTTCAGTAAGCATGTATTATGACCTGGGTACTGTGCTAGGTTCTGTACATTAACTATCTTCAGAGCTCCTCTATGAGCATTGATACCCTGCATGCTCAGTATACATCAGAAAATCTCAGGCTGCAAGAATGAGATGAAAAGTGAATCTTTGAGAGGTTTAGCAGAAAAGGTAATAATAACAGCTAACAGACTCCCAATTTCCTTGCATGTTTGTGACTGTGCTATATGCCAGGGACTTTGCCTCTATTATCTCGTTTCACCCCCATGATAACCTGTGAAGTAGGTACAGGTAGATTGTTTCCATTTTATAGGCGTTCACTGTACACATGAGGACACCGTAGCTCAGTGAGCCTATTTGACCAGCAGGCGATGCAGCAGGGACACACTCCCAGCAGTCTGCCTCTGGAATGAAGGCTTTTTATTCACCACTACCAAGGCAGTTTTCCTTTCCATAATAAGGCAGGGCCAGGAAATGATGCTACCAAATGCAAATATAATATCATATCATATAGGCAGCTAATTTCTACTCCAATAGTGATTCATTCTATATTATATTACTCATTGTATATTATGGATTCACGAAGTATACAATATATGCCAGACCTTATACCAGGCTCTGGGGATACAAGATGAATAAATGTGTGCCTCAAGAAGCTCCCAGTTGCTAAGACATCCAGTTATATAGAAAGTTCAGAATTAGAACTCAGAACCCCCAACTTTCTTGAGGCTATTGAGCTGCCTGGCATGCCTTTCTAAAATCCTCCCAGGAAAATTAATTTCCAACCTGGATTCATTATTGTGATGTCAGAACAACTCTGCCAATTTGACTGTTCTTACTCAACCAAAACCACTCCTGGGGAAGTAGATTTGAAATGGAATGCTCTTTGTTGTGAAACCTGGAGAATTATAATTTTTAACATGTTTTGATGTGTTAATGTTAGTCTTTTTCCTCCTTTCTGGATGCTGGTAAAATTTACTGAGCTCCCAAAACGGGCACCCTCAGTGTAATTCCTAATAAATAAAGACTGAAACTATGCACAAAAGCAGCGGGGAGTTTTCGAGCTGAAAATTCCACAGGAAACGGGGCGTGTGGTTTGCAATCATTACTACACAGCAGCTTCTGTGGCAGTTAAAATCAAGTTAAAGTCAAGTAGGTAAATTCTAGCTGTGTCCCAGGCTACTACCTACTGTGAAGGCTGAATGCAAAACAGAGTATCTCAACATCAGTATAAAAACTGTGTACAGAGTTTTTCCTCAGCCCTTTAACATTACAGGTGTTTCAGGACTGTTGGAGGATTCCTGGGGCAAAATAAACCTAGGGTCTCAGTTACAGGCTGTGGGAGCCACAGGCTGTGGCTCAGATCTTACTGTAACCTACAACTTGCTGGTCTCCTCACCTTTCAATCTTTGGTGCTCAAGAGCAGATCTACCCTGGGAGATCCCCTCTCAAAGGTAAATATAGACAGACGGTCCTGCCCTGTCCTGCTCATACATTATCATCACCCCAGGTTGCTTTCTCCCACCTTGAAAACCCTCCACCCAGGACCACACCCTATCTGCCTTCTCCACCTCCATTCCCAGGCAGCTGAGCATAGCTATAGAAAGACCCCAAATGTGGTGATGTATCTACATACCTCTCGCCTCTGCTGCCCACTCCCTTCTACTTGGTACCTCTTTCATTTCTTGCAGACTCTTCCCACATCCCTTCCAGAAGTGGCTCCAAATCTCCTCCTCTTTGCCCAAGCCTTCAGTACCCCTCCACCCTCACTGAACCCCAAGAGCCCCTGCTGGGAAAAAAACTCATCAATGACAACTTCACATTCCTTCTCTCACCTCAAATCTTTTCTTTATTTTCGACCTTTTATATTCTCATCTCTGTCTCTGTCATTTTTCTGTCCCAGAGCCTACTATTCCTCCTGAGTTCTTAATCCCTTCCCCTTGGGTCCCTCCAGAGGTTGGAGTCTGTCAATTACTTTCTTTGTCTTCACATTGGAGTACTTTCTCCCAAGGTGCATCTTCCCATCATCCTATAAATGTGCTTATCCTGTAACAGTGCAGGACCACTACCGGCATGTGCCACACCTAGAGCTTTTACTTGTTCTCTCACCTTTTCACTCCCAAAATTTTATTTAAAAAAAATTTTTTTTTAAATCTGTTAGCAGGGCACAGTAGCTCACACTTGTAATCCTAGCACTTTGGGAGGCCAAGGCAGGGGGGTCACCTGAGGTCAGGAGTTCGAGAGCAGCCTGGCCAACATGGCAAAACCCAGTCTCTACTAAAAAAAAATACAAAAATTAGCCAGGCATGTTGGCAGGCGCCTGTAATCCCAGCTACTCCGGAGGGTGAGGCAGGAGAATCACTCGAACCTGCGAACTGGAGGTTGTAGTGAGCCCAGATCACACCACTGCACTCCAACCTGGGAGATAGAGTAAGACTCTGTCTTAAAAAAAAAAAAAAAAAAATCTGTTGTTCACATTTCTAGTACCACCCTACCTAGTCACGCTTTTTGAAAAAAAAATTATTATGAATATTTTCTGCATTCAAAAAAGTATTAAGTAGGCTGGGCGTGGTGGCTCATGCCTGTAGTCGCAGCACTTTGGGAGGCTGAGGCAGGCAGATCACTTGAGGTCAGGAGTTCAAGACCAGCCTGGCCAACATAGTGAAACCCGTCTCTACCAAAAACACAAAAATTAGCTGGGCGTGATGGCGCATGCCTGTAGTCCCAACTACTCAGGAGGCTGAGGCAGGAGAATCACTTGAACCTGGGAGGCGGAGGTTTCAGTGAGCTGAGATCACACCACTGCACTCCAGCCTGGGTGACAGAGCAAGACTCCGTCTCAAAATAAATAAATAAATAAAGTATAAGTAGAGGTATGAATAGGGAGACCACAGAGGATTTTTAGAACAGTGAAACTACTTAGGATACTATAATAGTGGATACACATCTGTCAATTTGTCCAAATCCATAGAATGTGTAATACTAAAAGTGTGCTGTAAACTATAAACTCTAGGTGATAATGATGTGTCGATGTAGGTTTATCGATTGTAACAAATGACCACTGGTAGGAGATGTTGATAGTGCAGAAAACAGTGCATACCAGGGGACAAGTTGTGTAAGGGAACTCTGTACTTTCTGCTCAATTTTGCTGCAAACCTAAAACTACTCTAAAAGTAACGTTTTTTCAAAAGCATAAACTACGATGTGATAAACGCCTGCTTACTCACCACTTGGCTTAAGAAATAAAGTATGACCAATAACCCCACTCAGAGTCGGACTTAGTTTCACTTCTGATCCTTCCACCACCATCCCCCAAATACACACACAGACACACACACACACACACACACACACACCTCTGATGGCCTTCTCTCAGGCCTGTTCTGCAAACTTACTTGGCTCTCCCTGCCCAGTGCAGGCAGGATTGATTATGAAATAATCCACTGCTGAATAATGAACTCTGCATGGTGTGGTTACTTCCAGCAATATATTTGTTCTAAATCTGAGCATCAACTAAAGATTTGCTGAGTCTCTGTTTATCAAAAGCTGATCAAGCATTTTACTACTAATAAAGGAAGCTCATAACATCCTAGGGGTTCACTGTATGTGCAAAGAGCTAAAAACCTCTAGGTTTCCCAGGATAGTCCTTCAAGGGCCGTCCTGGGGATGCCCCGTAAGGATCTACACCAATTCCTTTCACACCACCCCCATCTTCTTGCAGCCTCTTCACAAAAGCATCAGAGTTTTTCAACCAGATGCTTTAAGTGGGAGCAATGAGAGCCTATTCTAAGTATCTTAAAAGGCAACTATATGTAACAGTTTAAAAGTATTTATGTATATTTTATCCCCTAGAATGTAAAGTGTTTATAGAAGAAATTTCAGACTCTAGCAGTGAATGCCTCTCTTCTGACATCTCTCTTTCTATTGCCAAGAACCAGAAAAATTTAATGAAATATTTAAACTTATATCTCCTTCTGTCTCCAGAGTAGACAGAGACACATACAGTATGCTAAGAATCCAGCCCCAAGTAGACAGGAGAATTTAATCTTTTTTATTTTAAATTTTTTCTGGGATATGTTTTTATCAATACAACTACCAGTGGCAATGCCATCTCAGACTTTTCTCCAACAATCTTGTGCTTTCCACTGTCGCATGCAATTAGGTGCTATTTATAGCTTTTTTAAAAAGTAACACATAAGATAATAAGAGACAGCAGGCCAATTCTCCATCTTGTTGTAGATAAAGGTTTCTTTCAATATTATTTAAGTCAGATAGTTTTCATTTACATTTGTTGTATTAGATTGTGTGCTAGTGTGGGGAAAAGGAGAAGAAAGGGAGTGATCAAAGATAGTTTCAAAAACATTTTGCCCCCCCAAGAGAACTTAAGACAGAAAGGGCACAAGGCCGGTCTGGGTTTGATACTTAGCTCTTTGAGTTACAGTGTATATGACCTTGGGAAGTATATTTAACTATTTTTTTCTCATGTATAAAATAAGCAATAATGTTTACCTCAGGGAGTTTTTGTGAGGATTGTGCCTGCATCAGTCAAATACCAGTAGGAGACAAACGGCATCTTCAAACAGGGTAATTTAGGAGAGTTGGGAGAAGCAGCTATTTCCACAGGTATGGATAGGACTTGGGAGAACCTTGAGGGATAACAGGGCATCCCAGGTTAGCAACAGCAGGAGCTATTATCTCATGCTGGAGAGAAGCGTAGCTGAAGCTGTCCGTGCCCGTGGCTAGAGGAGGGGCCTCCTGGCAGAAGCGGTGGCCTTCCCTAAAATAATGCAGCCACCCAACCTGGGCCCTAGGGAGAGAAAGAACCCCAGCCTCCCTCTCTTCCCATGCCTGTGTCTACTGTTGGCAGAAGCCAGAGGGCAAAGGAGCCCAGTGGACACAGTCTCAAGAGGTCAGCTCCTCGTGGAGAAGGCTGGAGAAAAGATCAGGAGGGGCAATCAGAAAACATCAAGCAAAATGCTTAATCTATTTTAGTCTTCTCTCTCACTCCTCCCAGTTGCATTTTCCTCATCAAGCAATGCTGATCTGGAAATTGGAAAGGTTTGAGCTGCTAAAACCCCTAAATTCAAAGGGCATTCATTATTTTATTTAATCCGCATAGCACTTTATTAGGTAATTGGGGCACATGGTATTATATGGAGGCTGGAGAGATTAAATGACTTTTCAAAGACTATAGAGGGTTCAAAGCTATAGCCCAGATTCCTTAAATTTGTGCAATATCCCAGAGATACAGATGCTGAAAAAGGTTATTTGAAGATGAACCCTTTGAATAAGTGGATCTTAAACATTATCATCCTCCAGGTACTTCCATCAGGCATCAAGAAAGGATTTCATTCCACTTATAATAAAGCATTTGTGTGTATGTATAGTATATATGCATATGTATTTCCCTATATATTATTTATAATAGCAGATATATATATATATATATCAAAGGATACAAGCCGATGAAGTGAACAGATAGTGTTAATTCAGATTGAAGAAGTTATCTGAATCTTGGTCTGTGTAGATTTACAATCTACATACAATATTAACTAAATCAGATAGCTTTTACAGTTTCACATGTGTACATAGGTTCCCTTCCAGTCCCTTCCATATCCACTAGTTATTGAACTTTCTGAACTGGCATTGAAACATTACAACAACATTTTATTGTACCTATTTTATAAATTTTGCAGTGCAATACGTGTTATTTTCCTAAGGCAAATGAAAGGTAAATTTCTCAAGGTTCTTGCTGCCTTCTTTAACAGCATTTGATGGAAGATCTTTTATACATTTGTAATAGATACAAATAAACCAGACTGCAAATGCTTTTTTAAAATCTTAAACCATGTACAAAGTTTTTGGTCCAAATTGTGCAGGATAAGTTAAACTTAAATTGCATTCTATTAACCAATATGAGTATATTTCTGTAAGCATAGTTATGTTGAAATAAAGTTTTTAAAAGCATGAAAAAAAGGTAGATGTTCCTAGAAATAAACTCTAAAATATGTTTCTTATGGAGGAAACAGTTTTTATGTAAGACACTGAGTGACAGGATGGTCAGTGTCCTTGATAACAGTTTTCTAAGTGATAAAAAAAAAATGTTTTCTCAGGGCTATTGCATGAAATTGGGGCATAGCATGTAAGTACATCTCTGTAAAGGTGATTCTGGGAGAAATGAATAGTTAAGCACCAAGCTTCCTGGTGGTCTAACGTGGTCAAGGCACACTTGGAGAACCTGGGGAAGAGGGGAGAGACTCCTTCCCTTTTAGAGGATCTTCCCTAAAGAGCATTTCTGTCAGGCAAGCTTTGGATTGGCACAGACATCCAGAGGTTATTCTCTCCAACAAGACCTAGCATGAGTGCTGCTGTCCACGCTGCTGATGGCAGGAATCCACAGGCTTTGGTGAACAGGCTGGCTCATGGTAGGGCTGGGCTGCCTGTCTATTATAAAAGCGCTGCAGCTTCTCATCCTGGAGGCAGCAGGTTAGAGCTCACTCTGGCAAGCGATGCTGCCGAGTGTCTCTTCTACCATCTTCCAGCAATTTGTTTGCAACTATCAAGAGGTAAAAGGAAATCAACTGACTTGGAGATAGAAAATACTCCCCAAATGCCACCTTTGAGTTTAAACCTCAAATACAACTTCCCCAAAATGCCATAGTCTGCCACACAGAAAAAGCAGCCCCCCACCTTTTGCTGGAAGTTACAGATCAGGGCTAGTTAGAATCCCCTGTGCCCTGAATTGCAATGCAGATAAAATGGGGTGAAAATGAACTGCAGGAGTGGATTTGAAAAGAACTAATCTTAGGAGCTACGACATATTGCCACCTCCAGGCACTTTAAAACATTGCCTCTAATTTTCTTCTTGCCTTCTGGGTAGGGTGTTATCTCCTTTGTATTTTTGAGATAAGAAAATGAGGTTCTGAGATGATGAGCACTAGCCCAGGGATGCTCTGATGGAGCTGCATTTGAATTCAGCTTTCTCTGACCTCAAGCAGCACATCCTCAAGGCAAGGGAAGTCTTCATGCTTCCTTCTGCTTTGGAGAAGGGTAGATCTGGGCCAGCGTGTGTATGAGCCCCTGGTCCCGCTGGTGCCCAAACCTCTGACTGGGTACCAGATCCAGCTACCCCCACCCCTGCAAAGCTCAAAGCTGGACACAGATCTGGACCTGCTGATCCCTGGGGCCAGCTTTCCAGGGAGCTTTATCCACACCTGTCCTCGGCCCTCACCACAACCTGGGAAGTATGCAGAGCCTGATAATTAACATTCATTCCACAGGAGAGTCAAAGAGGTAAACCTGTGATCCGCAGCTGCGGAGTCTGAGCTGGAAGAAGAGCTCAGCTGCTTGGACTGCTCCGCCTGGTGGTCTGACACAGTAACACGACAGTATGTGTAGAAAGATTTGTATCACTGAGAAACTGAGTGTCTGTACACCACCTTACGCTGTCTCAGATGTGGACAGCAGAGCCCAGTTACACAGAGCTGAAGGGATCCTCTGTTAATTGCCCTTCATATTTAGCTTAATGAGCTTTTCCTAATTAGTCATAGAGCCCTAACCTCCACCCCCAAAAAGATATTAAAAAGAGCAGTGGCTTTGTGGTATTGATTCCAGATCTTATTTTTTGTTGTTTTCCTTGATCTCCATTTGACTTACCTCTTTCATCTCAAAATCTTATAAAGTGAATGATGCAAAAATGATGGGTAGGGGGTTGACCTCCAACTGGAAACTCACTATTCCTATGAGTGTGTTGAATTTCATTCTGGCCAAACAAAATGGACTCTCCCGTATCCACTTTTACAGAGCATCTGTAAGTATAGTCACTAACCACTTACAAATAGCAGCACAGTTTAAGTCTCTGGGTTTTTTCCCAGGTCATTTGTCAAAGACTAACCAAAATTTAAGTGCTGTTTTCTAGGGGTCTTATCTCCTCACTTGGGATTTGCATGGCAAAAACCCTGAGCTGCCTCAGGACAGCTTGTGATCAGGATGTAGGGTGCAGCTGAAAAGGTAACTGACATTTTCCTTTACATTTACTGAATACCTACACATGACAGGCACTCCTCATTGATTATCACTTAGTTCTCGCATAACCCAAGAGGATAGAATTTGTTGTCCCCATTGTAGATAGAGGTGAGGACACTGGCTCAGAGACATCAGGTAACTGACTCAGCCTTGCGCAGTGAGTCACTGGCTGGGCCAGTATTTGGACCAAATTCGCTGATTACCAAGCCATTTTCTCTCCCTTCTGTCATGCTCCTCACTCCACTTTCACAACTGGGAGAATCAGGCACTGAACTGCATAAACTGGGATCAGTTGTTCACAGTAGGCTAAGGCAAGCAGCCCTGGAGGAAACACCTCCCCTTCTTTACCTGTAAAGGGGGGGTAATAATAGTACCTCCCTCTTGGAACTGGTGTGACATATATGTCCATCAAATGCCTAGAACACTGAGCTAACAAAGTTAATGCTGTATAACTGTTAGCTATTATTCTTTACTCCATCAACATTTTGTTAATGTTTGTTGATTGTAAACTTCAACAAATAAACAGAGCCCCTTCTGTGTAAAAGTTCTGTACAAAAGACAGCATTGAATACCAAGAAGCAACACATACCAGTGGCTAACCACATGAGATCTGAAATAGCACAGATGAGTTCAAATTCTAGCTGTACCACTTACCGACCCGTGACTACAGGCAAGCTGTAATACTCGCCCTACTTGCACCTCTGGAAAAGGGGAATAGGAACATCTGTCTCCCAGGGCAAGGATTCCAGGTGAAAATGCATGAAAGCTCTTAGCATGGAGCCTGCTTCCTCTTTGTCAGGGGCAAAATAAATGGCCACTGCTCATTTCATCATGAGCAGGGTCTTAAGTCCAAGAAAGTTTCATGAAACTTTCAGCCAGGTGGAGACGACAGACTGGAAAACTTTCCCACCCAAAAAGTTAAGGTGGGGTGGTCTGTGACAACAGGAGCTTCACCATAGACTGAAGGCCCAGCTGAGGCGGAGAAGAAAGAAGCCCTGGGAATTTTTCCCTGTGGACTCTGAGGTCCTGTATGGCATCAGGGAGGTCATCTGAGGCAGATCCAAACATGCCGGAATGGAGGACATGGGTTTCTGGAGGACACAGCCACTTCAAAATCTGCCAGGGTAAAGGATGTATACCATCCTCCAGAACATCCTAAAGAAAAGGAAAGGATCTCAACCATAACCTCTCATCTTCACCTAAGCGAGGCAGGGGGGGGGCACTGTGTAGACCTTGTAAATGAACCCAGTCGTGAGAGATTCCAGTTCTCTAGGCCAAGGTGGGACTGGAACAAATAATAGCACTTGACTGAGGGTCAGCCTAACTGACCTAGTTTCGCTAAGCCATTCAAATATAGTCAGTCATGTGTCACTTAACAGGGATATGTTCTGAGAAATACATTGTTAGGCGATTTCATCGTTGTGTGAATATCACAGAGTGTACTTACACAGACATAGACACTCTAGTCTACCCCACACCTAGGCTTTATGGTATAGCCTATTGCGCCTAGGCTGCAAACCCATATGGCATGCTAATGTACTGAATACTGTATACAATTGTAAAGCAATGATAAGCATTTGTGTATCTAAACATAGAAAAGGTACAGTAAAAATATGGTATAAAGGATAAAGTGTGGTACACCTGTATAGAGCACTTAGCGTGCATGGAGCTTGCAGGACTGGAAGTTGCTCTGGGTGGGTCAGTGAGTGAGTGGTGAATGAATGTGAAGGCCTGGAACATTACTGTACACTACTATAGACTTCATAAACACTATACATATACTTAGGCTGCACTAAATTTATTTTTTTAATATTTTTCTTTCTTCAATCATAAAATTAACCTTAGCTTACTTAACTTTTATACTTTGTAAAGTTTTTAATATTTTTTAACTTCCTGACTCTTTTGGAATAACACTTAGTGTAAAGCACACACACATCGTACAGCTGCACCAACTTTCTTTCTTTTTTAGGTGAAGTTTCGCTCTTGTTGCCCAGGCTGGAGTGCAATGGCTCGATCTCAGCTCACCACAACCTCCATCTCCCAGGTTCCAGTGATTCTCCTGCCTCAGCCTCCCAAGTAGCTGGGATTACAGGCATGCGCCACCATGCCCAGCTAATTTTGTATTTTTAGTAGAGACAGGGTTTCTCCATGTTGGTCACGCTGGTCTCAAACTCCTGACTTCAGGCGATCCACCCGCCTCGGCCTCCCAAAGTGCTGGGATTACAGGCGTGAGCCACCGCACCCGGCCGATATTATTTTTTCTTTATATCCTTATTCAACCGGTTTTTTTTCTATTAAAAAAGTTTTTTTTTTTTTTTACTTTTTAAATTTTTTTGTTAAAAACTAAAACACACTGGCTAGGCACAGTGGCTCATGCCTATAATCCCAGCACTTTGGGAGGCCAAGCTAGGCAGATCACGAGGTCAGGAGTTTGAGACCAGCCTGGCCAATATGGTGAAACCCCATTTTTACTAAAAATACAAAAATTATCTGGGCATGGTGGCACATGCCTGTAGTCCCAGTTACTTGGGGGGCTGAGGCAGAAGAATCGCTTGAACCTGGAAGGCGGAGGTTGCAGTGAGCTGAGATCATACCACTTTATTCCAGACCAGGCAACAGAGCGAGACTATGTCACAAAAAACAAACAAACAAAACTAAGACACAGGCCGTGCACAGTGGCTCATGCCTGTAATCCCCACACTTTGGGAGGCTGAGGCGGGTAGATGACTTGAAGTCAAGAGTTCACGACTAGCCTGGCCAACATGGTGAAACCCTATCTCTACTAAAAATACAAAAAAAAAATTGCTGGGTGTGGTGGTACAGTCCTGTAATCCCAGCTACTGAGGAGGCTGGGATGGGAGAATCGCTGGAACCCGGGAGGCACAGGTGGCAGTGCGCTGAGATCACACCACTGCACTCCAGCCTGGGTAATGCAGTGAGAGTCCATCTCAAAAGAAAAAAAAACTGAGACACAAACACACACATTAGCCTAGGCCTACACAGGAACAGGAACATCAATATCACTATCTTCCACCTCCACATCTGATCCCACTGGAAGGACTTCAGTGACAATAACAGACGGAGCTGTCACCTCCTATGATAACCGTGCCTTCTTCTGGTATACCACCTGAGGACCTGCCTGAAGCTGTTGTACAGTTAACTTTTTTCAGTAAGTAGCAGTACACTCTAAAATAACTAAACAATAAATACATAAACCAGTAACACAGTCGTGTATTATCAGTATCAAGTATTATGTACTGTACATAATTGTGCTGGGCTTTTCTATGACTAGCAGTGCAGTAGATTTCTTTACACCAGCATCTCCACAGACAGGAGAGTAATGTGTTGCGCTAAGATGTTACCACAGCCAAAATGTCATTAAACAATAGGAATTTTTCAGCTCAATTTTAATGTTATGGGACCACCATCATATATGCAGCCTGTTGTTGACCAAAACGTCATTATGTGGCACCTGACTGTACTAGACAAGGATATTCTAATGTTTTCAATAGCCAATGCAGGCTGAAGTATTGGGCTGCTCAAACTTTTCAAAAGAAGACAAAGTAGGTGTGTGTATATATATAAATATTTCTGTCAGGTTTATTTGGTCTTCAGATCATCTTCCTAAAAGGAGTATGTGTCAAGTAAACATGTTGTTAGTAAGATTATTTTAAAAGATAAACAGTAACAGAAGATCCTATTAAGACAAACACACAAAATAGGTCTAAGAATCACTTGAGCCCAGGAGTCTGAGATCAGCCTGGGCAACATAGCAAAACTCCATCTCTACAAAAATAAAAAATAAAATTACCCAGGCATGTGGCAGCACTGCACCAGTTGTCCTAGCTACTTGGGAGGCTGAAGTGGGAAGATGGCCCGAACCCAGGAGTTTGAGGTTACTGGGAGCTATGATCACATCGCAGCACTCCAGCACGGGTAACAGAGAAAGACTGTCTCTAAAACGGAAAAAAAAAAAAAAAAACTGAAACTGGTATGTTAATGTTTAAACTCTGATTTTTAACAATATATGAATGTGCTCATACACTCCCACACGTACATTTTCTTTCCATCTCTATACATTTCCAGTGGAATTTTGGGTACTAACTGCAAACTGGCTTCTCATGTTTGCCTTCACAGAGTGGGAAATCTCAGTGCGAGGCAAGGCTCCTGACAAGACTGTTATCTGCACCCATTCTACAAAGCTAGTCTCGGTTGTCCTCAGAACGTATGGTGAAGTCTGCCTGTGCTTTTATGGCAGAAATGGTGGGGGCAGGGGCCCAACACGGGAGGGCTGGTAGCGAAGCAGGCATTTGGAGATCCCTGATGAAAACTGGCCCATGGGGTCTTCCCTCACTGATGCAAACCAAACACTGCTGTTGGGATGAATAGGAGGCATACTCAGAAATGTGCTAGGACTCCCAAGAAATGTCATCTATAGGTAGCTGGCAGCTGCTCTAATCTCATTTCTCTAATTCTACTTATTATGAGAATGTTCAAAATATGAACCTCACCCTGGATATTCAATTAATTTGGACAAATCACAATTGATGCCAATTAACTGTACTGAAGAACATTTCCTCTTAATACTACAATTCACAATCACTCATAATTGCAATCTAATTTATTTGCTCTAATTGATAGTTGACTTGTATAAAAAGAGATAGGAAAATTTTTTCAAAAGTGTCTGTCTGCTGATAGTGTTTTAATGCCTAAAAGGAAAGCTTTTTTTTTTTTTTCTTTTTAACACAGAGGAAATTTTTTGTTTCTTTTTGAGACAGAGTCTCATTCTGTCACCCAGACTGGAGTACAGTGGTTCAATCTTGGCTCACTGCAACCTCTGTCTCCAGGGTTCAAGAGATTCTCCTGTCTCGGCCTCCTAAGTAGCTGGGATTACAGACATGCATCACCACTCCCGGCTAATTTTTTGTATTTTTTTGTATTTTTTGTATTTTGTGTTTTTAGAGATGGGGTTTCACCATATTGGCCAGGCTGGTCTTGAACTCCTGACCTCAGGTGATCTGCCCGCCTCAGCCTCCCAAAGTGCTGGGATTACAGGTGTGAGCCACCGCGCCCAGCTGACACAGAGGTAATTCTTTCTCATGCTTACTGAGTTGGGTTTCAAGAGGCCCTTAGAGTCAAAATTATACCTGCTAATTCAGGCTCATTCATTGCTCCTAATCCCAAAACATTAAAACTCAGCAGTTTGATGGTTTGGTTCTTTTTTCTAAGGGGCTCACTCTGTCACCCAGGCTGGAGAGCAGTGGTGAGATCCTAGGTCACTGCCCCCTAAATCTCCCAGGCTCAAGTGATCCTCCTGCCTCAGCCTCCTGAGTAGTTAGGACTACAGGTGTACACTCCTGGAATGTTTTGTTTTGTTTTTTTAAGAGAGAGATGGGGTCTCATTATGTTGCCCAGGCTGGTCTCGAACTCCTGGTCTCAAGCAGTCCTCCTACCTCAGTCTCCCAGAAATGTTGATATTTCAG
Organism: Piliocolobus tephrosceles; assembly: GCF_002776525.5. Lineage (NCBI taxonomy): Eukaryota > Metazoa > Chordata > Mammalia > Primates > Cercopithecidae > Piliocolobus > Piliocolobus tephrosceles. Next base: position 97,455,501 of record NC_045441.1, read on the forward strand.
GTATGAGCCACTGCAGCCCTATATGGCGGTTCTTGCAGAAAATAACTTCACATAAATTCCCCTCTTTGTTTCATAAGGTGAAATGCTCATTCCCCATTTATAGATGAGGTAAGCCCCATGCATGACACTGAGGTCCAAATTTGTCTTTGATGCTCTTCCATGTTCCTTTCTTTGACTACCTTGTCAATGTCTCCCTGCACCCACCACCAGATCCTCAGACCCTCCAGCCACCCTCTCTCCATCCCACCAGATCCAAACCAGCTCTGCACTCCCTGCTAAGCTGGCTATACCTGGCCTGAGTCCTTCAATACTTATTAATCCTGACTCCAGGCAGGTTATTAGGCCCATCTGGGTGAATTATTCATAGTAAAATGTTACCTGACTGATGATAGTGTGTTACATTCCTCCCAGATAATCCCAGATGATCCAGCTCCATCCAACCAGGACCTTCGAAGTCTTAGAAATGTTTAATGGCAGTGGAAGTTTTAATTGCTACTAGCAGATAGAGATTTTTCAGACCTTAACAAGCCTCTTTAGAAGTCTTTAAATTATATGATAAATAAACAAAAACAAAAACTGCACACCCACAATAAAGAGATAGGAGGATTCCCAGTTTAGTCAAGTACTGATTCCATCTTTGTTTCAAATGTTTATTGATGACCACTGTGTGTCCCACATTGCACCAAGTGCTAGAGATGAAGGCACACTGTACTTTTGCCAAATTTTTCCCTCCTCACTTCCATTAAAATCATTTGCACACTTCTCTCTCCCACACACCAGACTATCAGCTCCTCCTGGCACATCCTCTTTATCCCTGGAGCCCCAGTGCCTTGCACACAGCATAAATTCAATACTGAATAGAGATTATCAGAATGAAGAACTCCAGGGCCAAATCACAAGGATTATAGGGTTAAAAGTGATTTCTTAGACAACCCACCAAATGGGAGACAATATTTGCAAATTATATACTTGATAAGGGACTTGTATCCAAAGTATGTAAAGAGCTTTTAAAACTCAACAATAAAAGGACAAATGACCCAATTAAAAGCTGGACAAAAAATTTAAATAGACATCTCTCCAAATGATATAAAAAAGATATACAGATGTCCAGTAAGTACATGAAAAGATACTCAGCATCAACAGTCAGTAGGGTAATACAAATCAAAATCACAATGACATATCACTTCCTATCCACTAGGATGGCTGTGATCAAAGATGGGTAATAACAAGTGTTCGTGAGGATACAGAGAAATTGAAACTCTCGTATATTGCTGATGGGAATGTAAAGTGGTGCAAATACTTTTAAAAACAGTTTGGAAGTTCCTTAAAAAAAAGTTAAAGTTACCATATTATGACCCAGCAATTCCATGCTGGGTATGTATATAACCAAGAGAAGTGAAAATATGTCCACTCAAAAACTTGTTGTTTTTTTTTTTTTTTGAGACGGAGTCTGGCTCTGTCGCCCAGGCTGGAGTGCAGTGTCGGGATCTCAGCTCACTGCAAGCTCCGCCTCCCGGGTTTATGCCATTCTCCTGCCTCAGCCTCCCGAGTAGCTGGGACTACAGGCGCCCGCCACCGCGCGCAGCTAGTTTTTTGTATTTTTTAGTACAGACGGGGTTTCACCGTGTTAGCCAGGATGGTCTCCATCTCCTGACCTCATGATCCGCCCGTCTCGGCCTCCCAAAGTGCTGGGATTACAGGCTTGAGCCACCGCACCCGGCCAAAAAACTTGTATGGGAATGTTTATAGAAGCAATTTTTTTTTTTTTTTTTTTTTTTTTTTTTTTTGAGACAGAGTCTTGCTCTGTCGCCCAGGCTGGAGTGCAGTGGTACAATCTCGGCTCACTGCAACCTCTGCCTCCCGGGTTCAAGCAATTCTCCTGCCCCAGCCTCCAAAGTAGCTGGGACTACAGGCGCCCGCCACCACACCTGGCTAATTTTTTTGTGTTTTAGTAGAGACGGGGTTTCACTGCGTTGCCCAGGCTGGTCTTGAACTCCTGAGCTCAGGCAATTCACTCGCTTCGGCCTCCAAAACTGCTAGGATTACAAGTGTGAGCCACCGCGCCGGCCTATAGAACCATTTTTCATAAAAGCCCAAAGATGGGAACAACAAAATGTCTATGAGATAATGAATAAACAAAATGTGGTACAGGCACACCTCGTATTTACTGCACTTCACTTTATCGTGCTTTGCAGATATTGCTTTTTTTTTTTTTTTTTTTTTAAAACAAATTGAAGGTTTGTGGCAACCCGGCATTGTGCAAGTCTATCAGCACCATTTTTCTAACAGGTGCCTACTTTGTGTCTCCGTGTCATATTTCTGCTAGTCTCATAATATGTCAAATATCTTCATTACCGTTATATCTTTTCTGGTGATCTGTGATCAGTGGTCTTTGATGTTACCAATGTCATTGTTTGGCGCACTGCAAACCGCATCCATATAAGATGGCAAAGTTAATAACTGTGTGTTCTGCCTGCTCCGCTACCCAGCCATTCCCACATCTCCCTCTCCTCAGGCCTCCCTATTCCATGAGATACAACAATTTTGAAATTAAGCCAATTAATAACCCTACTTAAGTACTAAACTGTGTTTAAGTGAGAGGAAGAGTCACACCTCTTTCACTTGAAATCAAAAGGTAACAAACCTGCACGTTGTACACATGTACCCTAGAACTTACAGTATAACCAAAAAAAAAAAAAAAAAAGCTCGAAATGACTAAGTTTAGTGAAGGCATGCCGAAAGCTGAGACAGGATGAAAGCTAGGCCCCTTGCACCAAACAGCCAAGTTTTGAATGCAAAGGAAAATTTCTTGAAGGAAATTAAAAGTGCAACTCCGGTGGATGAACACACAAATGATAAGAAAGTGAAACAGCCTTTAAGGGATTGTTATGGTTATGGTGTGATCTATCTAGACAACTAAAACTTTTTCTGATATAGAAAAGCTTCTAGTTGTCTAGATAGATCAAACTAACTATAGCAATTCCTTAAGCCAAAGCCTAGTCCAGAGCAAAGCCCTAACTCTCTTCCATTCTACGAAGGCTGGGAGAGGTGAGGAAGTTGTAGAAGAAAAATTTGAAGCAAGCAGAGGTCGGTTCATGAAGTTTAAGGAAGGAAGCCATCTCTGTGACATAAAAGGGTAAGGTGGGGGCTGGCCATGGTGGCTCACACCTGTAATCCCAGCACTTTGGGAGGCCGAGGTGGGCAGATCACTGGAATCCAGGAATTCGAGACCAGCCTGGGCAACATAGTGAGACCCCCATATCTACAAACTATGCAAAAGTTAGCTGGGCACGGTGGCACAAACCTGTAGTACCAGCTCCTAGGGAGGCTGAGGTGGGAGGATTGCTTGAGCCTGGGAGGCAAGGGTTGCAGTGAGTCGAGATTGCACCACTGCACTCTAGCCTGGGCAACAGTGCAAGACTCTGTCTCAAAAAAAAAAAATTTAAGGTGGGCTAGGGGCAATATCTCATGCCTGTAATCCCAGTGCTTTGAGAGTCTAAGGCAGGAGGATCACTTGAGGCTAGGAGTTCGAGACCAGCCTAGGCAATATGGCAAGATCCCATCTCCACAAAATAAAATTTTTAAAAATTAGTTGGGTATGGTGGCACACAGTTGTAGTCCTAGCTACTCAGCAGGCTGAGGTAGGAGGATTACTTAAGCCCAGGAGATCGAGGCCACAGTCAACTGTGTGTGACAGAGCAAGACTCTGTCTCTAAAAGAAAACAAAAAATTGCAAAATGAAGCAGCAAATGCTGATGAAGAAACCATGGCAAGTTATCCAGAAGATCTAGCTAATATTGATGAAACTAGATGGCTACACTAAATAACAGATTTTCAGTGTAGACAAAACAGCCTGATATTGGAAGAAAATGCCATGTAGGACTTTCATAGCTACAGAGAAGTCAGTCTCTGGCTTTGAAGCTTCACAGAGCCAGGTGTGGTGGTGTGACAGTAACCCAAGCTACTCAGGCGGCTGAGTCAGGAGGATGGCTTCAGCCCAGGAATTGGAGGCCAGCCTGGGCAACATAGTGAGACCTCTGGCTCTTTAAAAAAAAAAAAAAAAAAAAAAAAAAAAAAGGCATCAAAAGACAGGCTTTTTAGGGGCTGATATGGTTTGGATATCTGTCCCCTCTAAATCTCATGTTGAAATATGATTCCCAGTGTTAGAGGTGAGGCCTTAGTGGGAGGTGTTTGAGTCATGGGGGTGAGTCCCTCATGAATGGCCTGGCATTGAGTGAGTTCTTGCTCTAAGTTCATGACAATGAGTGAGTTCTTGCTCTAAGTTCACATGAGATCTGGTTGTTTAAAGGAGTGTGGCACTTCCCCGCTCCCTCTCTCTCACCATGTGATACACTGGTTCCTCCTTTGCCTTCCACCAAGATTGGAAGCCTCCTGGGGCCTCATCAGGAGGAGATGCTGCTGCCATGCTTGTACAGCCTGCAGAACCATCAGCCAAATAACCTCTTTCTGTACAAATTACCCAGCCTCAGTGACTCCTTTATAGCAACACAAACGGACTAATACAGGGGCTAATACAGCTGGGGACTAAGTTGAAGCCAGTGCTCATTTATCATTCTGAAAATCCTAGGGTCCTTACAAATTATTCTAAATCTACTCTGCCTGAGCTCTAGAAATGGAACAACAAAGCCTGGGTGACAGCACATCTGTTTACAGCATGGTTTACTTAATATTTTAAGCCCACTGTTGAGGCCTACTGCTGAGAAAAAAAGGGGGGGTTCCTTTCAAAAAAAATTTTCTTTCAAAATATTACCGTTAATTGACAATGCAGCTGGTCACCCAAGAGCTGTAATGGAAGTATATAAAAAAATAATAATAATGTTGTTCTCATGACTGCTAATCCAATGTCCATTCTGCAGCCCATAGATCAAGGAGTAATTTCTACTTTCAAGTCTTATGATTTAAGAAATACTTTTTGTGGCCGGGCGTGGTGGCTCACGCCCGTAATCCCAGCACTTTGGGAGTCCGAGGCAGCCAAATCACAAGGTCAGGAGATCGAGACTATCCTGGCTAATAGAGTGAAACCACGTCTCTACTAAAAATACAAAAAAGTAGCCAGGTGTGGTGGCAGGTGCCTGTCATCCCAGCTACTCGGGAAGCTGAGGCAGGAGAATGCCGTGAACCCAGGAGGTAGAGCTGGCAGTGAGCCGAGATCACACCACTGCACTCCAGCCTGGGCAACAGAGCGAGACTCCATCTCAAAAAAAAGAAAAATACTTTTAATAAGGCTATTGCTGCCATAGTGTTTCCCCTAATGGATCTCAGGAATGTGAATTGAAAACCTTCTGGAAAGTATTCTTCAATCTAGATGCCATTAAGAAATTTTGTGATTCATAGAAGTTAATAAAAATTAAAAGTTAATAGAAGTTATAAAAATATCAACATTAACAAGAGTTTGGAAGAAGTTGACTCCAACCTTCATGGATGACTTTGAGTCTTGACTTGATTTCAAGACTTCCATGGAGGAAGTAATGCAGATGTGGTGGAAATAGCAAGAGAACTAGAATTAGAAGTGGAGCCTGAAGATGGGACTGAATTGCTGCCATCTCATGATAACATTTGAATACACGAGGAGTTGCTTCTTACGAATGAACAAAGTGGTTTCTTGTTTCAGCAACTCCTGCTGAAGTTGCTGTCAACATCGTTGAAGTGACAACAAAGTATTTCAAATTTTACATAAACTTAGTTGATAAAACAGCAGCAGGGTTTGAGAAGATGCACTTCCATTTTGAAAGAAGTTGTACTATGACTAAAATGCTCTCAAACAGTATTACATGCTACAGAAAAATCTTCCATGAAAGGAAACTTCCTTGTGGTCTTATTTTAGAAATTCCACAGCCACCTCAGTCTTTAGCAGCCACCGCCCTCATCAGTCAGCAGCCATGAACATGGAGGCATGACACCTCCATGTTCACCAGCAAAAATTTGTTCGTTAATGTATTTTTAAATTAAGTAAGTATATTTTTAGACGTAATGCTACTGTGCACTTACCACTCTACAGGATGCTATAAACATAGCTTTTGCACTGGGAAACCAAAACTTCTCTCTTTATTGTGATATTCACTTTATTGCAGTGGTCTGGAACCAAACCCTCAATATTTCCAAGGTGTGCCTATATATCCATACAGTGGACTACTATTTGGCAATAAAAAGGGATGAAGTACTGACACATGCTACAATATGGATGAACCTTGAAAACATTATGCTAACTGAAAGAATCCAACCACTAAGCACCACATTTCATTTATTTTTTTATTTAGAGATGGAGTCCTGCTCTGTCACCCAGACTGGAGTACAGTGGCATAATCTTGGCTCACTGCAGCCTCCACCTCCTGGGTTCCAGTGATTCTCCTGCCTCAGCTTCCCAAGTAGCTGAGATTACAGGCACACGCCACCACACCCAGCTAATTTGTATATTTTCAGTAGAGACAAAGGTTTCATCATGTTGGCCACACTAGTCTCAAACTCCTGACCTCAGTTCATTTGCCCACCTCGGCCTCTCAAAGTGCTGGGATTACACGTGTGAGCCACTGCACCCGGCCTATACCACGTTTCATTTATATGAAATGTCCAGAATAGAAATATCCATAGAGACAGAAAGTAGCTTAGTGGTATCCAGGGCCTGAGGGGAGTGGAAAATGGTGAATGACTGAGAGTAGGTATAGGGTTTTCATGGTGATGAAAATATTCTAAAATTAGATAGTGGTGATAGTTGTACAACTCTATAGATACACTAAAATCACCAAATTGTATACTTTTAAGAGGTATTTTATGATATGTGAATTATGTCTCAATAAAGCTGTTATTTTTAAAAGTTTCTCTCCCACAAGACTTCTCAGTGGGAAATAAATCCCAAAGATGGGGGCGGGGTATGATTTATATCGTAGTTAAGGTAAATGGCTGCCTCATTTGCTGGGGACTGAAGGCATTCCCGCACGTAGAACTTTTCAGTACTAAAACCAGAAAAGTCCTGAGCAAACCACGCAATGTTTGAGACACACTTATACTAAAAAACTGTCAATGTTTATCTGAAATTTAACTAGGCATTCTGTATTTTTATTTGCTAAATCTGGCAACTATATGATGATCCAATTTATTCAGATCAAGTTGAAACAAAGAGCTAGACTTAAGAGAAAAAGCAAAGAGAAACTAAAAGAGTTTGGAGTTAAGGAAAAGAGCTCCCAAAGCATTTTCTAACCTTGGCCAAGACTCTGGCAAGATAGTTTTGCCGAGATCTCTTTTCACAACATTCTAATGTTCTCTCATTTCCAAAGTATGTTTCAAAGAGTTCATATTGGAGGACTCTTAAAAATTGATATTAATAGTTACATGAAATAATGTTTCTTAAAGGTATTTTGTCTTGGATGAAACTTAAATTAAGCATCCTCCTGGCAGCTGAGTGCATGATGAATTGTATTATAAGTAAGTCTATTTTTAGCCCACTAGTACATTAGCAGACACGCTGTTAAAAATAAAAGCAGGCCTAGTAGAGTACAGAACCCCGGGGAGCTTTTCCTTACTATTTAATGAAAATGAAGCCGGTTCTCTGAGCCTATATGGTTGGAGGGAAGGTGAGGTGTGTGCAGCTGCGATCAGGTTACAAGGCAGTGGCTTATAATTTAGAAATTAGCATGTAACGTGTCACTGAGGCAGAAGCTGAGAGACGTAACACTAAAGGGAGTTTCCTGAAATTGCTCAGATAATGGGAGAAAAGGGTTTGCTTGTCTGATCAGGTGGGAATTGTGATATTTTAAGAATCTTCCGTATTTCCCTGCTGGGGAGCTAGGACTGAGTTCATTGCTTGTTCTCGCCTTGACGCCGCACACCAGGTTAGCAGCCACCAGGGGGCACCAAAGCAGCCCATCCCCGAGGACAGCGTGGGCCTCAGAGCCATTGAAATTCACTCCTGAGCACAGTTCCTTTGAGCCCCCATACCCTGATGATGGTGCAGATTCAGCAGTGCAACACGGTGGTTGGAACGTGTGGATTTGGAATCCCACAGACAAGGCTTCCGGGTCTAGCCCTGCCTCGTAAAACTTTACAGCCTATGTAATCCCCAGAGATAGTAAGAGGTGGTAAGAATTCAATGAGCTGGAAAGTGCTTAATACCTATACCGTGCCTGATGCGTTTGTGCCCAAGTCCTCGGTACACGGTACACGCCAGAAGCCTGGAGTTGTAGGGTGAATTCAGGTACTAACAACATCACGGAGAAGGCATCTGCTTCCATTCCCTTCTATTCTATTCTGGGCTCTCTTCCCCCTTCCTCTTTCCTTCCTCAGGGACACCCGGCGGAGACTGGCTTCCACCTCGTTCTCTGTTCAAAGGCCTTAGTTTTGGCAGCTTGCCAAGCATGTCCTCCTCAGATATGCCCTCTGACCGCTCCCCCGCCCCCAAGTTCTGTCCAGTCCCCTGTCTCGGTATTTCCCAGCGTGGTTCACCAGCCAGCCACCTGCATCAGAATCATCCGGACCTACCAAGTTGGAATATCTGGGACTAGAACCTAGGAATCTGCATTCCAGTGAATTTCCTAAGTGAATTTTACACGTGATAAAGCTTGAAGATTTCTGATATAATTGTAGTAAGTTTTTTTTTTTTTAATAGAAAGAATATAGTGCAGCCTGAACTCAACCAACTGTTAGGAGGAAAATTGGCTGATTATCTGACTAAAGTAATTCACACTGAATTGTGAAGAACAAATAAACTCCCCTTTCAGGAGAATTTGCATTCTGACATTTTGCAAGCCTTGATGAATTTCAAATTGGTTAAATGCGTGGGATGAGTATTTGAAGAAAACGACCTTACCTCTGACCCAAGCCTCAGGGGGAGCCTTTGTCTGCACCTGGAAATGAGGGGTTCTGTAACTTAATAGTCCAGTCCTCCTAGCCTAGAACCACCTGAAATTCAGCCCCAACTACGCCAGTTGGTGGAGAGAAGAAGTGGAGTAGAAGGTGAAAGAGGAGGAATGGGCAACTCAGGAAAGGATAGAAGAAAGGAAGGTCAGCAGGCAAGGGAGAGGGAAGAGGAGAGGAAGGAGAACCCTCTCAAATATCCCCATCCTCGTAGCACTCAGTGCTGAAGGTTTACGTAGGTGCAGGGTGGACTGCTGGAAAACAGACCCAGTCACTGATATTCCCACTCTACCCCTGAGATCACAACTGAGACTTTGATTTCATTTGCCATTTAGGTGATTTTTCAATATGAAGCTGCCCAGTTGATAGAGGAGGGGTAGTAGCCCCCTTGCCCCTCTTTGGGGCTCCCAAACCATTTCTCCTCCCTCCAAGGGTAGGTATGATACAGGACCAGTCCTCGGCCTTTCCTCCTTCTCTTTCTACAGTCCCTGCAATATCATCTGTACAGCGGATGGCTCCCAAATATGATTCTCCAGTTCCAACCTCTCCCTTGAATTCCAGGTCTTTGTCTAATGGCCTATTGCGGCTATCTGATTTTCCTCCAAAAAAGTTTATCTTGTTCCCCATCTCAGTAAATAGGACCCCACTCACCCAAATGGACCAAAAAGTTGGGATTCATCTTGAGTTTTCTCTCTCACAGACACACACACACATTCCTCATGTAACCTATCACCAAATCCTACTGACTCTGCCTTAAAAATGCATCTTGAATATGATCCCACCTCACCACTTCAACCACTCCCAGCATGGTCCAAGCCACCACTGCTTCTCATCCAGACCGTGTCATCACCTCCTAACTGTCCTGTTTCAACTCTTACCCCTTACAGTCTTCTTGTCACTCACAGCCACAGTGAGTCTTACAATGTAATTCTTATCACCCACTTCTCCTCCTCCCCACCCTTCAATCATGTCCCATTGCATTGAAAATAAATTCAAAAAACCTCACCATTGCCCAAGAGTCCTATATTGCCTGGTTCACCCTGATGGCCCATCTCCCATTGCCAGCTGCCCTGGCTTCCTTGCTGTTCCTCCTGCCTCTGCTTTTGCTGAAGCCTCCACCTAGAAGGTGGATACCCCCTGGATATTTTGTTTCCTCATTGCTTCAGGGAAAGTTTCCCTGACCACCTGCTCCAAAATAACAGCTGGCTTCTTACCCCAATTTATTTTTGTTCATAGCACTCAAAGCCACCTGACGTATTTATTACACATATTTGTTTATTGTCTATATCCACATTTCACTGTAAGGTTTATGAAAGCTGGGACTTACTCTCCTTTGTCTGCCACTGTATCCCCACACCTAGAATAGTGCCTGACATATCATATGTGCTCAATTCATATTTGTTGAATGAATGACCAAATGAATGAGTGGATGAATGGAGGAAAATGAAGAAGAAGTACTAATGTAGGTAAGGATGGCCACTACCTGGTGGCTCAAAGCCCCATCCAAGGTCTTACTAGGAATTTGCTGTTTTTTGTTTTTGTTTTTGTTTTGAGACAGAGTCTTGCTCTGTCACCAGGCTGGAGTGCAGTAGTGCAATCTCGGCTCACTGCAACTTCTGCCTCCTGGGTTCAAGCGATTCTCCTGCTTCAGCCTCCCGAGTAGCTGGGACTACAGGCGCCTGCCACCACACCCGGCTAATTTTTGTGTGTTTAGTGGAGACAGAGTTTTGCCAAGTTGGCCAGGCTGGTCTCAAACTCCTGACCTCAGGTGATCTGCCCACCTTGGCCTCCCAACCTACTGGGATTACAGGCATGAGCCACTGTGCCCAGCCTCTTTTTACATATTAAGTAAATTCTTCTTTATTCCACATTCTAAGTCGTCAAAAATTATACATTCAATTTACCAAATTACAAACTCAGCTTTTACCCATTTACTGTACATAAAACACAGCTAATGAGATTAGGCAATAGGAAACTTTTCTATTGCAAAATTATATTAATGGAGTCTCCCATGGGCTAAGCTGCTCTCTCTGAAAATTAAGCACATTCCAGAAATCACATTAAAACTCTTTAAGTCCTCCCGGGGTCCCCAGGGTCAACGGAAAGGAAGACTAATGTGGCTTCACGAAGCGGCTCACTTGCTCTGAACATTCAACTGTGGATTTGGGGAGATCTGTTTTGTGACTTGCTTCCCACGTCTGAACAGAAAGAAATCCAGAGTATTTTCTCCTTTCATGCCAAAGCTTGTTATTGCTGGCAGCCATTCCCCTATAAATGTTTCCCACAAAGATGGGCACTGACTTCCACCAGGGGCACATCAGCATTAGCTCCACGGTAAATAACAGAAGGCTAAATGATTCCCTTGCAGGAAATAATTGAAGGGAAGGAAAGATGACTATCTAACTTACTGTATAAGAATATTACCCTAGCTTGGGTACCCCCATAGATAGATGCTGAAACAGGATTTAAGTGCAGGTCTTTTTTTTTTTTGAGACAGAGTCTCGCTCGTGCAGGTCGTTTTTGTAGAGATCCCAGAAAACACTGGTAGGGGATGAAAAACTGAGACGGAGAGAGGAAGGTGGTCAATAAAGGGAGTATTAGCAAACAAGTCATTACTTGGGTAACTGGAGTGCATTCCCACTGGGGATTTCTGGGAGTCCAGGGACAAGGGGAATGATATTTATAAATCAATTCTCATCAGTCATTGACTGAGGACTGCTAGAGGTAAGGGATGTTGATTCCCTGGCATTTCCAGTCGGTCCCATGGGTAAGCAGAGAGGACTCTGCTGGTCAGAGAAAGTCCTCCAGCAAAAACACGCAGAGGCTGGCAACTGGCCCAGTAGGCGCTAAAATGGTAAAGCCTAAGGGGAAAGTGGCAGAGAAACGACAGTCTCTTCTACAAGTACTGGCTTTTGCAAAGAGCATTTTCTAAGAATGGACGTTCTCTTATGAAGTCATCTTTATATGAACAAAACTTCATGGAAGAATGCTGAAAAGATTTCAATGAGAGCTGAAATCTTGGAAATATGTTTAGAAGCAGGTCATCTTGGTTCAGATTGAGTGGACTAGATCTACCAGTAGGACTTTCAGAGTTGTTTTGGGGTTTTATTTGTGAAAACTCTCAACAGCTTGAGAGTCAGAACAAGTTACAAAGAGAAGCAGATCTTGTGTGCCTGACTGGAGAAAGCAGCTCTGCCTTTCATTTTGGAAGCTGGCACTTCATCTGCTGTGGGCTGATCCTTCTTCACAGAGCCACTCTGTCTACTTTTTCCAGAATCAAGAACCTCACATACATGTACACATACATACATGCTCACTCAGGGGACCACAATATTAGAAACACAGCATTAATCTGTTTTCATGTTTGAACATATTTTTAAGACATCTTATCCCTTCAAACAATAAACATTCTAATTATGTAAATATATGTCATAGAAGCCAGGCATGGTGGCTCACACCTGTAATCCCAGTGCTTTGGGAGGCTGAGGCAGGAGGATCACTTGAGTCCAGGAGTTTGAAACCAGCCTGGACAACATAGCAAGAACCAATCTCTACAAAAAGAAAAAAAAAAAAATTTAAATTGCCAGGTGTGGTGGCACAGGCCTGTAGCTCCAGCTACCCAGGAGACTGAGGCAGGAGGGTTTCTTGAACCCAGGAGTTGGAGGTTGCAGTGAGCTATGATCATGCCACTGCACTCCTGCCAGGGTGACAGAGACCCTGTCTTTGAAAAAGAGATATATAATACAGATAAACATTCCACAGCAAAGAGATCTTGAAGTCCTACTATGTGCCAGGCATTCTGCTAGGTCATGGGGATTCAGAGATGTAATGCCTGGTTCTTGTCCTTGAGGCACGCTCAAAGTCAGTGAGGAAGATTTCCTTGTAAGTAGATACATTATACCTCTACAATGGAGTCATTGTCACATGTGTCAACAATGCATGGACAATCATGTGTAGGCTGTAGAAGGCAGAAATCTTAAGCCACTTGGATATTTGGGAAGAGACTAAGTTTTCCAGAAGAAGGAAGAGGGGAGATTTCTGTCCAAATTGTTTCCGTTAATGAATCCACTGAAAATCCCCATACTGACTTTTGAAAAGTCAAACTTACATCAGAAAGTCAGCAGTTAGAAAGGTGGAAGGAAAAGAACAGTTACATGATAGCTTCACATCAAGTAGAGATGAGTTGAATCTGACCAAAGACAGAAAGAGAAGAAGAAAAAGAAGTAAAGGTATACCTATTATTTAAACTCATAAAGGCATTATTTAAAATCAAAATTGGGAGAGAAAGGAGGTGAGAAGGAACGGAGGTGAATCTTCACTTTTCTAGAGAAGACTCAACATATATTGTCTAAAATTGATAAATTCATAATTAAGCAAATGTTAACATAGTATTTAGACTACTGAAGTAACTACTGCAATAAAACTGGAAACTATTAAAAGAGCTTGTCTCCAGGGAGTAAGACCAGGTATGAGAAGGGATGAAGCGGGGTGACTCTTCATTACAAGATCACTTGTAGGGTCTGACTTCTTAAAAAGCAAGTATTGGCTTTTCCAGGCCGAGTGTGGTGGCTCACGCCTGTACTCCCAGCACTTTGGAAGGCCAAGGCAGGCGGATCACTTGAGGTCAGGAGTTCAAAACCAGCCTGGCCAACAAGGTGAAACCCCATCTCTACTAAAAATATAAAAATTAGCCAGCCATGGTGTCACAAGCCTGTAGTCCCGGCTACTCAGGAGGCTGAGGTGGGAAAATCGCTTGAACCTGGGAGGCAGAGGTTGCAGTGAGCCAAGATGACACCGCTGCACTCCAGCCTGGGTGACAGAGCAAGACTCTGTCTCAAAAACAAAAACAAGGAAAGTACTGGCTTTTCCAAAGAGCATTTGCTAAGAACGGATATTCTCTTTTAAAGTCATCTTTATATGAACAAAGTTTAACAGGAGAGCTCTGGAAAGATTTCAATGGGAACTGAAATCTTGGAAATATGAGGAATTTCAGTGGATTAATTAATGGAAATATTTAAAATCAATGTACTTCTTACCTTGATGAAGTAGAAATTTTCAAGTTCAAGCTGCTACACTCTGCCTGCTATACTATACCATCTCAAAATTATACATGTTCAATCAGTTTTTCTTAATTAAAGAGCAGTCCTAATTATAGTTCCTAGAGATCTTTCCTTTTCTCCTCTTCTCATTCTGTTCTTAGGATGAGGAAACAGCTGGCAGACTTTGTGGCTTGTGCCAGTAATCCCAGAAGTTTGGGAGATCGAGGCAGGAGGATTACTTGAGGCCAGGAGTTTGAGACCAGCCTGGGCTACATAGCGAGATCCTCTTCCCTACAATAAATAAAAATAAAAAATTAGCCAGGCTTGGTGGCACTCACTTACAGTTTAGCTACTCAGGAGGCTGAGTCAGGAGAGTCCCTGACTTTTGAGCCCAGGATTTTAAGGCTGCAGTGAGCTATGATTGTGCCACTTCACTCACCTGGGCAACAAAGTGAAATCTGTCTCTAAAAAAACAAGTGGTTGGGAGACTCTCCTGCTCTACGCCTGCAGAGCAGACGGGAGGCCCTACTAGTCCTGTGCATCTTAATCTTTGCTCCATCTCCTTCCTTCCTTCCCTGCATTACAACGCCCCGTGGAGCTCAGGGGAAAATATCCAGTTGCTGCCTTGAGCAGTAGACTTGCCTCAGAGCTCCTAGCTTACTGTTGACATGCAGGGTCTGGAACTAAGCAGCTAAATTGGCTGTGTGTTTGTCCCTTTAGAACTGATTGTCAGTCCCTCCCACTCAGTCTACTCAGTGGATTCTGAACACTGGCCTGGTGAAGGTCTCATTGCCCAGAGCTGAGATCAACCGCTAATAAGAAGAAAACTATCTCAGGCCAGAGACCACGGGAGAAATGGCGAGGAAGCCAGGTTCTTCTGCAGATGACATGCTAGGCTCAGGTGGCCAGTGAGGACCATCTTTGTGCTTTGTTCATTTGTTTTTTCACCTGAAATCGAGACTGATGTGGCTCCCGGGAGGGGGCTATGAAGAGAACAAGGCCTGTGAGGTGCTGCCAGTGCTTTCCTGCCTCACAGGCTGATGAACCACGGCACCATGAAGCCCACCAGCAGTGCCCCAGCTCCCCAACCTCATGCCTGCCACAGAGTAGGTGGTCACTGAAAATTTCATTTTTTAAAAATCTCCCATAGTAGAGAATCTCTGTTTCTACCATTATGACACAACTGTTGCATCTATGAGGAC
This sequence comes from Piliocolobus tephrosceles, assembly GCF_002776525.5. NCBI lineage: Eukaryota > Metazoa > Chordata > Mammalia > Primates > Cercopithecidae > Piliocolobus > Piliocolobus tephrosceles. The sequence goes on from NC_045441.1 coordinate 97,470,610, forward strand.
AAATCTATTGAGCCTTTCTGCAGATCTGGGTGCCTTACCCCCAACTTTCATATCAGAGACATCCAGTTGCCAAAGTAAGGGTCTGTTTTGAATGGTTTCTTACACTGTTTTGTGTTGCTATAACAGAATATCATTTAAAAAATATTTTGTTTGAATTTTCTTTTTCAGGCAGCCCCCACAATCACAGCAGACTCAGAGAGACTCCCGTAAATGTATTTCTTACAGTTCTGGAAGCTGGCAAGTCCCAGGGTGAGGGGCTGCTTCTGGTGAGGGCCTTCTTGCTGCCTCGTAACATGGTGGAAGGGCAAGCAGCCATGCGAGACAGGAAATCAGGCTGAATATCATCCCTTTATCATGGGCGAGACAGGAAATCAGGCCAAATTGTATCCCTTTATTGGGACCCCACTCCCAATGATAACAGCGTTAATCCATTCATGAGCCCCCATGACCTAAGCACCTCTTAAAGGCCCCACTGTTAATACTATTACAATGCAATCAGATTTCAACGAGTTCTGGAGGGGCATTCAAACCACAGTTGTCCCTGAACTGGCATTCTCTTGTGTTGGCCAAGAGCCATTCTTTGAATCACAAATAAAATCAAGGCCTGGGTAGAGGTTGGGAAGCCTTTCTAAGAACCAGAAATCTGTTCTATCTGTGGAAGAAGAATGTCCTATTATAGTGAACAAGAGATGGACAAAGCAGAAATGGTATGTGCTGCTGGGAGCATGATTTGGCCCTCCTGTCTGTGACAGCCACCAAAGGCAACAAGAATAACGAAAGAAATATGGTATAAACAGGCTGACAGGAATGTCTGGAAGGAGCCTTTAGAGTGACTTAAACAGCCCCAACCTTGTTCTAGGATCTCACTAGACTCAGTAAATCGCTTTGAACACAAATTAATCCAGCTACCAGAAATCTAAGAAAAAGTCATTGGAAGTTATTTTCTATTGTTATGACTTCTCATCCTTATGAAGGTGTTCTTCTGCAATACTTTGCATATTGATCACATATTCTCTTTTCAATGCTCATTCATTCATCAAGAATGCTTTGGGTGATATATTGAGGAGTGCACTGAGTGTATGTATGTAAAGGTGCTAAAAGGAATGTTTAGAATAGCTATCCTTCTGGTGTGCTGAGAGTCTTCAGAGCATCTCCTAATCACTCTCTTAGAGAAGCAAATACAAAGGCACAATAACATAGAAGATGGTAGAATGTTTAGCTTTTTATTTCCAAGGCATTTAATTTTCAAACTAATGGTGACACATTTGTCCCAGTTATAAAAATGATGCATGTTCAGCTCACTGTAAAAATAAAAACAGAAAAAGAAAAATCAGACAATTTTTCTTTTTCAGAGTCAAAAAACATCCTAAATCTAAGGGCACGGTGACTCACACCTGTAATCCCAGCACTTTGGGAGGCTGAGGCAGGCAGATCACGAGGTCAGCAGTTCAAGACCAGCCTGGCCAACATGGTGAAACCCCATCTCTACTGAAAATATAAAAATTAGCCAGGTGTGGTGGTGGGCCCCTGCAATCCTAGCTATTCCAGACACTGAGGCAGGAGAATCGCTTGAACCCAGAAGGCAGAGGTTGCAGTGAGCCAAACAGTGCCATTGCACTCCAGCCTGGTTGACAGAGTGAGACTCCATCTCAGAAAGAAAAAAACATCCTAAATCTACCATTCAGAGCTCAACTAACATTATGGGGTAGATCCTTCCATATTTTTTCTATGCACATATAAACACAAACATACTTGATTTTCAAAAATGAGATTCCATTAATCATGCTACTTCATACCCTGCTTTATTCTTTTATTGTGGCATATATGTTATTCATTCATTATAGATCTATACACTCATTTTAGATGGCTGTGTAAGCTGGGCACAGTGGCTCATGCTTGTAATCCCATGCTGAGGTAGGAGGATTACTTCAGGCCAGGATTTCAAGACAAGCCTGTACAACATAGTGAGAAACCATCTCTACAGAAAAAAAAAAATGTTTTTAATTAGCCAGGCATATGATTGTATGCACCTGTAGCCGTAGCTACTTGGGAGGCTGAGGCTGAGGCTGGAGGATCACTTGAGCCCAAGAGTTCGAGGTTGCAATAAGCTGTGATCATACCACTGTACTCCAACCTGGATGACAAGGCAAGACTCTGTTTCTTTAAAAACAAAAACAAAAAAAACAAAAAAAAAATTGGCCTGGCACAGTGGCTGACACCTGTAATCCCAGCACTTTGGGAGGCAGACGTGGGTGGATCATTTGAGGTCAGGAGTTCAAAACCAGCCTGGCCAAAATGGTGAAACTTCATCTCTACCAAAAATACAAAAATTAGTGGGGCATGATGGTATGCACCTGTAGTCCCAGCTACTTAGGAGGCTGAAGCAGGAGAATCACTTGAACCTAGGCGGCTAGGAGGCAGCGGTTGCAGTGAGCCAAGATCACGCCACTGTACTCCATCCCACCTGGGTGACAGAGCAAGGCTCCATCTTAAAAAAAAAAAAAAAATTAAATTAAATAACTATATAGAAGTAACTAAGGTTACTTTCCATTTTTTGCTATGATAAATAATCTTATGTGTACAACTTTGTACTCATAGTACAAATGAATGTGCTCATAGTACATTCAGAGCATTTACAAATATTTATTAAATGTTATTCATTGGGCTCAGTGCAGTGGCTCACGCCTGTAATCCGAGCACTTTGGCAGGCCAAGGCAGGTAGATCACCTGAGGTCAGGAGTTCGAGACCAGCCTAGCCAACATGGTGACACCCGATCTCTACTAAAAATGCAAAAATTAGCCAGACATGGTGGCACACCCCTGTAAAACGGCATTAATAATATTACCTGCCCTGTCAGGGTATTTGCAGGATTGCACAGCATAATGCACATAAAGCACTTAGCACAATGCCTGGTTGACAAGTAGTATTCAGTAAAGGTAGCTAGTATCATTATAGAGAACCCTTAACATCCAAGTCAAGGGTCTTGCAGAGAACAAGGATCACAGCTGATTTGGGAGGCTGAGGTGGGAGAATTGCTTGAACATGGGAGGCGGAGGTTGCAGTGAGTGGAGATTGCACCACTGCACTCCAGCCCAGGTGATAGAATGAGACCCCATCTCAAAAAAAATGCTATTCATTGGACTTTAAGCACACAACCTGGTATTAATTGAGATGCCAGTCTCCATCTGTGCACAGCAGAGAAAGAAGTAGAGTAATAGGCAAGACCATATCAAGACTCAGACTTGTCTGGGGGTTAAATCTAAGTAAAACACCCAACAAACATCAGAGCCAGACCTAATCTGCCTTTGCTCTTTGTCATCCTTACAGTGGTATGGATACTACTCAGAGTCCTAATCAGTGAGTTACTTTTGTCATTGGTAAAATGGCATTAATAATATTACCTGCCCCATCATGGTATTTGCAGGATTGCACAGCATAATGCACATAAAGCACTTAGCACAATGCCTGGCTGAGAAGTAGTACTCAGTAAAGGTAGCCAGTATCATTGTAGAGAACCCTTAACATCCAAGTCAAGGGTCTTGCAGGGAAAAAGGATCACAGCTGATTTCTAAGCTTCTCTGGGAGATGTCCTTACCAGGGACATCATTTGACTCAGAGCATGACCACATTCATAAAACAGAAGACAGTCTCCCAGGGTTCAGTCCACTGGCACCTTCACTCCAGCTTATCTTATCAGCTACTGACCCAGTTAGTTTTCCTACTTCACAACAGGTCAAAGGTCAAGTATTTCCAGCACTCAGATGTCATCCTTGGTACCTATAAAACTCTCAAGTTATTTTTAAATGCTTAAGTCCAAATAAGCACTAAGAAAGTATATGAATTTGTTATTTTATTATTTGTTGAAATAAGAAAAACTTCACAGGGGGGTCTAAGAAACTGCTTTTTCTCAATTCTACTGTTTCATCTCCTCTGTCTCTCCATAAAAAGGGTAAGTGTTTAATGCTGACCTTGTTACTCAAAATCACCCTGTAAAATAGGTATCATGTCCACTTTACAGACAAGAAAAGCAAAAGAACGGCAAGTAAAATGACTTGGCCACATCTAGAAAGCAGCCAACCCAGTATCCAAAAGTTTATCTGGCTGATTCCAAAGTCCAGGTGCTAATAATCTTAAACTGGAGTGTACATGAGAATCACCTGGGATCTCAATACTGCTTCTGTAGTTTCAGGTGGGACCCTGGAACCTGCATATTCCCAAATATACAGGTGATCGAGATCCAAGGAGGTACACAGGCCATAATTAGAGAAACACTGTCCTTGGCCATACAGCATTAACAAAGTCCAGCCATAGGATTTTCTTCTCCTAGTCATTACCAAAGTAGCTTCATTGAAACTTCAGTACACCTCAGAATAAGCCATGTGTATATTCTGGATATTTGCCAATTTATGAAATGGGTCCCAGACCAGAGCTGGGACACACCTGGTTTCCAGATGTTTCTGCTGCATCTGTAGAAATCGTCACTATCATTGCCCCAGGACAGAGTCTAATCAACTGGGTAACCTCTCCTTCTCTGAAATCCTAATCATCTATCCCCTAGGTCAGCTTATCTTATCAGCTACTGACCCAGTTAGCTTTCCTACTTCACAACAGGTTTCTAAAGCCTTATGTCAGTGTGAGAGAAATGGCAAGTTGGGAAGATTTGTGACATCGCATTCAGGAGGCAGTGGGGTAGAGCAGTAGCTTTCAAACTAGATTCCGCCAATCCTCAGGGCGCTGCAGAGGTGCAACAGGGAAAAGGGGCAGGGGAGAGAGAAAAGCCTGGGAGTTCTGAGCCCTTCATTGGAGCAGCTGTGCTCAATTCGCTTTATATACAGAACTGGGATTTCTAAAACAGCCACTCAAAAAGCTTTTCAGTGGGTAGGTTGGGAAGGGAAACTGGAAAAACAGTAAAAAGAGAGAAGTCACAAGAACTGGATTCTAATCCCAACTCTTCAGCTAATTTGCTATGTGACTTTGGGCAAATTGCTTCATCTCTCTGGGCTTCGGGCTGCTTACCCGAAAAAAAATGAAAACATTGGAACCATTGATGCCTGTCTTAGTCTGCTAGGGCTGCCGTAACAAAATCCCACAGACCTGGTAGCTTGAACACAGAAATTTACTTTCTCACAGTTCTGAAGGCTGGAAATCCAAGATCAAAGTGTGACAGGTTCGATTTCTCCTGAGGCCCCTCTCCTTGGCTTGTAGATGGCCATCTTCTTGCTGTGTTCTCGCAGGACTTTTTCTCTGGGCATGTGCACCTGGTAGTTCTTCGTTCTATAAAGACATCAGTCATATTGGATTAGGGCCCCACCATGAAGATCTCATTTTATCTTGATTGTCCTCTTAAAGGCGCTATCTCCAAATACAGTCACATTGCGGGTTAGGGCTTCAATATTTACACTTTGGGAGACACAATTCATTCCACAGCCTAAGGCTCCTTTCAGTAAACACCAGGGGTTGTCGAGCAGCAACTATCTGCCAGGCTCTCCTCTGGGTGCTAGGGACACAGTGGCTTCTCGAAAATGCCCATGGTCTGCATCCATACCCACCTGAACATAACCAATCTTGTCTGATCTCAGAAGCTCAGCAGGGTCAGGCCCAGTTACCACTTGGATGAGTGAAGTGGCCCTTACACTTGAGAAGCTCACTGTCCGAAAGGTGAGCTCCATTAAGGGATGACTGGGGCAAAACAGAGACCCATAAAAGATAAGAACAGTTCAGGAAATGCCTCCCAGGGAAGCAACCTAAAATGAAATGTGAAACATGAACAGGTGTTCACCAGTTAGAAAACTGGAGGAAGGGTTTTTCCAGTAGAAAGAGCAAAAGCCCAGAGGTAGAACACATCCAGGGGGCTGGAGTGCAGTCTGAGGTGGGGAACCCCAGAGGAGGGGCTGGAGCAGGGAGAGGCCACTGGAGGCCTCATTAGCTGTGCCAGGCAGCCATGCATATTCAGTAGAAGGTATTACCGCTAAAAAGTTTTAAGCTGGGCTGGGCTTGGTGGCTCATGCCTGTAATCCCAGTACTTTGGGAGGTCAAGGTGGGTGGATCACTTGAGGTCAGGAGTTCTAGACCAGCCTGGCCAATGTGGTGAAACCCCATCTCTACTACAAATAAAAAAACTTGCTGGGCGTGGTGGCACACACCCGTAGTCCCAGCTATTTGGGAGGCTGAGGCAGGAGAATCAGTTGAACACAGTAGGCAGAGATTGCAATGAGCCAAGACTGCACCACTGCACTCCAGCCTGGGCGACAGAGTGAGACTCCATCTCAAAAAAAAAAAGAAAAAAGTTTTAAGCTGAAGAACAATCTGTTCATTTCTGCATTTTAGAAAGCCCCAAATTCTAAAATTCTATTTAGCAGTCTCTGGCTTTCCATGACTGCTACGTCATTTGTGGCTCACCAGTGTCAGCCAGCCGATGATGTATTGCACAGCTACTAAATGCCTTAATTCTTGGTTACTTCTCTCACAGGGCCATGGGTGTGTGTGCTTATGCGTGTGTGTTCATTAGATCTTGGTTATAAATTACCTTCTGGACTCTGCAGTCTGCTTCCCTTTGGTCTAGAGAGGAAGCATACATCATACTCAAATGTCTTATTTCAGTACAACAAACACCCATAAGGATAATTAGGACCAGGACTATTAAATTTGTGGTAATAAAGGCATGTAAAACTTCATGATCCTGAACTCTCTGCCTGCTAAAGATTCACTAAGACCATAGGTTCACATGCTGAGAAACAAAAGCCTCACAGCTTCCTGGAGGCTTTTGAAGAGCTGTACCTTACCAATAATATCACTGAAGCTCACAGAGTAGTTAGAAGAAAGGGGAACATCAGTTGGGTTTTTATAGATAATTGTTAGTAATCTACTTATTAAAAACACTGATTCTAGTGCTTTCTGAGAAATTTGCAAAAGACAATCCTTTTCTATTGTAAATTCCGTGCTAAAAGAGGATTAAATAAGGCATTAAATAAAGCATTAAATAAAACAATTATATGCACAAACACAGATATATCAATATACATTGTTTAGGTAATATAATTAATAACAACATCTTCTCCCAACCCGGAAAATGTTTCCATAAAGGTAGTAGAGAAAGAAAAGGTTTATTACTGAATAAGAATTAAACCAGGCAATCTGCTAAGAGATTGCTGACAGAAATCTCACCTTTTTATTTTATTTTATTTTTTTTGATACGGAGTCTCGCTCTGTTGCCCAGGCTGGAGTGCCGTGGCACAGTCGGTCTCAGCTCACTGCAACCTCCGCCTCCCAGGCTCAAGCGATTCTCCTGCCTCAGCCTCCCTCGTAGCTGGGATTACAGGCACCCGCCACCACACTCAGCTAATTTTTGTATTTGTTATTAGAGACAGGGTTTCACCAGTTGGCCAGGTTGAACTCCTGACCTCAGGTGATGCGCCCGCCTGTCTCCCAAAGTGCTGAGATTACAAGTGTGAGCCACTACGCCCAGCTGAAATCTCATCCTTTTATACAACCAGTACCACCCATTACATACAAGTTCTCAAGGCACACAAAGTCCACATTGAGATTGCAAGTTCAAGTAAGAGGACTTGGCAGCACCATTTATTACACACAGTGTATCCTAAATTCACCTGGTAATTGAGGGTGATTATCTGTTAGTTAATTGGTTTTATACAAAGGGAAAATAAACTTCTCTTGTCTTTATGACAGGTAGTTTTACAACTGGAAGCAAGGCACCTACCAATACCAAAGTTAGGCTCCTGCCCTCACTCAGAAACTGAGAGATAGGGGCACAATCTATGATGTTTACATTTCAAAGATATGACTTCCAGTTCCTTCAGAAAGACATTTATGGGCTATGAAGCTGGAAAGGGCCAGGTGTGGTGGTTTGTGCCTGTAATCCCAGCACTCTGGGAAGCTGAAGCGGGAGAACTGCTTGAGCCTAGGAGTTTGAGGCTGCAGTGGGCTGTCATCTTGACACTGCACTCCAACCTCGGTGACAGAATGAGATACTGTCTCTAAAAAAAAAAAAAAAAATTATTGGCCAGGCACGATGGCTCACACCTATAATTTCAGCACTTCAGGAGGCTGAGGCAGGCGGATCACTTGAGCCCAGGAGTTCGAGATGAGCCTTAACAACAAAACTCTATCTCTACAAAAATGCAAAAATTAGCCAGGCATGGTGGTACACGCCTCTAGTCCCAGCTACTTAAGGGGCTGAGGTGGGAAGATGGCTTGAGCCCAGAAAGTCAAGGCTGCAGTGAGCTGTGATTTTCCCACTGCATTCCAGCCTTGGTGACAGAGTGAGACCCCATCTCTAATATATGTATTATATATATATGAAATATATATATATATGAAATATATATATATAGGAAAGGAAGTACCCCAGCCTTTTGAATGGGGAAATTGAAGCACAGATATGTAAAAGATCTTCTCTAGAGTTAGCCAGCCAGTAAGTTGTGGAATTAGGGTGGAAAGCCAGGGAGAATGGCTCCTGAACACACACATTTAACCACTGAATTATATGCTGCCGAGAAAATCAGGAAACATATTATCAAGGAAGGCCAATTGACTTTCAAGATAGTGTTTGGAGAAAGAATGGCTGTGGAACAGACCTCATTGAGAGAGAGAGAGTACTTCTGGCAGGAAGGGAAGTAAGGACAGAATCAAGAAATGGGGCAATGATACAAAGATGCCAGCCTTTCCCACACAGGAAGAAGAGGAAGCTTAGAGGAACTTTTTTTTTTTTTTTTTTTTTTTTTGAGACCGAGTCTCGGTCAGTCACCCAGGTTGGAGTGCAGTGGCTCCATCTCGGCTCACTGCAAGCTCCGCCTCCCAGGTTCATGCCATTCTCCTGCCTCAGCCTCCTGAGTAGCTGGGACTACAGGCGCCCACCACCATGCCCGGCTAATTTTTTGCATTTTTTAGTAGAGACGGGGTTTCACCGTGTTAGCTAGGATGGTCTCAATCTCCTGACCTCGTGATCTGCCCGCCTCGGCCTCCCAAAGTGCTGGGATTACAGGTGTGAGCCACCACGCCCAGCAAAGGAACATTTATGAAGCTCAATATTCAATGACAATGAACAGAGATGAATTTATTGTTTTGAAAAGCCAACACTTTCAAAGTATTTCAAAGGACACCACTTTCAGGAAAGTGCATGTCAGTCACTAAAGTAGGGACAGCACTTTGGGATCACCACCCAATTTATTAATGTATCGGTTCCCCTTTTTTTTTTTTTTTTTTTTTTTTTTTTTAAGATGGAGCCTTACTCTGTCACCCAGGTTGGAGTGCAGTGGTGCAATCTCACCTAACTGCAACCTCCACCTCCCAGGTTCAAGCGATTCTCCTGCTTCAGCCTCCCAAGTAGCTGGGATTACAGGCACCTGCCCCCACGCCTGGCTACTTTTTGTATTTGTAGTAAAGACAGGGTTTTGCCATGTTGGCCACGCTGGTTTCAAACTCCTGACCTCAAGTGATTCGCCTGCCTTGGCCTCCAAAGTGCTGAGATTACAGGCATGAGCCACCGCCGCGCCTGGCTGCCAATTTATTAGTTCTCATCAAATGCACTAAGAGTCAAGGATGCTACACTCTCACCCTGCCATGGACCTGTCTTTTGGGCTTCAATAGTAAAAGCCTTTCAACCTATGTAAAATACGGAATGACTTCATGCCAAAACTGGACAGTGAATATAATTAGGATGTATAAATCAGCAGCAACTTTCTATTTTCAATGTGCCTGGGTAAGGCCTACCAAGTAATTGTACCTGTTTTCTTGCTTTTAATATATTTCACAATGTTCCTTAAGGAGGAGGAGTGAAAGAAAAAGAGAAAGAGATGTTCGTGATTTAATTGAAATCCCTTCTTGTGAAATACTTACTTTCCAAAGAAAAAAACACATGAGAAAGTGTTGTGCCTTGTGTCGAAGTCTAATTGTCCACTGCATACAGAAATAGCACAGAATTATCAAGGCCTGAATCTTAGGCCATTTTCTGCCCCTTCTCAGCAAAGATCTGCATAAGTAGCTAGAAGAACAATTTTAGTAATTATCCTCCATCTCTCCAGTGTTGAAATCAGTATGCCAGATCCAAAGGGAGACAGGAGGAGACAGAAAGAGAGAACAAGAGAGCCAACAAGAAAGGCAGAAAATATAAAGGTTAAGGCAGAAGATATTAAGAAGAACCTGGCTATGTGCAGTGGACATGCTTTTAATGCTTTTAATCCCAGCACTTTGGGAGGCCAAGGCGGGCAGATTGCTAGAGCCCAGGAGTTCAAGATCAGCCTGGGCAACATGGTGAAACCCCGTCTACAAAAAAATTTAAAAAAATTAGCCAGGCGTGGTGGTGCACACCTGTAATCCCAGCTACTCAGGAGGCTGAGATGGAAGGATCACTTCAGCCCGGGTCAAATCTGCAGTGAGCGGTGATTGCACCACTGCAGTTCAGCCTGAGTGACAGAGTGAGACCCTCTCTCAAAAAAATAAAAATAAGATAAAATAGTTTTTAAAAAAGAAGAAAAATCTAGGAAAAGAAAGGAAAGAAAATATGCAAGGACTGTCACAAATGGTACCTTCTTCACCCATTTCCTAGATGCCTCTCTACATATTCATACTGGAAAAAAATTATTATTGCAACCAAGTGATGAAACCTCTTCCATCTGTGGGCTTAGGATGAGAAAGTCCTTTCCCACCTCTGCTCCCTCTGCCCCCTTCTTAACGCGGGTGAAAAAACTCAAAAGCCCCCAGAAGTCCACAGTGAGATTGCAGGTCACTTACTGTCTCTACCAGTCACTTGAGATTTGCTTTGCTAGGTTTTTCATATATTCCTGTGCTTCATTTAGTGTTTGTTTGTTTGTTTGTTCATTTGTTTGTTTGTTTTTGAGACAGAATCTCACTCTGTTTCCCAGGCTGGAGTGCAGTGGCACGATCTCGGCTCACTGCAACCTCCACCTCCCGGGTTCAAGCAATTCTCATGCCTCAGCCTCTCAAGTAACTGGGATTGCAGGTGCACACCACACCTGGATAATTTTTGTATTTTTCATAGACACAAGGTTTTACCATGTTGCCCAGACTGGTCTCGAACTCCTAGCCTCAAGTCATCCACACGCCTCAGCCTCCCCAAGTGCTGGGATTACAGTGTGAGCCACCACCTTGTAGTTTTATCCATTCATTTGACAAACAATTTTTGATTACCTGTTAAACACCAAGCACCTTATTAGGCTGGGAATACAAAGGTGAATAGGACAATCTGCCTCAGGGAGCTTGGTCCAATGTCTTGCTTCTGAAAGCATGGTACCTGGCCAGCAGCATCAGCGTCACCCAGGAGATGGTTAGAAATGTAAGTTCTTATCAGGTATGGCGGCTCATGCCTGTGATCCTAGCACTTTGGGAGACCGAGGCAGGTGGATTGCTTGAGCCCAAGAGTTAGAATCAAGACCAACCTGGGCAATGTAATGAGATCTCATCTCTACAAAAAGCAAGCAAAATTAGCCAGGCCTTATGATGCGTGCTTGTAGTACTAGCTACTCTGGAGGCAGAGGTAGGAGGATCACTTGAGCCAGGAGGTTGATACTGTAGTGAGGCGAGATCATGCCATTGCACTCCAGCCTGGGAAACAGAGCAAGACACTGTTTCAAAAAAAAAGAAAGAAAGAAAAAATAAAGAAATGCATGCACTCAGGCTCTACCCCAGAAGACCTACTGAATCAAAATCTGCATTTTTAACAAGATACACAGATGAATCTTATGCATATTGAAGTTTGAGAAGCACTGACCTAGTGGATTATTATTAGTGAGAAGATGAAGATACTTTTTGGTTTTTTTGACGGCATCTCACTCTGTCTCCCAAGCTGGATTGCAGTGGTGAGATCTTAGTTCACTGCAACTTCTGCCTCTGGGTTCAGGCAATTCTCCTGCCTCAGCCTCCCTAGTAGCTGGGATTACAGGCATGCACTACCACACCCAGCTAATTTTTGTATTTTTAGTAGCCACAGGGTTTCACCGTGTTGGCCAGGCGAGTCTCAAGCTCCTGGCCTCAAATGATCCACTGCCATGGCCTCCCAAAGTGCTGGGATTACAGGTGTGAGCCACCATGCCCGGCCGAAGATATTATTTTATTTCATATCTCTTCCATTTGTTCAGCAAGTGTTTAATGATCACCTGACATAAATCAAGCACTTAGCTAGGAGCTGGGGGTGCAGGAGTGAGCAATATAGAGGAGGTTTTGATGGCATGGAACTCACATTCTGGCGTGGGAGAAGAACAGAAAACAAAGATACATGAGATAATTATAGATCATAAGTAGCACTATGAAGCAAATAAATGGTAATATGATAGAAAGAAACCAAAATGAGCTATGACAAAGAGGGTGGTGAGAGTCTTTGGGAGTAAGTTATTTCTACTTTGCATCTTGCTTTCTGTTCAAAAACCCAGTCACTGGTCCTGAAAGAGTCAAAGATGACAACACTTTTGTCTTTCTTTTCTTTCTCCCCCGTCCCTATCTCCTTCCTCAGCACATGTCAGTGACACTATAGGTGCCACCAAGCAGACAGAGTCACATGTATAGCCTGTTTAGAAAGCTTGGCTGTGAGCAACTAAAAATTTAGCTGCAAACTAAATTATAAGTCTGAGAAAAAAAGTATTATACTAGTGTAGTCCTTTTGGTTAGCATAAGAAGGCATTAGAGAATATATTTAGGGCTGGTAACTGGGGTGTAGCCTCCTGTCCAGCTGTCTTCCAGCGTCATATGCAGTACAGGGTCAGAGAGGGTGGATTGATGACTGGGAGGGTGGCATACAAGTAAAGACCTAAGTCTTCACCAATCCACTGGCCAATTACAAACAACCACAACAAATTTATCTACAAAGCTATAATAATCTATAAAACTAATTTTGATCAGTTAACAACCATTCAGCCCAAAAGTATAGTGTGAACGTGCATTTATGTTCAGTACAGATCCGAACCCCCAGCAGTTAGACCACTTGAGGGACATACCAACGATTGCCCGGAGAATATGTGTAGACCAGAAAGTAGAGGTTAGAGGTTCGGGTATTGCTCCTCTAGAAGTTGCACGTCAGGAAGAAAACAATGAGTCAATGATGGTGGCTCTCTTTCTGACCTGTGAGCATTGTGTCAACTGTCCAACCATACATGTCATTACAGTATATTTAATACAGCAAATCTAAACCACTGTCAAAAAAAGGACATTTGTCCACTGGTCAGTTACCTATTACTGCAAAACAAATTATCCAGAAACCTAATGGATTAAAACAACAATTTTTATTATATTTCACAATTGTGTGGATCAGGAATCTGGGGAGACTTCAGCTGGGCAATTCTTCTGCTCCATGTACCATCAACTAGAGTAACTTGGTGGCATTCAGCTGGTGGCTGGGTGATCTGGAGGGTCCAAGATGGCTCACTCACATGCAGGCCCCTTAGCAGGGATGGCTGGAAAGCTGAGCTCAGCTGGCCTCCTCTCCCCCTCCATGTATAATATTACCAAGGCCTCTCCATGGGGTCACTCCACCAGGGGAATCAGAAACTGCTAGCATTCAAAAGATCCTTAACATCACTAATTATCAAAGAAATGCATGTCAAAACCACAATGAGATATCACCTCACACCCCTTATAATGGGTCCTATTAAAAAACAAGACAAAAAAAAAAAAAAAAACAGAAGACTGGGTGCAGTGGCTCACACCTGTAACCCCAGCACTTTGAGAGGCCGAGGTGGGTGGATCACCTGAGGTCGGGAGTTCGAGACCAGCCTGACCAACATGGAGAAACCCCATCTCTACTAAAAATACAAAATTAGCCAGGTGTGGTGGTGCATGCCTGTAATCCCAGCTACTCGGGAGGCTGAGGCAGGAGAATCACTTGAACCTGGGAGGTAGAGGTTGCAGTGAGCCGAGATCATGCCATTGCACTCCAGCCTGGGCAACAAGAGCGAAACTCCGTCTCAAAAAAAAAAAAAACCTAAACAGAAAATTACAAGTACTGGTGAAATATGAGGAAATTGAAACCCTTGCGCACTGCTGGTGGGATTGTAAGATGGTACAACCTCTATGGAAAATAGTATGGGGGGGTTCCTGAAATAATTAAAAATAGAACTACCATACAATGCAGCAGTCCCACTTCCAGGTATAGTGTATATCCAAAAGAACTGAAAACAGAATCTCAAAGATATTTGCATACCCATGTTGACTACACCATTATTCACAATAGCCAAGAGGTAGAAGCAACCCAGTATCCATCAATGGATGAATGGATTTAAAAAATGTGATATAGACATACACACAATGGAATATTATCTAGCCATAAAAAGAAGGAAATTCTGTCAAATGCTACATGAGTGAACCTTGAGGACATTAGGCAAAGTGAAATAAGCTAATCACAAAAAGCTATATACTATGTTATTCCACTAGTATGAGGTACCTAAAATAGTCAAATTCATAGAATCAGAAAGTAAAATAGTGGTTACTGGGGGCTAGAAAAAGGAAAAGTGGCCACACTGTGGCCTGTAATCCCAGGACTGGGGAAAGATGAAGTGGGTGGATCACTTGAGCCCAGGAGTTCAAGACCAGCCTGGGCAACATGTGAAACCCCATCTCTACAAAAAATACAAAAATTAGCTGGGCATGATGGCTCATGTCTGTACTCCCAGCTACTCGGGAGGCTAAGGTGTGAGGATTGCTTGAGCCTGGGAGGCAGAGGTTGTGGTGAGCAGAGATTGGATTGCAACACTGTACTCCAGCCTGGGTGACAAAGCTAGACTCTGTCTGGAAACAAAAAAAGGAGAGAAGTGGGGAGTGGGGAGCTGTTCAACAGGTATAACATTTTAGTTTTGCAAAATGAAAAAGTTCTGGAGACCTGTTTTACAACAATGTAAATATACTTAACACTACTGAACTGTACACTTAAAAGCTGCTAAGATAGTAAGTGTTATTATGTTGGCTTTTTTTTTTTTTTTTTTTTTTTACCAGAAAGAAGGAAAGAAAGTGCCAGGACTCTTAAAGCCCAGATTCAAGGGAAAGGGAGCATAGACCCCACCTCTCCATGGAGGAATGTCAAAGAATCTGCAGTCATCTTTAATCTGCCACACACACTGTGGGGCTCATGATGCAGAGAGCACCTGAGGACACTGATGATGAGATATTCTTTCTGGGAGACTGTACTCCATCTCTCAGAGATGAAGAGTAGCAGAAGTCCCTGTTAGAAGTAGGTGCCGAGGCCGGGCACGGTGGCTCACACCTGTAATCCCAGCACTTTGGGAGGCCAAGGCGGGCGGATCACGAGGTCAGGAGATCGAGACAATCCTGGCTAACACGGTGAAACCCTGTCTCTACTAAAAATGCAAAAAATTAGCCGGGCGTGGTGGTGCGCGCCTGCAGTCCCAGCTACTCGTAGGCTGAGGCAGGAGAATGGCGTGAACCCGGGAAGGCGGAGCTTGCAGTGAGCCGAGATCGCGCCAATGCACTCCAGCCTGGACTGCAGAGCAAGACTCCGTCTCAAAACAAACAAAAAAAAAAAGTAGGTGCCGTTTGAAACAATAGAGTTGGGGAGAACGACAAAGCTTGTTCCAACAATGAGAAAAAAATGGCCTGGAATTCCTCCTTTACTCATTTTTACAACAAAGATTTAGGTAGCCATTCTGCCCAAAGCCTGACTGCTCCCTCCAAAGATTTTTCTCACTCAGTGCCTGCTTCCCAGCTCTCCCGACTGTGGGGGCTCCAGACCCTAATTAAAAATGTCAGATAGGGGCCGGGCGCAGTGGCTCAAGCCTGTAATCCCAGCGCTTTGGGAGGCCGAGACGGGCGGATCACGAGGTCAGGAGATCGAGACCATCCTGGCTAACACGGTGAAACCCCGTCTCTACTAAAAAATACAAAAAACTAGCCGGGCGAGGTGGGGGGCGCCTGTAGTCCCAGCTACTCGGGAGGCTGAGGCAGGAGAATGGTGTAAACCCCGGAGGCGGAGCTTGCAGTGAGCTGAGATCCGGCCACTGCACTCCAGCGCGGGGGAGACTCCGTCTCAAAAAAAAAAAAAAAAAAAAAAGTCAGATAGGAACAACGAGCAGGAACCAACCACAGGAGACATTTCAACATCTGTAAACACATAGAAAATTCAGCCAAGTAGCATTTAGATAGCCTGGACAATGGGGCCATTATAAATGCTGCGCTCATGAGCAGTGATTCAAATGACAGCTTTGAAAAGGATTTGCAAAGAGCCCTTTGGAAATGTAACATGGGCAACTCCGAGCCCATGACATGTTACAAGGACAAACCTGACTGAACAAAGATCCAAAACAGCATTGAATGACTTATCTATTCATTCCTGCTCTGTACAAACCTGAGAGAATGTGACATCTTTTAAATTACCTCCCCTGATAGGCAACATCCACGGTGCATGGGAAATGTTAGCAAAGTTTTTAAAAGAGCAGAATGTTTCAAGAAGTGGCAATTACACCACACTGATGCTTCCACCAAGTTCTGCAAATTGTCCTGGTGTCTCACGGTCTTAAGACTGAAGAAGTGATGGCCACATCTGGAGAGGAAAATTCTGACTTTTATTTCCTTCCACTTACTCGTTTTTCACAAATCTGTTTGAAGAGCTAGCCCTTGCCAAGCCTTCAGGTGGAGAACTCTTCATTGTGCACACTATCTAAGTAGTTCTAATAACATTCTAATTTTACTCCCTCAACAAAGTGTTTTCCTGATACTCTGTGGGAAGTGGTTGTATTCTGATCACCACTGGTTGTTATTATTCAGCCTAAGAGTCTGCAGAACTTATGCATGCCCTGGGGTTTCTGTTGCATGGTGGTGTCATGCGGTAGGAAGAAAAAAAATGCTCTGGTGGCAGTGTCTAAGTAACTCAAATCCAAGCAAACATGCCCAGCAGGCCTTCTGATGAGCAGCGTGCACTCATGGGCAAGGCTGGGATTAGGGTGAGGCAAGCTAGGTACCTAAGGGGGCAAGCTTTTTGGTTTTTGTTTGTTTTTTGAGAAAGGGTCTCGCTCTGTCACCCAGTCTGGAATGCAGTAGTGCATTCATGGCTCACTGCAGCCTTGACCTCCTGGTCTCAAACGATCCTCCCACCTAAACCTCTCAAGTAGCTGGGACCACTGGTGTGCACCATCATACCTGGCTAATTTCTTTTTTATATTTTGTAGAAACAGCATCTCGTTTTGTTGCCAAGGCTGTCTTGAACTCCTGGGTCAAGCGATCCTGCCACCTTAGGCTCCCAAAGTGCTGGGATTACAAGCATGAGCCACCGTGACTGGCCCTGCAAGTTTTAAAGAAGCACTCACCTCACACTTGCATGACCCTGCAAGTGAGCTCCTTAAATTTTATACCCTAAGCACTCGCTTGCCTCTCCCTATTCCAGGCCTGGCTCACTGGCTTCACACTTTCATTTTCCCACTAACTCTCAGCTCCCTGCCCACCACAGATACTGTGGGTCAGAAGTACACAGTCCCAGGGTTGACAATACTCAACAAAGAAGAAACCTTTAATGGCCAGGCGCAGTGGCTCATGCTTGTAATCCCAACACTTCAGGAGGCCAAGTGGGAGGATCGCTTGAGTCCAGGAGTTTGAGACCAGCCTGGGCAACATAATGAGACCCCATCTCTACAAAAAAAATTTTAAATTAGCTGGGCATGGTAACACGTGCCTGTGGTCCCAGTTATGTGGGAGGCTGAGGTGGGAGGATCATTTGAGCCTGGAGGTGGTAGAGGCTGCAGTGAGCTACGATCATGCCACTATAGTCAAGAAGCCTGAGTCACAGAGCAAGACCCTGTCTCAAAAAGAAGAGGAAGAGGAAGAGGAGGGAGAAGAAGAAGAGAGCTTTAGGAATGAAGGACTGACAATCAATAGTGAGATTAGGCCGGGCGCAGTGGCTCAAGCCACTGTTATCCCAGCACTTTGGGAGGCTGTTATCCCTGTTATCCCAGCACTTTGGGAGGCTCCTGTTATCCCAGCACTTTGGGAGGCTGAGGTGGGCGGATCACCTGAGCTCAGGAGTTCGGGACCAGCCTGGCCAACATGGTGAAACCCCATCTCTATTAAAAATAAAGAATTAGGCCGGGCGCGGTGGCTCAAGCCTGTAATCCCAGCACTTTGGGAGGCCGAGACGGGCGGATCACAAGGTCAGGAGATCGAGACCATCCTGGCTAACACGGTGAAACCCCGTCTCTACTAAAAAATACAAAAAAACTAGCCGGGCGAGGTGGCGGGCGCCTATAGTCCCAGCTACTCAGGAGGCTGAGGCAGGAGAATGGCGTAAACCCGGGAGGCGGAGCTTGTAGTGAGCTGAGATCCGGCCACTGCACTCCAGCCCAGGTGACAGAGCGAGACTCCGTCTCAAAAAAAATAAAAATAAAATAAAAAAATAAAGAATTGGCTGGGCTTGGTGGCATGCGCCTGTAATCCCAGCTACTCGGGAAGCTGAGATAGGAGAATCGCTTGAACCCGGGAGGCAGAAGTTGCAGTGAGCCAAGATAATGCCACTGCACTCCAGCCTGGGCGACAGAGTGAGACTCCGTCTCAAAAAAAAAAAAAAAGATTACAGCAAGGAATCTAATGAGGGATTTGGCCATATGAAGGCCACAGGTGACCTAAGACCAGAGCAGATTCAAGAAAGGTTGTTGATGAATGACCTGTTCTGGTCAGGTCCCAGGCTATGGGCCCAGATGATGAAGGAGAAAGTTTTGTGAAACTGGTCACAGATGTTCCCTTCCTGTAAGAGCTCAGGATCTTCCCAGAGAGACGTCTACCCTGCCGGAGGCTTCCTTTTCCCTGCTTCTTCCCGCAGGTATGGGTGTCACTGCCCTGGGGTCTGATCTAAAGCCCTTTCAAAACTCACTGCTCCCTTCCCAGCCCACTGAGAACAGGTCTCACCCTGCCTGGGATGCAGCCTTAGATATATGTACTTCCTTTTTGGCAATCTCATACTTTTCCTTCATCCTGTGATGTCATGAAGTCAAACCAGGCAGCTTAGCACCAAGGAGAGAGAAACAGGGAGTCTCTGGTTCATGGATGCCAACAAATGATTCACACCAAAGCAGGATTTTCTATTATGAAATTAGGCATGTACTTACTTAAGAACCTCAAGAAAATGAGGACTACCCTCCTGCCCCCCTTTTCCCCTGCCCCACATAGATGGCCCTCTGTAGTCTCCCTATTCATCCCTCTACTTATACTTTTTTTTTTTTTTTTTTTGGAGACAGTCTTGCTCTGTCACCCAGGCTGGAGTGCAGTGGTGTGATCTCGGCTCACTGCAACCGCTGCCTCCCGGGTCCAAGTGATTCTCCTGCCTCAGCCTCCTTAGTAGCTGGAACTATAGGTGCCTGCCACCATGCCTAGCTAATTTTTGTATTTTTAGTAGAGATGCGTTTTCGCCATGTTGACCAGGCTGGTTTCAAACTCCTGACCTCAGATTATCCGCCCACCTTGGCCTCCCAAAGTGCTGGGATTTACAGGCATGAGCCACAGTGCCCAGCCAATTTTTTTAATGGCCACATAGTATTCCATGGTGTATATGTACCACATTTTCTTTATCCAGTCCACTACTGATGGGCACCTAGGTTGATCCCATGTCTTTGCTATTATTAATAGTGCTGCAACAAACATATGAGTGCATGTGTCTTTTTGGTAGAAGGATTTATTTTCCTTTGGGCATATATCCACTAATGGGATTGCTGGGATGAATGATAGTTCTGTTTTAAGTTCTTGGAGAAATTTCCAAACTGCTTTCCACAGTAGTTGATTGTTTTGCTTTTAATAATATCTAAAGAAAGTATTCCTTTCCGTAGGGCTTCTGCCAGCATGACTCAATCTCAGATAATCATTATAAACTAATCATCATTACGACATAATCATATTTCAATTATCCTCTGTGTAGTCTGGGTACATTAAAGTAACCGTGAGTTCTCTTGCTGAGAGAAGTTCATTAAGATCATAATGTGGATACGATATTTTTAAGTGTGTTGAAAAATAACGGGGAACATACCAAAAGCAACAACAGAATGATCCAGAGGATTCTCTAGCACACATTCAGAAACCATATCTTACCGTGTGTTTTGAAGTGCTTTGTGATGCAAAACCTCGGCCGTGCACAGTGGCTCATGCCTATAATCCCAGCACTTTGGTAGGTCGAGGCGGGTAGACCACTTGAGGTCAGGAGTTCGAGACCAGCCTGGCCAACATGGTAAAACCCTGTCTCTACCAAAAATACAAAAATCAGCCAGGTGTGGTGGCACGTGCCTGTAATCCCAGCTACTCGAGAGGCTGAGGTAGGAGAATCGCTTAAACCTGGGAGGCAGAGGTTGCAGTGAACCAAGATCATTCCACTGCACTCTGGCCTGGGTGACAGTGAGACTCCATCTCAAAAGTAAATAAAACTAAAAATAAATAAATAAAAAATAAAGTGCTCTGTGATGCAAAGCCTAACAGGCTGTTTCCTTTTGGCCCAAATATGCCACACCGTGACCAGCTAGGTGTATTTACCCAACTTCCTGATATGTAAGATACCCTTAAGCCCTGGTTCACAGTGACAAAAATCTATGAAAATCATTCAAAGAATAGGGTTAATCATACTGTATGAGGTCTAGTTATGTTGATACAGGATCAGTCCTTAATCTGTTGGATAAAAGGAAAAGTAATTATCCCCTGAGAATTCATCCAAAAGAAACAAATTTTTTTGTGTGTGACAGGGAGGGTCTTACTCTGTCACCCAGGCTGGAGGGCAGTGGTGCGATCTACACTCTGTCACCCAGGCTGGAGTGCAGTGGCGCAATCTGCACTGTGGCTCACCACAACCTCGACCTCCCAGGCTCAAGCGATCCTCCCAGGTCAGCCCCTTGAGTAGCTGGGACTACAGGCGCACCACCACACTCGGCTAATTTTTGTGTGTTTTGTAGAGATGGGGTTTCTCTATGATGACTACAAGCTGATTTCAAACTCCTGAGCTCAAAAGATCCTCCCATCTCAGCTTCCCAAAATGCTGGGATTACAAGTGTGAGCCATAACGCCCAGTCAAGAAACATTTTAAAATATAAATAGATCTTTATATAAAAGATATTCATATTTATAATAATAAATCAGAAACCTACCTATATGTTTGACAATAGTGAAACAGTTGCGAATGGAATATTGAGCATAGAGTGGGAAGGAACGAGAATGAAGCAGAATATTACACGGCCATTGAAAAGTCATGCTGGTGGTGGGGCACAGTAGCTCACACCTGTCATCCCAATACCCTGGGAGGCTGAGGAAGGTGGATCACTTTAGCTCAGGAGTTTGAGATCAGCCTGGGCAACATGGCGAAACCCTGTCTCTATATTATAAATTAAGTAAATAAATAAAAAAGAAACTTATACTGATGATATGGACAGTGGAAATGTAGAAAATTGTCTTTAATGTAATGTTAAAATGTTTAAAGTGTCATCTATACTGTAATTACAATTGTATAAAATAATTGCACATTTTGATAAGGAATGGAAAGAAATATAGGAGGAAAATTTGTGTCGAAGTGATTGAATTGTGGGTGATTAATCTTTATAATAATTTCTTTTGTAGCTGCTATAATATTGAGTTCAAAATAAATAAAACTTGGAAAGAAAAGGAAAACACTCAAGTGACACATTTTCCCATGCTGAGCAGGAAAGTCAGTATCTTGGGAACTGTCCACATTTTTCCTTGCTCCTTCAAAGCAGCCTGTTAATCTTGACCCAGATGGAGGGAATATGCATGTTCTTCTTGCTGGGAAGACTGTACTGTGGGTTGAATGGAACAGAAATCTCAAACTTTTCAGTATTGTTTGGTAACAAATGCAAAATGCATTTGAACCATTCATTGGTATAGTTTTTCCATGACAAATACTATGCACAAAAATCTTGCAGACAGAAAATGATGTATTTTTTTCTCTTCCCCCACCCTTTTTCTTTCTCTTCCTTCCCATTTCTGCAGTTCTGCTAAGCCAATATTCTCTAGAATGAGCACAAAACAAATCGAATAACAGCTAAACAAATCGAATAACAGCTTTTGTACATCAACATCAAGAAGGAATACGCCTGAGAGAGATCAGAGTATAGAGATGAATATGAACAAGAATGGAACATTCATTTGTCAACGCACTTTCTAAATCTAGATCAGCAGAGATGGGAGTGATTTTCTGGAAAGAGGTGATCACGGATTAAACACCAGCTCATTGGAAACTGTCATTGGATAAGATCAGAAAACATTCATGAAAAATCATTCAGGAAATATATTACAGGAAGAGGAATATAAATGCTCTAGAGTTAACATGTAAAATATATACGTACTGAGGTTTGTAAACTGTCCTTTTTAAATCAAACTGAAAACAAAAAGCTTTAACCTTTCAACAGAATTTTTAAAAAGGCAGTTAGTTCTAAATTATTCCTATCTCATTAGCCAAGAGGCTGATCAAGTGTCATTTATTGAGGAAGTCATTAGAAAATGACTCTGAATGTTTTCATAGGAGCCGTGACCTTTGATTCTTCATCTCTACTATTCATTTACTTCACTGTGTAATCAGCTACAACCACTCAGTTATTAAGAGACATAATGCTTCAAACTTTTTACCAAGTCTGTATTGTTTAATCTGTCCATACAAGTCATTACTGAGAGAGCGTTTATGCCATATACTATTACTCCATTAAGCTGTACATTACAGGAAGTACATCTTTACATCATAGGTTCCCAAGCAACATAGATTTCCCTATCTTTCAGGAAACAGCATCAAGGAACTCTGAAAAATATAGAAAAAGTTCATTTTCACCTTGGATGCTCACATGTAATATTATAGGCTACTATCAAATAAATACATTTTTTCTAATTCTCCCTAGTACATGCGTAGGAATTTAATATACTTTATAAATAGGTATCTAAAATATCTCCTATGTTTTTCCTATTTCTTTGCCATACATGTTGTCAGAAATTCATATCTTCTATTTTCCTTACTGATGGGCACTCATTTTTATTTTTTAGAAATCATTCCATTAAAGATATTTCTAAATAATAGTAAGTGGTACTAACAAAATAAATCATAATTTAATAGCCTTAGAAATAAATGACTATATACTTATACAGGCTGAAAAAAACTCGGTAGGAATAAGTTACCTTTTTGTTTACTAATGTTGATTTCAAAAGTACTCAGATTCATTTTAGTTGGCTGACATCTGGAAGGAGTTAACAACTAACCAGTTGACTTCAGCAACCATTTGCTCCCAGCCTTCCCCTGTCACCACCCTCACCACATATCCCGCCAATATCCAACAACAAAGAAATATTTAACATTGAAATCACCCATTACCTGAGAATGACCACAAGCTAAAATGTACTTGTGGAAGGGTACTTAGTGGAAGCCAAACCATGTTCTATTCCTGAGCAGAAAACATGGACATGTAGAATGCTTTTATTCATATATTCAAAATTAAGAACAAATCAGTATATATCGCTAGAACATCAGATGGAGGATAACACAAGAAGTGATACAGATCAGGGTTCACTTCTCTTACCCTCTCTCTGTTAGGACCACATTCCTATTTTAGCCAAATGTTTCTGGTGCAGGCCATCTTTTCACCATAAATGGCATGAAACATAAATGGCGTTATGTTTCAAATGGCTAAAAGCATATAACAGGTATGCTCAAAGGAGTAAAACCCAATTCACAAAGATGTGGCTTTTCTAAAGAACCAAATTAAGGGAATACTTAGTATCTACAACTAAAGTATTAATCATTCTGAGGATTATTTGTTGCTTTAAGTATTAGCTCCCTACCGCAACCATAACACCCTACTTACTACATTTAATTACACACAACTTTTCAATAATTCATATTTTATTTGAAGGGAGGTACCTGTCTACTTTATCTACAATAAAAACAAAAGGTATTGGCTTTCTCTAATCCATGCAAACTACAAATTCCATCAGGAGTCCTACATCACTAACAGTGGTGTAAACAAAACTAAGAAAGTACTTCCTATCCACATGCGAATGTTTTAAAAAAGTTTTTGCCATAAAACCTAAGTGTAATTTAGCATATCACAGTGCTCTGAAGATGGGTCATTGACGATGTACCATTTGTATATAGGTAATACATATGTAAATCACTAAATGTTAATTAAATATAAGAAGTAGGTTTTTATCTTTTTAAAAAAAAAACAAAAAAAGTGACTCCCTTTCTCATTCTGTTCTGTTGTATTGTGTCCAAAAGTTGTGTGTAATTTTTTTAAGGTCCAGGAAATGTAAAGAAATTTGTTGGAATATCTGAATTTCTGTAAAAAAATAAAAATAAAAATAAGATTTTGTTACTTAAAAGAATTTTTGGTGGTGTGGTACATATGTGGTGTATTCAGTTTCTGTCTTTGTCCAGTGATCCGGTGACAGCTGATGGTTCCATTGAAGTAACTATCTCAGAAAATCTCCCCGCTGCTGGATTGCATATCTGTCAACAGCAGGACTCTCGTGTAGAAGGCATGGTTAACATCTCCAAAGCCTCTCCTAGCCAAATGTAGGAATATCTCCAGCTAATTCTCCATACACTCAGTGGAATGGAATTGATAACTAAATAAACAGCTGGACTACTCAAGTAAAACTTGACCTGCAATATCCAATTGCCCAATCTCCCCTTTGCAAATTGAAAACAACCAACTGTTCCTCGCACATGAGCAACCCTTCATACTGGGTATATGAAGCAACAACCCTTCATACTGGGTATATGTTGTCTGGGTGGGTTCCAATCCCTGATCCTTGGTTTACTATATGACTCTGAACAACTCTAAGCCTCAGTGTCCTCATTGGTAAAAGAGATATAAATAATATCACTCAGCTCCATAGCATTGTTGTAAGGATGTCAATTAAACTATAGTGTTGTTGTGCTTGACAGGTAGGTAGGGGATATTCAATGAATGTTCATTCCTTCCCCTCCTACTATACGCAAGACACTGAAGGAAGAAAAGAAACATAAAACGAAGTGTCTGCTCTGAAGATCCCGAAGACACTTAGAGTGACATTTGTGAGCAGAGATTGAAAATTCAAATGCATACAAGGGCCAATAAGTTCACAAAGCAGGCTCAGCTGGGGAGATAATAGGGCATAGTGGGAACTGGCCTGGCACAGTGGCCTATAATCCCAGCACTTTGGGAGGCCGAGGTGGATGCATCACTTGCGTCCAGGAGTTTGAGACCAGCCTAGGCAATATAGTGAGATCCTTTCTCCGAAAATAAAAAAATAATAATAATTTTTTAAATAAATTTTTAAAAGGAAGTAGTAGGAACTGTGGAGCACTGAAGAGCCTAGGTCCTGTCTCAAGGGAATAAGTAGTCAATGCTCAGCTCTAATGATTTAACAAATATATATTGAGTTCCTACTATGTGCCAAGAACTGCTCTAAACTCTGAGAAGATAGTGGTGAATCACACAAAACCCTGCTTGCCTTTCATAGGTCTTATGTTCTAGTAGGGGAAGACACACAATAGACAGGAAAATGTCAGCTAATAACAGGTGCCCTAAAGAGAATTAAAACAGGGTGATTGATAGAGAAATGGAGAGAGGAATCAGGTAAGGCCTCCATGAAAAGGTGGCATTTAGAGTGAGACCTGAACAAACGTTTAAAAGCCAAAAAAAAGCAGAAGGCATGCCAGACTGGGAACGGCAAGGTGGCAGAGTGGGGAGCCACGTGGGCTAAGCTAGGGACCAGCTCTGGGCTTTGTAGGCCAGGATTGTTTGTACATTTTAAGTGTGAGAAAAAGCCACTGAAGGATCTTAAGCAGAAGAGTGATGTAAACTATTTCACATTTCTAAAAGATTACTTTTGGTTTCCGCATCTAGCAGTATAAACTAGATACTCTAAAAAGCCTTTTGTTTTTGTTTTGTTTTATTTTTTTTTTTTTAAGAGGGAGTCTTGCTCTGTCACCCAGGCTAGATGGAGTGCAGTGGGGGCAATCTTGGCTAACTGCAACCTCCGCACCACCATGCCCAGCTAATTTTTGTATTTTTAGTAGAGACAGGGTTTCACCATGTTGGCCAGGCTGGTCTTGAACTCCTGACCTTGTTATCCACCCACCTCGGCCTCTCATAGTGCTGGGATTACAGGCGTGAGCCACTGAGCCCAGCCTCTAAAAAGCCTTTCTTATGCCATACTATTAAATCTTAGATAAATTACAATAAGTTTATTTTTAACACACAGCTTACATTGCAAGAAAGTAAGAGAAATTCCAAATGCATTTCAAAAAAGAAGTGGAGTGACCTGAAAACTAAATGTGAAATGTAAGCAAAGGCAAAAACTGGGCTTGCCTGAAGGTAAATCTGTATAACAAAGTAGGGAATGGAAGATTAAGCCGTGAGCCACTGGAAGTAGGTGAGTTAAATTTGACATTCACATCCTAAAGCAGGATGCTTGAAGATGGCTACATCCTAGGCAAGCGTGGCCTAGGAAAAATCCTGATGCTAGCAAAAGAAATCTACCAAGAACACTATCTCCACACTGGCTCTAGATGGAAAAATAATAATGACCCCTTGAAATTTATCAGATGCCTGCCCCCATCAAGTATGGAATTCAGACTTACACTCTCCATATGGTCAAAGAAACCCCAAACCAAGAAATTAAAGAGCTTTTTAGGGCCCCTGATACCAGGCAGATACAAGCATACGTTGTCTAGAGGAAAGCATCTCTAACATAACTCTCACCGATTAAGCTCAACAAGGTATGCAATTGCAATTTTAAAATTACTAAATATACAATAAACCATAAGCGATAATGAGCAGATACAACTAACAGGCGATGTATTACCCCACAGATTTTAGATAGTGGAATTACCAGATACACAATATAAAGTAATCATGTTTTACATGTTAAGGAAATAAAGACAGCGTCTAAAATAATGAATACAATAAAGAGTACATTAGATATAACCAGATAGATTAGAAGGAGAATTTTTTAAGTCTTAGAAATTAAAACTATAATCATTGAAATTTAAAGTACAATGTGTAAATTACAAACGGATGAACTAGTAGATAGATCTAAAGAAATTACACAGAATACAATACAAAAAGCCAAGGGGTTGGAAAATGACAAAGAGGTTAAACAACAGAGAAGACACAGACATCTAACCAGAGTTCCAACAGGAGAAATAGACAGAATAAGGGAAAGGCAATATTTGAATAGAAAATGTCTGAAAATTTTTCAAAAATGATAAAAGATATGAAACCACATATATAGGAAGCACAATAGACATCAAGCAAGATAAACATAAAGTAAGACATGTCAGTAAAAATACAGGGAAAAGACAGATAAACTACCATAACAACCACCAATGAGAAATGGCATACCTCAGGGTGCATGCCTGTGGTCCTGGCTACTTGGAGACTGAGGCAGGAGATGGCTTGAGCCCGGGAGCTCTAGGCATAATGTAAGACAAAAGAAATAAATCCAAACTAGATAACACAATCAATAGAAGTATATTAAAGTTGTCATTTAAAAGAGAAATTGTGAGACTGGATTTTTAAAATTCCATCTATAAACTGTTTACAAGAGATACTTAAAACACAAAGACCAAAAAAAATTGAAAATAAAAAAACAGAAAAAGATACACCTTGGAAATACTAATCAAATGAAAGCTATATTAATAGCAGATCCAAAAACTTCTTTAAACATTTTTAGGGAACAAAACAGTCCTTCCAAAAAAATGAAAGTTTCAACTCACCCAGAAAATATTAAATTTCTAAGCTGTTTTGTATTTAATAAGATAGCTTCAAAATATACAAAGCAAAAATGAAAGAATCACAAGGAGAAATAGATAAACCCATTGTCATGATGGGAGATGTTAATGTATCTCTTGCAAATTATTGACAGATCAAGAAAGCAAAAATACTTAACAAACATAGAAAAGGTTTGAACAATTCAATTAAGCTTAATTTAGCAGCATACAAAATTGCCATACCTTTTGATAAATAATAAAAATGCCACATATCAAATCTTGTTTTAATATTTCTTCTGTGAAAATCTGTGTGCTTTATATGTATGGTATCTCAATTTTTTTAAATGGCTAATCTCTCACAAAGAAAACAACTGTCAAATTTCAATGAATTGATTATTTAAATCTAACACAAAACTGTCCAGAGCATAGAAAGAAACAATGCTTCCACAACTCATTTTTTAGGGTAGTAACATAAGCAGACAAGGACAGTTTGAAAAAGGAAAACTACAGAAAACCCTGTACCTAATAAAAAGAGCATTTTAAAATATATTTATGTAAGTCACCACATTAACAAACCAAAAGAGAAAAAAAAATACGATTATCCGATAAATGCAGAACAATCATTCATAAACATAAACTTAAAACTCATCTATGATTTTATTTTTTACTATTACAAAATTTAAAATATGGAAAATTATACTTTACCTAAGAAACAATTTCTTTTTTTTTTTTTTTTTTTCAGGTGGAGTCTCGCTCTTGTCGCCCAGGCTGGAGTGCAGTGGCGTGATCTTGGCTCACTGCAACCTCTGCTTCCCCGGTTCAAGCGATGATTCTCCTGCCTCAGCCTCCTAAGTAACTGGGATTACAGGCACCTGCCATCACACCAGGCTAATTTTTTTGCATTTTTAGTAGAGACGGGGTTTTGCCATGTTGGCCAGGCTGGTCTCGAACCCCTGACCTCAAGTGATCTGCCCGCCTCGGCCTCCCAAAATGCTGGGATTACAAGCCTGAGCCACCACGCCCAACCCTAAGACAATTTCTACCAAACATTGCCAGGCGCAGTGGCTCAGGCTTGTAATCCCAGCACTTTGGGAGGCCAAGGCAGGTGGATCACTTGAGGCCAGGAGTTTGAGACCAGCATGAGCAAAATAGCAAAACCCCGTCTCTACTAAAAATACAAAAATGAGCAGTGTGTGGTGGCACACACCTGTGGTCGCAGCTACTCAGGAGGCTCAGGCACAAGATTCGAACTGCTT
This sequence comes from Piliocolobus tephrosceles, assembly GCF_002776525.5. NCBI lineage: Eukaryota > Metazoa > Chordata > Mammalia > Primates > Cercopithecidae > Piliocolobus > Piliocolobus tephrosceles. Next base: position 97,499,555 of record NC_045441.1, read on the forward strand.
GAACCCAGGAGGTGGAGGTTGCAGTGAGCCGAAATCGTGCCACTGCAGTTCAGCCTGGGTGACAGAGTGAGACTCTTGTCTCAAAAAAAAAAAAAAAAAAAGGAAACGAAAAAAAGGGCTGGGCGCAGTGGCTCATGCCTGTAATCCCAGCACTTTGGGAGGCCGAGGCAGGTGGATCACCTGAGGTCAGGAGTTCAAGACTAGCCTGGCCAATATGGCGAGGCCCTGTCTCTCCTAAAAATACAAAAATAACCTGGGCGTGGTGGCAGGTGCCTGTAATCCCAGCTACTCGGGAGGCTGAGGTAGGAGAATAACTTGAACCTGAGAGGCGGAGGTTGCGGTGAACCGAGATCATGCCATTGCACTCCAGCCTGGGTGACAAGAGCGAAACTCCAGCTCAAAAAAAAAAAAAAAAAGAAAAAAGAAAGAAAAAGAAAAGAAAACAACTTCTACCAACTATCTATACTTATACTTGTAATGATGACACAAAACACTGCGTTAAAAATAAGGAGCAAGACAAATACTCCATCAGTACTTCTATCAACATTGTATTATCTTACCCAGCACAGTAAAACAAGAAAAAGAAGTAAAAAACAAAAGAATTTGAAAAATAAAAGACAAAACTATTTGAAGATTATAATTGTCCTTACAAAAAATAAACCCAAATCACAGATAAAAAGTATTACAATCTATAAGGAATTAATAAGATGGCTAGATTTAAAATCAATATATAAAAGTGGCATTTTTATATCACAGCAATAAGAAGTTAGAAAACACAATTTCAAAAAAAATTATTAACAACAGCAGCAAAAATCGTTATACCCAGAAATGTCTGACATAATGTGCATAGGATCTTTATGAAGATAATTATACAACTTTATTTTAAAAGACCTTTGCAAATATAGATATACCATATTCACAAATAAGTAAATGCAACATTATTAAGATATTGATTCTCCCTATACAATCAGTGGAATGCCCACCAAAATTTCATCAGAGCTTTTTGAGGAACTTAACTTTAGTTGATTCTAAAATTTTTATGGAGGCACAAGTTATTAAAAATAGCCATAATACTCCTGAAAAAAGAACAGGGTAGAATCTGCTCAACCAGATATTGATTTATTATAAAACTATAATAATTAAGATAGACAAATAAATCAATGAAACAGAAAGCCCAGAAGTATTTCAATACATCTTTTGGAAAAATTGATATAAGAAATGACATGATAGATTAATTGGGGCCGGGAACCTCGTGCTGATCCTTTGTACCACCTACAAAGGAATAATTTCTGGACAAACAATAAATACCAGATACATAAGCATGATATATTTGAAGTGCTGAGGTGAGATAACGGTGAAAATAGGCCAGGTGCAGTGGCTCACACCTGTTAATCCCAGCACTTTGGGAGGCTGAGGCAGGTAGATCACTTGAAGCCAGGAGTTTGAGACCAGACTGGCCAACATGGCAAAACTCTCTCTCTACAGCAATACAAAAAAATTAGCCAGGCATTGTGGTGCGTGACTGTAATCCCAGCTACTTGAGAGGCTGAGGCACAAGAATTGCTTGAGCTCCAGAAGCGGAGGTTGCAGTGAGCCAAGACCACACCACTGCACTCCCGCCTGGGTGAAAGAGTGAGACTCTGTCTGAAAAAAAAAGGAAGAAGATTAGTTGGAAAAAGATGTGCTAGTCAATAAATCGTGCTGGAACATGTGATCACTGTTGGGAGACAATTTCACATGAACCTCTTGTGTTTTTGCCCATCTTTCAAACAGAAGGCTTATTCCAGTCTATCTTTTCAAGGTTATTTGTATTGAAGACATTCTGAAAAAATCTCCCTTCAGAGCAAAGAGTAGCGCTGTTTACTGTTCAGTAATAAAGATAATGTCTCTGTTTGGGACAAATTTCTGGCTGGCTCATTGCTCATTATAAAAGATTCGGGTTCCCGGCCAGGCGCAGTGGCTCAGGCCTGTAATCCCAGCACTTTGGGAGGCCAAGGTGGGCGGATCACGAGGTCAGGAGATCGAGACCATCCTGGCTAACACAGTGAAACCTCGTCTCTACTAAAAACACAAAAAATTAGCCGGGCATGGTGGTGGGTGCCTGTAGTTCCAGCTACTCAGGAGGCTGAGGCAAGAGAATGGTGTGAGCCAGGGAGGCGGAGCTTGCAGTGAGCCTGTAATCCCAGCTACTCCAGAGGCTGAGGCACAAGTATTGCTTGAACCCGGGAGGCAGAGGTTGCAGTGAGCCGAGATTGTGCCAATGCACTCCAGCCTGGGTAACAGAGTGAGAGTGAGACTCTGTCCAAGAAAAACAGAAAAGGAAAAACAATTTGGCGTTATCTTCTACAATTGAACATTTGCATGCACTAAATTAATCAATTTTATTCCTAGGTATATATGCTGGAGAAATTCTTGCACATAAGCACCAAAAAAAATGTACGAAAATGGAAAACCTGCGTTTAATAGATTGCTAAAAATGTAAGGAAAAAAAGGAAAATGCTCATCAACAAGGACAGATAAATTATTTACAATTTTCAGTATTTTTAATTAACTAATTTAATATCTCTGTAAGCATGGAAAAGAATGAACCTCAGTTACAAACATCAATATAAATGATTAGATCAGAAACACAATGTTGAATGGGGAAAAAAAAACAAGTTGCAGAAAATATACTATGGCTCCAGGTGTAAATCTCCAAAAAAAAAAGAAAAACTAAACAGTACATCGTTTAGCAACAAATACATATATGCTACAATTATAAAGATATAAGTATAGGAATAGCACACATACACAAAAAAAATACAGGATTGTGGTTACTTCTGGAGAGTAGGGAGGGGTTACAATCAGGGGAATGCATACAGGCTATGTCAATAGTTCCAGAGCTGGAGTGGACCGTTCATAGGCTCATTTGTTTTACACTTCTTAAATTGTATATATGTTACATTTTTTGTATCAAATATAATCTAATGAAATAAGATAAAATAAACAGAATATCTTAAAAAGATAACTAGGGTTGGGTGCAGTGGCTCACACCTGTTACCCAGCACTTTGGGAGGCCAAGGCAAAAGGATCGCTTGAAGCCAGGAGTTCAAGACCAGCCTGGGCAACATATCAAGGCTCCCGTCTTGACAAAAATAAAAAATAAAAATCAACTGGCATGATAACGCATGGCTGTAGTCCCAGCTACTCGGGAGGCTGAGGTGGGAAGATTGCTTCAGCCCAGGAGTTTGAAGCTGCAGTGAGCTATGATTGTGCCACTGTACTCCAGCTGAGGATGGACTGAGCAAGACTCTATCTCTAAAAAAAATTAAAAAAAAAAAAACATAGCTGTATTAGTCCGTTGTCACACTGCTGATAAAGACATACCCGAGACGGGCAGTTTACAAAAGAAAAAGGTTTAATTGGACTCACAGTTCCATATGGCTGGGGAGGCCTCACAATCATGGCAGAAGGCAAGAAAGAACAAGTCACATTTTGCATGAACGGCAGCAGGCAAAGACAGAACTCATATGCAGGGGAACTCTTGTTTTTTTTTTTTTAAACCATCAGATCTCGTGAGACTCATTTACTATCACGAGAACAGTGCAGGAAAGACCCGCCCCCATAATTCAGTCACCTCCCACCAGGTTCCTCCCACAAGAAGTGGAAATTGCAGGAGTTACAATTCAAAATGAGATTTGGGTGGGGAGACAGCGAAACAGTATCAATAGCTGACAGTTGTGAGGGAAAAGAATGGTCGAATGAAGAGCAACAGCAAGGAGACGGGGAAAGGCAAAGCGGCAATCAAGGTAAGAGTAGGTGGAAAGGCAATGCGGCAATCAAGGTGAGAAAAGGTGGTGGCTTAACCAAAATCGTAACAGGCACATGGAAAGAGACAGGTATACTTGGGGTAATATTGCAGATTGGTTTTCCAGAAGGGAAGGGAAGGACGCAGTCTGGGCAGGAGGAGATGCTGGGCTCTGAGGCAGTGTCTATGAGGGCCTTAGCTGACCCCACAGTCAGCACTGGGATGTGCTGGGGTGGCCTTCCAGAGTTGTCTTGGGTTACTGAGGAAGTGGGCCTTTATATGCAAGCAGGAAGGGATGTGATCTTGGGTAAGGAGGCTCTCTGCAGCTGAGGGCAATTTGCAGAGAAGGCAGAGGGCTGTGTGGTGGCAGCATGCTCAGCAGCGTGGGAATAAGTCCTGCAGTCCTGGAAAGGGCTTGGGTAGCACATCATGGCATCTGCTACAGAGAAGTGTGTTTTTGGAACCTAAGACTTGTTGAGGGATTGAATGTGGAAGATGAGGAGAGAGAGCTGCTAGGTATTTTTGGCTCTGAGAGTAGATAGTGGTGCTATTTACTGGGAAAGGAAGAAGAGGAGAAGAAGCAGGGGGTTGGGAGATAAAACTCCAAAACTTCTTTTTTGTGAAGTTTAAGTTGCTTATTAGAAATTCAATTCATAGCTGGGAGCAGTGGCTCACACCTGTAATCCCAGCACTTTGGGAGGCCGAGGTGGGCAGATCACCTGAGGTCAGGAGTTCAAGACCAGCCTGGCCAACATGACAAAACCTCGTCTCTACTAAAAATACGAAAATTAGCCAGGCATGGTGGCCCATGCCTGTAGTCCCAGCTACTCGGGAGGCTAAGGTGGGAGGATCGCTTGAACCCAGGAGGCAGAGGTTTCAGTGAGCCGAGATTGCATCTCCGTACTCCAGCCTGGGTCACAGAGTGAAATCCTGTCTAAAAAAGAAAAGCATGATTAAGTGGCAAATGCTGCCAAAAGGGCAAGTAAGAAAAAAGCAGAGACAAACTACTGGAGTTGGCAATTGTGGAGGCTATTGGTGACATTAACAAGAGCAATCTTCATGAAATAGCAGGAATATAAACAGTGAATTGGGAAAAGGTTTATGTTGAGGTGGTGGAGAAAGCAATATAGGCAACATTTACAAGAAGTCAATTGTTGCACAAACCTAAGAAACCAAGGCTGCTAGCTTTCCTAGTTTCTCAGCAGAATTTTTTTAGAATATAGGCCGGACGCAGTGGCTCATGCCTATAATCCCAGCACTTTGGGAGCCTGAGGTGGGAGGATTGGTTGAGGCCAGGAATTTGAGACCAGCCTGGACAATATAGTGAGACCCTGTCTCTACAAAAAAAAAAAATTAAATTAGCCAGTCATGGTGGTGAGCATCTGTAATCTCAACAGGAGGATTTTTTGAGCCCATGAGGTCAAAGCTGCAGTGAGCTATGATCTCACCACTGCACTCCAGACTGGGTGACAGAGTTAGACTCTACCTCTAAAAAAAAAAAAAAAAGAATATGAATTGTCAGGTAAGTTGATGCATTGTCAAACACAGTGCAGACCAACGTTGTGAGAGTCAGGAAAACCTCTAGAGATCAGGTTTAGCCAGTGGGCCAGGAGTTTCTAACTTCTATGAAGAAGGCATGCTCTCAAGAAGGAAGCTAAACATCATGGCAGAACATACGAAGGGACAGGTGAGTGAGACAGATGCCAAGGACTGCAGGAACCCTCAGGAAGCCTGCAGTGGGGAAAAAGGATGAGTAGGGTCAACTTTAAATGACCACGGAGAGGGAGGCAAGCCTCAGGTGGACTGTGCCCGAAGGTCTAGACTGGGGAAATGGGAAGCAGAAATCGTCGGCAAACTCTTTTGGCCACATAACCTATCCTCTAGTATAGCATTTATCAGCAGTTAAACATGTTTTGATTTCCACGTGTCTGATTTCTGGGTGGCCCTCTCATTGATGTTATTTAGGTAGGGAGGCCAGATTGTTAATGGTTTTTCATTCCAGCTACTTTGAACTTTGGACTTTATTCTGCAGGCAAGGGGAAACCATTGAAAGTTTCTGAACAAGGGAAAAGAATAATCTAAGTGTGATTTTTAAGAGGATTATTTCTTTAATAGTGAGCAGGATGGAGTCATGCAAGGCTAGATTAGAGCCCACTTAGGAGATTCTTCCAGTTATGGAAATAGAGACTGAGGGATGGGCCAGGCACGGTGGCTCACGCCTGTAATCCCACCACTTTGGGAGGCCGAGGCAGGTGGATCACGAGGTCAGGAGTTCGAGACCAGGAGCCTGGTCAGGAGCAAAACCGGCTCAGGAATTTGAGGTCAGAAGCCTGGCCAACATGGTGAAACCTCGTCTCTACTAAAAATAGAAAAAGTAGCTGGGTGTGGTGGCAGGTGCCTATAGTCCCAGCTACTCGGGAGGCTGAGGCAGGAGAATCGCTTGAACCCAGGAGGTGGAGGTTGCAGTGAGCCAAGATCATGCCACTGCACTCCAGCCTCTGCACTCCAGCCAGAGTGAGACTCTGTCTGTCTCAAAAAAGAAAATTAAAAAAAAAGAGACTGTGGATGAAGACCAATTGGGGTAGGGGATGAAAAGGTGGACAAAGATGATGCTTGGGTTTCCAGTCTACATTATTAGAAGATTAGGGGTAGGTGGAGGGCAACCACTTACTGAGGTGAGGGAAAGCAGGGGTTTGGATGGAGTCCCATGATGAAAGCACTAATAGTCAATATTCTGATGAACCATGGAGTGTACAGTTGCCTTCATGTCCATTATCTCACTTGCTCTCACAACTACCCTGTGAGATATTATTATGCCCATTTTATAAATGAGGAATCTGAGGCTCAGAGAAGCTCAGTGATGTCCTTCATAAGGTCTTGACCCCAGCTGTTCTTACTCCTTGCTTTGACAATGGCTTTCGGATCACTTTGGCTCTTGCTGTTCAGTGTGAAAAGATGTCAGCTTATGTTTACTTTTCACAAGTCATGTTCTGAAAACTTCAGTTTATTGGAGGAATTAGCTGGATTCCATTTCTTCGATGCTGCCTCCCTGTAATCCTTCCAGAAGACTAATTACTTACCTAAGTCAGCTGGAGGGAAAAAAAAAGAAAAATCAATTTCTAAGTCAGTTTTCCCTTTTGAGAGAATTTGGCATCCAGGCGCAAGTATACAGCTTCCTCTGAAATGAAACATTAATTCTCTCACTTAGTCAGGATACAAAGTTAGAATATTAAAATTCATCAGATGAGAGCCAAACCCTCGTGAACCAAGATCAGGAAATACGTTTACCTCACCCCGTACTACTTGCTACCTCCTTTCTCAAAGAAAAAGCTGGGAATCCTCTTCTAATGGGTGAGATCTGTTTCATTAGCCCAGCCGCAAGTCGGTAAGTTCAGGGCCTCAGATGTCAAACCAACCTGTGGGTCAATCCGAACTTCCCACATTATTTAAGCACTGGATTTTTCTCTGGCATTAACTGAATGGAACTTCACCTGAGGACAAAATTGGTTGGTACATTTGTGATTATGGAGTAAAGGCTGATTCTTAGCCAAACTAGGCTGGAAAACTGAAAGAATTCAAAAAGTAAGTGTGTAGATGTGATGCTATCTTGCTGATGCAAAGTTTCTCAAGTCAAAACATTTACTTGAAACTCTGGCTTCCTCCAAAGCAATCATTTTTTACATTTTAGGAGCAGCTTTCCTTGTAAAAGCCGTTACACTTGCCAGGACTTCTGCCTTAACAAAGATTATGAATTCTCTTCTAGGTGATTAAAATCAATTCTGAATTAAATACAATTGCCCTGATCATGTCAAAAATGATGCAGCTGCTTTCCTACAGTTTAACTTACTTTACAGTTTTAAAAAGCAGTTGGAGTTTTTAAAACTTGGTTTGTACTGCCATCTAGTGATACATTTCACTGACAGTTTCAACATGCTAAATTTATATGGATGGATCCACAAGGTTACCCTTAAGAGCAATGTACAGCCACATCTATTTTTTCTTTTTCTTTTCTTTTTTTTTTTCTTTTTTTGAGATGGAGTCTCGCTCTGTCGCCAGGCTGGAGTTCAGTGGTGCGATCTCAGCTCACTACAACCTCCACCTCCTGGATTCAAGTGATTCTCCTGCCTCAGCCTCCCAAGTAGCTGGGATTACGGGCGTCCGCCACCATGCCAGGCTAATTTTTTATATTTTTTAGTCAAGACAGAGTTTCACTATGTGGGCCAGGCTTATCTCAAACTCCTGAGCTCATGGCCTGCCTGCCTCGACTTCCCAAAGTGCTGGGATCACAGGCGTGAGCCACCGTGCCCGGCGAGTGCCGATCTTAAATAGAGCATTTATATTTGCAAATATAGAGAGAAAACTAGTTCCTACACACAACAAAGTTCCCTCCTATACCTTACAGGCTAAGAAAAAATTTTTATCATAAATATGAAAGACAGCCCAAGCATGGTAGCTCACGCTTGTAATCCCAGCACTTTGGGAGGCCAAAGTAGGAAGACTGTTTGAGCCCAGGAGTTCAAGACCAGCCTGGGCAATATAGTGAGACCTCATCTCTACAAAATAAAAATTAAAAAATTAACCAGGTATAGTGCGCACCTGTGGTCCCAGATAAACAGGAGCCTGAGGCAGGAGGATAGCTTGAGCCAAGAGATCGAGACTGCAGTGAGCCGTGTTTTACCCCACTGCACTCTAGTTTGGATGACAGAGTGAGAACCTGTCTCAAAAACAAACAACAAATATATATATATATATATATAAAAGAGAGCTCCCACTAGTATCCTATTAAACCACAGAGACTAGTGGGCTTCTTATATTAGCTTTTTTATTTACATCTTTGATTTTTACCATAATTAAAGTAGTTCATTTCTCCTAAACAAATACTGGATGATGAATTTAATGGCCAATCTGTTTGGAAAGGCAGAATTGTATAAAGGTTAAATGGACGGGAACTAGCATGATGCTCTCTGGGTCCACATCCTAGCTCAGCACAGCAATCTTTGTGCCCTTAGGCTAGTTATGTAACATCTCCATGGCTCAGTTTTCTAATCTGCAAAATATGGATAATGATCAGACCTACTCACAGAGTAATTTAAGAGACATTATACTTGCATAGAGGCTAGCACAAAGTAAATGTTCAATAAAACACAACCAGAGCACAGTGAGCCTAATTTGCATAGCCCCTTGGGATGCTGAGATAGCAGGGAAGCTCCTGGTCTCATTCCACTGGAAAATAGATCCTTAGACACAGTGAAGACCAAGATCAGGACTATGGATGCTAGAATCACCATATGATCCAGCAATTGCATTTCTGGGTATAAAGGAATTGAACTCAAACAGATAAATGTATGTCAGTGTTCATAACAGTATTATGATAGCCAAAAGGTAGAAACAACCCAAATGTCTACTGATGGAGGAATGGATAAACAAAACGAGAGATATACATACCAGGGAATATTATTCAGTCTTCTTTTTTTCCTTAGGCCATCCTAATGAACAAAATTCAGTCTTAAAAAGGAATGAAATTCTGATACATGCCACACGTGGATGAACCTTGGAAACATACTAAGTGAATAAATTAGACACAAAAGGACAAATATTGTATGATTCCACTTATGTGAAGTACCTAGAATAGTCAATTCACAGAGACAAAAAGTAGAATAGAAGTGACCAGAGGCTGGAGGAATGGAGGAAAGGGAGTTCATGTTGAACAGACACAGACTTTCAGTTTGGAATAATGAAAAACTCTAGCTATGAATATAGCAGTGATAACAAAGTGTTGAGGGTCATGATGTATTGTACAAAAGAGAAAAAAAAAACCTCAACAACAACAATGTGAATATAAATTGTACACTTGAAAATAATTAAAATGGTAAATTTCGTGTTCTATGTATTTTACCACAATTTTCTTTTAAAAGCACAGGCAGGCCAGAGCCCTGACCACATGCTCCTCTTTCCCACTTCCTTCACCCTCATTACATCCAAATGCTTGCTGGGCAGCCCAGGACCACCTCCAGAGGACATGGATAGTGGCCAGGATGCACCAGGAACTCAAAGGAGGGCTTCCAAGCTGCCCCATCTTCCCCCCCCCCCCCCCCCCCACACACACACACGCACACACACACCAACACACATACATACGCAGGCTCCTTTAGAGGAAGGAGGAAGAGGCAACACTCTGGGATCCTGGAAAACTGGCGGGACTGGTGCGACAATTGCCCTTTGACTCCAACCTGGGCTCTAGTTTTCCCCTATGGCTGCCTTGGTCTGGTAATCAAGGTTATACTTTTAAAAGAAGGAAAATGTCAAAAAGGTGGACATGATCCTAATTACATTTGTGTGCAGAGCAAGGAATGAATGTGAACAACTTTGATGCCTATTGATGAATGCTGAAAAACAACTCAAATGAACCAGTGAACCAAAAGATAAGCCAAATCCAGAAACAGCTGTGGCTTAATCCCCAGCAATGGACTGGAAATCCATGAGACAGCTCCGCAGAGAATGAAAAGTCTGTTCTTACATACATTATACTCAGAGTAAGTAATCTTATGTGTAAAAGCAGCCAGGGAAAAACAAAATCAAAATGTCCCTTCCCCAGAACCCTCCCAGGAAACAGTCATCTTGTGAAAAAACAAAGTTTTGGCCCAGTGTTTTGAATATATCTTATAGTGAGGCATGCATTTTTTAAAAATGTATAACCCAAAATTTATTACTTATTTATTGCTACATAACAAGTCACTTCCAAACACTATGCTGTAAAACAACAACAATCTTACTATCTGTCACATTTTCTGTGGGCCAGGAATTCAAACAGAGCACAGTAGGGATGGCTGATCTCCTCCAGAATGTCTGGAACTTCAACCGAAAAACCTGAAGGCTGGAACAGGCTAATGGCTTCTTCATGTACATGCCTAACAGTTCACACTGGCTGTTGACTAGGGGCCAGCAGGATCACCCACACCTGGCCTCACTATGTGGCCTGGGCTTCCTTACAACATAGCAGCTGGGATCAAAAGGCAAGCATCAGCAGGGTGCAGTAGCTCATGTGTATAATCCCAGCGCTTTGGAAGGTCAAGGCGGGAGAATCACTTGAGCCCAGGAGTTTGAGACCAGCCTGGGCAACATAGTGAGACCCTGTCTCTAAAAAAAATTTAAAAATTATCCAGATGTGGTGGCACATACCTGTAGTCCCAGATACTCAGGAGGTTGAGGTAGGAGAGATTGCTTGAGACCAGGAGGTTGAGACTACAGTGAGCCCTGATTTCACCATTGCACTCCAGCCCGGGCAACAGAGCAAAACTCTGTCTCAAAACAGAGGGAAGAAAAGGGGGTTGGGTGGGACGAGCATTCCAAGACAGAACCAGTGAAAAACGTATTGCCTTTTGTGACCTCACCCTGGAAATCATTCAGCATCCCTTTGGCCATGTTCCGTCACTTGATGCAGTTACAAAGATCTGTCTAAATTCCTTAGAAAGGAAGGAGACATACACCCCACCTCTCATGACACGGCGTAGGAAGAGCATGTAGGATGTGATATGTAGCTACATATTGGTGTAGCCAACTTTGGAAAACACAGTTTGCCACATTGTGCTTTATCTCAGTTAATCCTCACCCCCAAAAGAAACCATATGCTATTACTATTTTACAGTAAAGGCAATGAAAGCTCAGAGAAGTGAAATAACTTTCCAAAGTCACACACTTAGTAAATGGTAGAGTCGAGATTCTGACTCCAGTGTCGAAATCCTTGATCCCCAACCTGCTCTTCCTGCCATAGGTCGCATTGCCTTATCTACAGTTACAGAAGCTGGAAGTTCAAGTTCCAGGTCTCCTTATAAATATGTACAAGTTCTTCAAAGAAAAGTAAATACAGAAGCATTGGATTCTCTGCTCCTTCAATACTCAGGGCTGCAGCTTCAGAGCAGACTTTATGGAAATATTCTATTAGGCCCAACAGTACCAAGTACATTCACAGCCCAGGAGAGACATCAATGGGCTTCATATGCCCCCAAAGAATAAGCCCAAGAGTACCTGCAAAATGGCCAGTGCACTTGGCACTGTTAGTTGCCACTATTTGGATCTTATCCAGTTGACCCTAAAATTGGCCCGAGTACTTGTGGTAGCCAACCTCCACAAGGTGGCCCCAGCGATCTTTACCTCTTGGTATTCACACCCCAGTGTAATCTCCTCACCCTCTGTCAAAGTCGGTCTACGTGACCAACAGCATAAGGCAGAAAATGGTTTATTACTTCCAATATTTGGTTTTAAAATACTGTGACTTCCATCATGGGCTCTCTCATCACTCACCGGGGAAGCCAGTCACCATGTTGTCAGGACATGCAGGCAGCCCATGGAAAGGCCTGCAAAGCAAGGAACTGACACCCTAGCCAACAAGCCAGCAACGAACTGAGGCCTTCCAACAACCATTTGAGTGAGTTCATGCACAGATTTTCCAGCCCTGGTCAAGCCTTGAGATGACTGCAACCCCAGTGAACAGGCTGGCTGCAACTTCATGAAAGACTGCATCAGAACTACCCAGCTAAGCTGGTCCCAGATTCCCTGACCTTCAGAATAAATGTTTATTGTTTAATGTTTACATTTAATGTTATCAATAAACCGATACCTTTAGGGGTCATTTATTACATAGCAATGGATAACTAATAGAGTATTGAATTTAAAATGATGATTATCTGCTAGTAGAAAGAGTTGGGGCTTTGCACACTGCCTTTAAATCCTGATTCCACCAATATCTGGGTGAATAGCATGGCCTCTCTGAGCCTCAGTTTCCTCATAAGAATGAGAATGATAAACTTACTCTTAAGGCTGAGTGAGGATCAAAGGAAAGAAGTTAGAACAGGGAATATTCCTCTTCTTCCGTCTCAACATTTTGTTTTTTAATTTTATCTATATTTTATTTTGTTTTATTTTAGAGACAGAGTCTCACTCTTTCGGCCAGGCTGGAGTGAAGTGGCACAATCTCAGCTCACTGCAACCTCCCCGCCTTGGATTCAAGCGATTCTCCTGCCTCAGCCTCCCAAGTATCTGGGATTACAGGTGCCCAACACCACGCCTGGCTAATTTTTGTATTTTTAGTCGAGACAGGGTTTCACCATGTTTATCAGAGTGGTCTCGAACTTCTGACTTCAGGTGATCCACTGCCTCGGCCTCCCAAAGTGCTATGATTACAGGCGTAAGCCACCACGCCCAGACCCTTCTCAACATTTTAAAACCAGAGTGAGGAATTCCCTCAGAGCAAGCACAACTTGCTGTGGTGATAATAATAATTGTACAACCAACTTCACCTATACTTTTATTCTTTCTATAGACACATTAGAAAGAGTGTAGTATTAATAGTAATATATTATGTATGTTTAAATCTTGTTATGCAGAAATGGTAGACCAAAAAATCTGCTTATAGTTCAAGAACATAGTTACATTATTAAACAAACACAGTGAACATATTTTAGCTGCTTCCCATCTACATATAATCAGTCAACAATTCATAGACAAATATTTATTGGGTTCCCATTATGTCCCAGATATTGTCCTAGGTTCTATGAGGAATGAAAAATAGTCTAAGAAGGGCCAGGTACAGTGGCTCACACCTGTAATCCCAGCACTTTGTGGGGCCGAGGCAGGTGGATCACCTGAGGTCAGGAGTTCGAGACCAGTCTGACCAACATGGTGAAACTGTCTCTACTAAAAATACAAAAATTAGCCCAGCATGGTAGCACACACCTGTAATCCCAGCTACTTGGGAGGCTGAGGAAGGAGAATTGCTTGAACCCGGGAGGCAGAGGTTGTACAGTGAGCCAAGATTGTGCCATTGTACTCCAGCCTGGACAACAAAAGTGAAACTCAGTCTCAAAAAAAAAAAAAAAAAAAGTCTAAGAAATCATCTCTGTCTTAAAGTAATTTATAGACTTTTTAACATAATATGAAAACCAAAATACTGGCCAAGCACAGTGGCTTATGCCTGTAATCCCAGTGCTTTGGGAGGCCAATGCAGGAGGATCATTTGAGGTCATGAGTTTGAGACCATCCTGGGCAACACAGTGAGACCTCATCTGTACAAAAAATTTAAAAATTATGCTGGCATGGTGGTGCATGCCTGTAGTCCTAGATACTCAGGAGGCTGAGGCAAGAGGATCGTTTGAACCCAGAAGTTCAAGGCTGCAGTGCGCTATGATCTTGCCACTGCACTGCAGCCTGGGCAACAGAGTGAGACCCTGTTTCAATTAAAAAAAAGAAAGAAAGAAAGAAAGAAAGAAAGAGGAATATCTTACGCTGTAAGTGAAGTTGCAAGGAAGTAAATGACTAAATAACAGCAAGGTGAATTGGCTTCAAATATGAGGATCTTAATCTCAAATTTACTGTTTACTAGCTTTATGGATTGAGGTATAATCACTTACCTATCTGTGTCTCAATTTCCCCATCTGTAAAATTGGGCTAATAAAGTATGAGGTATGCCTCTCAGAGTTGCTGTAAGGACCAAATGAGGTTTTATGTATAGAAGTATGCACACACACACAGAGTACCTGATATAGGAGGAGCACTCCATTTCTTTTTTTTTTTTTTTTTTTTTGTCCGAGATGGAGTCTTGCCCTGTGATCTAAAGCTGGAGTACAATGGCTCGATCTCGGCTCACTTCAACCTCTGCCTCCCGGGTTCAAGCAGTTCTTCTGCCGCAGCCTCCTGAGTAGCTGGGATTACAGGCGCCGCCACCACACCCAGCTAATTTTTGTATTTTTAGTAGAGGCAGGGTTTCATTATGTTGGCTGGGCTGGTCTGGAACTCCTGACCTCATGATCCACTTGCCTCAGCCTCCCAAAGTGCTGGGATTACAGGCGTGAGCCACCGCGCCCAGCCCATTTCTAATATATATAATACGTGTGGGTATTTGTTTACGTGGGGGTTATAGGCTATTGAGAAGAGAGGGATAAACTGGGTTGGAATGTGGAATGTGCTGGGAGATATTGAAAAAGTAGTTCTTGAATCAGCCTTAAGACTAAGCTGGCTTTAGATGGCCTGGGAGGAGAAAGGAATCTCAGAGAGATGGGAGAACCCAGCCTACTCTGATATAGGGGACACAGCCTTAATATCTTCCTGCCACAAAGGCACTGCCACCGGAAATAATTCCACCTTGTTAAATAAGAAATAGGCCAGATGCGGTGGCTCACGCCTGTAATCCCAGCACTTTGGGAGGCAGAGGTGGCCAGATCAGGAGTTCGAGAGGGCAGGAGCTCGAGATCAGCTGGGCCAAATAATTAAGGGTGCCTGTCTCTACAAAAAATACAAAAATTAGCTGGGCGTGGTAACCTACACCTGTAATCCCAGCTACTAGGGAGGCTGAGGCAGGAGAATCACTTGAACCTGGGAGGCAGAGGTTGTAGTGAGCCGAGATTGCACCACTGTATTCCAGCCTGGGCAACAGAGCAAGACTCTGTCTCAAGATAGATAGATAGATAGATAGATAGATAGATAGATAGATAGATAGATAGATAGATA
>NC_045441.1:97514853-97515203 GCF_002776525.5 Piliocolobus tephrosceles
ATAGATAGATAGATAGATAGATAGATAGATAGATAGATAGATAGATAAAGAAATAATAGAACAAATAAGAATGACTCACCTAATGTAGGGCTGAAGACTGTGTTTATTAGCTCATTTCATACTCAAAAAATGCCGTGAGATAGTATTCTTTCTTTTTTTTTTTTTTTTTGAGATGGAGTCTCGCTCTGTCCCCCAGGCTGGAGTGCAGTGGTGCGATCTAGGCTCACTGCAAGCTCTGCCTCCCGGGTTCACGCCGTTCTCCTGCCTCAGTCTCCTGAGTAGCTGGGACTACAGGCACCCGCCATCACGCCCGGCTAATTTTTTTTTTTTTTTTTTTTTTTTTTTTTTTT
>NC_045441.1:97515303-97552278 GCF_002776525.5 Piliocolobus tephrosceles
TTTTTTGTATTTTTAGTAGAGACAGGGTTTCACCGTGTTAGCCAGGATGGTCTGGATCTCCTGACCTCGTGATCCACCCGCCTCCACCTCCCAAAGTGCTGGGATCACAGGCGTGAGCCACCGCGCCCGGCTAGTATTCTACTTTCATCCCCATTCTGCAGAGGAAGAAACTGAAGCTCTGAGAGCTTAAATAACTTGCCCAACATCATGTAGGTAGTGAGCAGCAAAACGGGGCCTCAAACCTCAGCAGTTTTGCTCCAGACCCAGGGCTCTTGACTGCTGTAATAAATTTCCACTGGTTAATCAGTGATACATTTTTCACTCTACTTAACATTTTCCCACCACCTAGCCGAATCCCAAGCCAACTGAACAGAAATCTCTTAGGAAAGGTAAACTTATCTTAAATGAGCTAAAGTTAATATTAAAGCAACAGAACTTTATCTGGATTAGTCACAGAGTAATGATTTTTCACCTTTAGGGGTCACGGTCTCCTTCAAAAATCTGACAGTAACTAGGGCCTCTCTCCCTAGGAAGAGATATATCGACACACCTAAAAACATGTGCACAGAATTTCAGGGATTCCCTGATGCCCAGGGAGGAACCCTAAGTTATCACTTCTTGACCTCACACTTCCCCGAAGCCAGATAGAGCCCCTCCATGTGTAAATAGTCTGGGGGTCACACTGGGGTCCCAGACTCCCCCTCCCCAGCCCCTGCCCCATTAGCACAAATAATCAAGGATGCTGGGGTAGGAAACTGTTCTGCCCACACACATACTCAAATTACAGACTTTCTCTTCAACTGTGTATATTTTATTGAATGAGCACTTGAGTTCTTGATGAGCCTGTCATCGGGGGATGCCAACGCTTTCCTACTGCCAAGGTAGAGCAGGAGCGGGCTGTAGGCGGGCCACGCTAGAGAAAGCCTTCACGACCAGCTGGTGTTGCTGCTGCACCACAGACTGCCAGGTGCCACTGGCCACTGGGGTGCTGAGAAGCCACTTCCAGCCTAGCAGCCCAGAAGAAGCTAGAATTAACCTAACCCAGGTCCCATCCCGAAACAGCTCTGTCCCATGCGTTGGTGGAGGCCAAAAGCATAATAAATAGTCTTTGGGTCTCTAGGGGTGGCAACTTGTGGGAAGGCAAATAATTGGCAGATAAAGGCTGGTTAGGAGAGCTCCTTGGTGTAGATTTCCTCCAGTATCACCTCCAGACCCAAATGGTCTAATGCTGTCATTAGTAGTTAACCTTTGTTCTCCCTGGTAGAAGAGGAGGCCAGGATATCTTTTGTCTCTGGAAATCTGTGTCCTACTTTTAGGCAAATAGAGGGAGGGCAGAGAACTTTCTCCATCTCCTTCTTAATTGTCTTCAGCTCAACAATCCTTCATATTTAAAGGAAGCATATTCTGGTCTCCTACATGTGCAGGTATAAATAAATGATACTTGACAAATATTAGCCAGTATTGAATTTAGGTGAGGGTGGGGACATGGATAGGTATGTATTCTACTAAATGTTTAAATATTTTCATAATAATAAGTTAGAAAAAGAGGACACTGAGGGAAAGCTTAGAGGAACATATATCCATATGTGCAGAAAGGAAGCCTGCAAGCTACCCTGGCCACACCAGGGTGGACAGAATGAACTTGTTATGGGCTAAACTGTGTCTCCCCATATATTCATATATTGAAGTCCTAACCCCCACTATCTCAGAATGTAACCATATTTGGGGATGGGGATCTGTAAAGTGGTAATTAAGTTAAAATGAGGTTATTGGGGCTGGGCAGGGCTCAGTGGCTTATGCCTGTAATCCCAGTGCTTTGGGAGGCTGAGGTGGGTGGATCACCTGAGATTGGGAGTTCGAGACCAGCCTGGCCAACATGGTGAAACTCCATCTCTACTAAAAATACAAAAATTAGCTGGGCATGGTGGCAGATGCCTGTAACCCTAGCTACTTGGGAGACTGAGGCAGGAGAATCGCTTGAACCCGAGAGGAAGAGGTTGCAGTGAGCTGAGATCGTGCCACTGCTTTCCAGGCTGGGCGACAGAGCGAGACTGTCTGGAAAAAAAAAAAGAAGAAGTAGAAATTTGGACACAAACACACATATGGGGGAGGGTGATGTGAAGACACAGGGAGAAAATAGCCAAGGAGGGAGGCCTACAAGCCAAGGAGGGAGGCCTGGAACGGATCCTTCCTCGTGGATCTCAGAAGAAACCAACCCTGCTGACACCTTGATCTTAAACTTCTAGCCTCTGCAATAGTGAGAAAATAAATTTCTGTTGTTTAAGCCACACAGTTGGTGGTTCTTTTTTAAGGCAGCCCAAGTGTCTTATTCAGTTCGGGCTGCTATAACAAAATACCTTAGATTGGGCAATTTATAAACAACCGAAAGTTATTTTTCACAATTCTGGAGCTGGGAAGTCCAAGATCAAGGCTCCAGCAAAGTTGATGTCTGGTGAGGGCTGCTGTTTGCTTCACCGGTGGCACCTTGTGTCACTTCGTCACGTGGTGGAAGGTGTGGAAGGGCACTCCCCTTAACTTCTTTTATAAATGGATTAATCGCATTCCTGTGGGCAGATCCCTCATGACTTAATCACTTCCCAGAAGGCCCACCTGTAATACTATCACATCAGGTATTAGCTTCCAACATATTGGAACATATTGAAATTTTAGGGAGACACCAACATTCAGATCAGAGCACCCAATAAACTTATACAGAATTCCTTTTGATTTGCCATGCAAGTGCAGGGGTGTTTTTCCATACCCCCAACCAGTGATGCCTCCCTGAAACTCCAGTCTGGTAACACAGAATCCACATTGGGTGGAGCATGACAAGAAGGCCCACCCAACTCTGGGCCTTGAGAACAGAGCTTTGCTTGTCTGAAAGCAGTTGCCCCCTGGCTGGTGGTGCACACATGTTTCTGGGCTCCAGAATACTGCACATCTGAACAGCTGGAATCCAAGTCTGACCCATGTTGGTCCTGTACTTTTCCTAAGTGCTTGCTAGTTTTTCTGTCTTTAAAGTTAAGAATGAAGGCCCGACGCAGTGGCTCACACCTGTAATTCCAGCACTTTGGAAGGCCAAGACAGGTGGATCACGGGAGGTCAGCAGTTCAAGACCAGCCTGGCCAACATGGTGAAACCCCATCTCTACTAAAAATACAAAAGTTAGGTGGGTGTGGTGATGTGTACCTGTAATCCAAACTACTCGGGAGGCTGAGGCAGAAGAATCGCTTGAACCTGGGTGGCAGAGGTTGAAGTAAACAGAGATCGCCCCATTGCACTCCAGCCTGGGCAACAGAGTGAGACTCTGTCTCAAAAATAAATAAAATAAGCTAATAAAGTAAGAATGGAGGTATGTGTGTGTGTGTGTGTGTGTGTGTTGGGGAAGAGGGAATCTAGCTATAAAAGCCCTATAGCTAATCTTTATACTAATTAATTAATATTTACTACTACTTAGAACTACAGTTACTATTTATATAGTATGCAGCCATAGCTGATTATTAAAATTTTAAAATAACTTCACAGTTGATTATAAATAGCATCACCCCTCTTCCTCACCCAATGCCTCTCTGGAAACTCCCCACAGCCCAGCTGCTAATGGGTTAATGCTGGTGCTGAAGTGTTCTCCAGAACCTGCTCCAGCATAATCTTAACCTCCAATCTGCAAAGAAGGAGCTTCTCTGCCCTTACTGGTTGTTACATGTTTTTCGAGTTCATCCCTGTTTGGTATGTTCCCAGCACTGCCCTCTCAATTCCTTATGCTACATTATCTCACAGCAACCTGGAAAAATACACTATGAGTATTTCCTTTTACCTATAAAGAAACTGTGGCTCAGAGTAGCTAGAAAGAGGTAGAGCTCTTAACCACTGCTCCCTATTTTCCAGCTCCCTATTTTCCCCCTGAAATTGGTATGTGAGAATTCCTTTAGCCTCAGAAGAGCAGCCAAGAAGAGTTGAGAGGCTACAGCCCCAGAGTGCAGGGAAGGCTGAGTACTCTCAGGCCTCTCCTTTTCTCCAGGTAAGATCTCCCCACACCAGCCGGGTGCAGTAGCTCACACTTGTAATCCCAGCACTTTGGGAGGCCAAGGCGGGTGGATCACTTGAGGCCAGGAGTTTAAGACAAGCCTGGCCAACATAGTGAAACCCTGTCTCTACTAAAAATACAAAAATTAGCCAGGTTTGGTGGGACATACCTGTAATCCCAGCTACTGGGGAGGCTGAGGCAGGAGGATCGCTTGAACCTAGGAGGCAGAGGTTGCAGTGAGCAGAGTTTGCACTACTGTACTCCAACCTGGGCAACAGAGTGAGGCTTTGTCTCAAAAAAAAAGCTCTCCCCATACTGAGACAGGTCCCAGGTCACAGTAAAAACAAACGACAAAGAGTCCTGAAGGCAGATAGTTTTCTTTTCTTTTCTTTTTCTTTTTCTTTTTTTTTTTTGAGATGGAGTCTCGCTCTGTCACCCAGTCTGGAGTGCAGTGGCATGATCTTGGCTCACACTGCAACCTCCGCTTCCCAGGTTCAAGCAATTTTCCTGCCTCAGCCTCCTGAGTAGCTGGAATTACAGGCACGCACCATCACGCCCAGCTAATTTTTGTATTTTTAGTAGAGATGGAGTTTCACCATGTTGGTCAGGCTGGTCTCGAACTCCTGACTTTGTGATCTGCCCACCTCAGCCTCCCAAGGCAAACAGTTTTCAAAGCTGCACAATGGTTCTGAGCTCCTCATTGCAGGAATTATGGGAACTCAAGAGGACCCCTCACTATCATCGTTGTTCCCCTCGGAGGGCACAGCAGTACTGAGAAGTGGGGCATGACCCACTTTAACCTTTGAAAACCATGGCAAAAGTCTGCATCACTGTCTGCTGGAACACCCGGACACTCTTGTGGCTCCCATCCAGGCCCTGAGAGTTTTGTTGTAGGAACCCTACAGGCAAGTCCCTAACAATGCTCTGCCAACTTAGTGGACACTCGCCTAGACTGTGCGTGCAGGGAGGCCCACCTCCTTTCACACTTGCCCTGCCCCCTGATTTCCTGGTGACCTTCTAACTTTGCTTGGGCCTTTCCCATGGCACTTAACCCCTGTGTGACCTGAAGACTCTATAACCCTAAAAACCAGTCCTGCTAACCAGCTGGCCTGGGTACAATAGCACTTGGAAAGCAAAGTCATGGGACTGAAACCAGAAGAAACCCTATTCATTAGAGGAGCAGCCGGCAGCTGGAAAACAGAAGGAGAGAGAAAGGAAGGCCAGTTCCTACCTCCTATAGGACTGATTAACCAGGGATTTCAGAGCCAGTCACTCAGCCTGCCTAAGGCCCCCTAGGCCCCTCTCCTAATGAAGGCAGCGATGCTTATCATATCTCCCACACCCTTCCCAGCAGGGATCAGAAGGGCAATCCCGCTGACAGGAGCTTTGAGATGGAAAGCAGTGGAGGGAGTGCAGGGGTGGGGCGGGGGTGGGACCCAGGCTCTGACTTTGGCAGTCAAGAGTATTCTTCGTCTAATTCCTCTCTCCAATTAAACATCAAAGAAATAGTTCCAAGGGCATAGGTTATTATTAAAGAATTTTATCCTTTGAAAAAATTTATAAGTAATATATTTTCACTGAAGAAAAAAATAGAAAATAAAAAGATGACAGAAAAGTCACCTATAACTAGGAGCCACTTTCAACATTTAGAAATCATATGCTTTTCACACACAAAGAAAACAAGATGATACTGTACATCTGCACAACAAAAGATCTTGAAACCAAGCACAATGACTTAGGCCTGTCGTCCCAGCTACTCAGGAGGCTGAGATGGGGGGATCACTTGAGCCCAGGAGTGCCACGATTGTGTCACTGCACTCCAGCCTCGGTGACTGAGTGAGATTCTGTCTCTAAAAACAAAACAACAACAATAGATCATGAACATTGTTCCATGTCATATATCTACTTCCGCCACACCCTTCTTAATGACTGCAGTATATTACATCGTGTATTTAGAAGGTGGGAGTCAGTCAATCCCCTACTGTTATGTGTTTAGATTGTTTGTGAGGGATTTTAAATTATTTTATGAAGGGACAGACTGAGACTAAAGGAGATGATATCCCAGCCTGTTCAATAGTCCTCTCCCCATCATCCCCACCCACTCACCCACCATCTCACTCACCCACCAGCTCACTCCAACCTGACTATTCTGCATTTCCATCTATTATGTTCCCTTAGACTCAACCTCAGGAAGTTTCTGGATGTGTTCCTGTGTCAGCCCTGTCCATAAACGTGTTACAGGGACCACAACATCATCTCGTACTTGGGCTTCCCCCTCTTAGCCCTCAGAGACAACAGACCACAGTTGAGGCAGAACAAGTGGCTTCAGCTAGATCTTGTTTCCAGCATCATGTACTTTATTAGTGGAAGGTGACTTCCCAATTAACACTGTTGGCACCACACACAGACATACACACAAAACACACACCCATTAGTGTCCTGGTGGATGAGACAAGGGGCCCTCAAACTGGCTTGCAGGAAGTTAAAACACTCCTGCAGTGAGAGTGGGCTGAGGCAGGGTTGGGAAGGAAGAGATGAGAAGAGATCCAAATAGATGAACACACACACATACACATACACACATGCATACACGCACACATATATACATGCATGTACACACATATACACACATACACATATACACACATGCACGCATATACACATACGCACACATACACACATGCACACACACATACATACACACATTCACACATATATATACACACACATACATATACATGCACACATACACATACATGCACACATATACATGCACATACACATGCATACACACATATATACACACATTCACATTCATACATATGCATACACATACATGCATACACATATACACAGACACACACACATGCACATACACATGCATACATACAAATATACACATACACACATATACATACACGCCTACACATACATGCATAAACACATACATATACATACAAATACATGCATATACATACATAGACACACACATTCACACAGGTGTGCTCCAGAGTCTCTCCACATAGGATAGGAAAAGCTTTCATAGGATAGGAAAAGCTTTCATAAGGAGGCAAAAGTTGTATCTTCCGCATTTCAAAGGGAGAAATACCAGGACCTATGAACTGGGTCCAGTGTCAAAGGTGTCCTGGGGGTGTTGACCCAGCGCTAGACTGAAATGAAGTTGCAGATGTATATTACTACACACTTCCCATGACCTCCTCCTCCTCAGTCTCATGAAAGGGATATAACTTGAAGGCCCTTCCCTTTTCTCATTTCCTCATTGTGACACCAAGAACACCCTTGAGACTACACTGTGCCTTTAAATGATTAAATGCATTTAATTTAAATTATACAGCTTCCAGGGGAAAAAGAAACAAGGGGCAAGGGGAGAGGTCACTCCTGCTTTCGGCAATTGAAGGGACTGACTGCCAGCCTCTCTCCTCCGCAGGGAGTGTTCCAGCAGCCACGCCCCTGACTTGCCTGCCTCATTCTCTTAATGGTACCCACCTCTCCAAATTGCCCAGACTGGGAAACCCGAAACCATCTTTCTTTTTCCCTCATTCCTAAACATCTATTTCATTGTCAAGTTCTGTGCAATTTTTCTTTTTCTTTTCTTTTTTTTTTTTTTTTTTTTGACAGATAGTCTTGCTCTTTTGCCCAGGCTGGAGTGTGGTGGCACAATCTCAACTCACTGCAACCTCCTCCTCCCCAGTTCAAGTGATTCTCATGGCTCAGCCTCCCAAGTAGCTGGGACTACAGGCACACGCCACCACGCCCAGCTAATTTTTGTGTTTTTAGTAGAGACGAGGTTTCACCATGTTGGCCAGTCTGGTCTTGAACTCCTGACCTCAAGTGATCCGCCCACCTCAGCCTCCCAAAATGCTGGGATTACAGGCGTGAGCCACCGCACCTGGCCTTGGGTTCTTTCTTTTCAAACACTTTCCCACAATCCAGTTCCTCCCTTTCTATTTCCATAGCAACTACCCTAACTGATGCCTTTACCTCTCACAATTGAACTGTCGGAGCCTCCTGTTTACACTTTCCCACCCACCTTCTCCTTAATTCCTCCTAGCCCATTCTGACCAATGGGATTCATGTCCTTGACAAATGACTTGCCTTCTTGCACTCCTACTAGAAAACTCTCAAAGGGATCCTCTTTGCCTATCAAATAAAGGCTACTTCTTTGGCCTGGCAGGAAAAAGCCATCACACCATTTGGCTGTGTCCTGCTTTCCTATCCTTTTCTCACCCTGGCTGCTTCTGTCCACCTCCCAAACATGCAAGTGATTTAGTCTTCCCTGGAATGCCCACCTGTCCCTGGAATTCTACCCCTGGAATGCCCAGCCATTCTCATCTTTACTTTTGGAATCAGAAGGACTATTCAAAGCAAATCTCCATACATCTGTTACTTATCTTGCAACCACAAGAAAGCACTTTCTCGTCTATAGCTTTGTTCTTTGTACCTTTCACTGCCCTGTATTTTATTATCTGGTTAAAGTTCTACTGGAGCCAGGCGTGATGGCTTACGCCTATAATCCCAGAACTTTGGGAGGCCAAGGCAGGTGGATCACGAGGTCAGGAGTTTAAGACCACCCTGGCCAAGATGGTGAAACCCCACCTCTACTAAAAATACAAAAATTAGCAACGTGTGGTGGTGAGTGTCTGTAATTCCAGCTACTCGGGAGGCTGAGGCAGAGGATTGCCTGAACCCAGGAGGCAGAGATTGCAGTGAGCCAAGATTGCGCTACTGCACTCCAGCCTGGGCGACAGAGCGAGACTCCATCTCAAAAGAAAAGAAAAGTCCTATTGGATTACAATTCCTAGAACACAAAGTTTGAGTTTTGTTGGTCACTGTACTGCCTGCAGCTCCAGGAAATTCTGCATTTATGTGAGCTCCACTAAGCAATTATTTCTATCAAATACTGGCCCAGAAGCCTCAGAAATTCACTCACCTCCTGGATTCCCAGGCATGAGAGAGCAGACACTTTCCCTTGCAGAAGGAGGCTAGACTGTTGTCATACGTTGAATTATGTCCCCAGCAAAATTCTATGTTAAAGTCTTAACCCCTAGTACCTCAGCATATGACCTCTAGAGGCCAAGGAGAAAGTTCCTTTTGCCCTCTCAAGTTTCGCTGAAAACTCAACTCATTGAAAGGCAGGTTAACTGGAGAAAAGAAATACGCATTTATTTAACATGTATGCACAGGAGTCATCAGAATGAAGACCCAAAGATGCAGGGGAAATTGTCCATTTTTATGCTTAGATTAGTAAAGTATGGTCAGCAGTGTAGAAATATGATTGGACATAAAGGGGATCTAATGCTAATAGACTGAGGGGGGAACCTCAGCAAGGCCTGTCTGTCTAGATTCTTCTTGGCCTCTCCAAGCCAGCATTCCTTCCTTCTGGGTGTAGGGCAGGACTCTCCCTGGAATGGGGGTCTTATGACTATAATCAAACAAGGTAGGTCAGATCATTTCTTTCATTTTCTCTCTTTTTTTTAGGAGGGGGACAGGGTCTCATTCTTTCGCCCAGGCTGGCGTGCAGTGGCGCAATCTCGGCTCACTACAACCTCCACCTGGAATTGGTTGCTTCTGAGGCCTTCATTTTGGGGTGTTGTTTTCTGAGCCCTGACATACCTTATGTGGAGATGGGATCTTTACCAAGGTAATTAGGTTAAAATGAGAAGCAACCAAAGTTTTTCTCTGAATCCCATCTGTAATCCAATTTGACTGATGTTTTTATAAAAAGGGAACACTTGGACAGAGACAGACACGGATGGAGAAAAGATGATGTAAAGACATAAAAGGAAGGTTGTCTACAAGCTAAGGAGTGTGGGAGGCTACCAGAAGCTAGAGCGAGGTCTCCAATAGATGCTTCCTCACAGATCTCAGAAGGAATCAGCCCTGCCAAAGACGTGACTTTCAGACTTCTAGCCTCTAGAGCTACAAAGACAATATACTTCTGTTATTCTAAGCCACCTAGTTTGTGGTGCTTTGGTAAGGCAGCCACAGCACACTACACGGCTGGAGTCCTGAGAAGCCAGAGGGCCTCCAAGGTGAACCCCATCTCAGGGCTGGGGCCGCACGTCCTGGGAGGGCAGAGGTAAGGCTCTGAGATGCCCTGAGCAAAAGAATAGAGGCACTTACTGCTCCAATGAGCTCATGCTCAGCTGAGCAGAAGTGGCCAGTCAGCCACACAGGGCGTGGGTCAGTAGTTGGTCCGCCTGACACAGGCCTTTGAAGCAGTGTTTTGTTTCTGCATTTGGGCAGGGGAGGGTGGCATGGAGACAGGGGCAGGAAACTGCTGCAGGGCAGACCATTCTTCCAGGCCCCAGGTGCTTCCAGCCAGACTCTTTTAAAGAGACATGGAAGGACATCATCAAACGTGGCAGCGTAGCCAAGCTCTGCCCTGGAAACGCCTCTCTAGTTACTGCTTTCCACTGAAGCTCCTGGTGCCTGCTACCTCCTCAGCAGGAGGGACCAGTGATGTGAAAATCCTCTTCCTCCTGACTCAAAGGAGCATTTCCTGAACCCTCCTTACCCAAATTATGTCCACCTGCCCCCTGGAGCCCCAAGAGACATGCTAATTCTATTGGATTTATTTGATAGAATTGGATTAGCTAACAGTGTCAGGGTTCCCCATGAGCAGATAGAAAACTAAGGCAGGGCGAAGGGGCCCAGCGTCCAAGTAACAGTAACTGCCAACGGTAACAGGGAACACTATGAGCCAGGCCTTGCTCTAAGGCTGTGCTGCCCAGTACGGTAACCAGTGGCCACATGTGGTTATTGGATACTTGAATGTGACTAGTCCAAATTGAGTTGTGTAGTAAATGTAAAAATACACACTTAGTATGAAAGACTTAGTATGAAAGATATAAAAATATCATTAATGATTTTTAGCTTTTATTTTAGGTTTGGAGGTACGTGTGCAGGTTTGTTATATAGGTAAACCCGTGTCATGGGGATTTGTTGTACAGATTATTTTGTCACCCAGGTATTAATCCCAGTACCCAATAGTTATTTTTTTCTGCTCCTTTCCCTCCTCCCACCCTTCACTCTCAAGTAGGCACCATTGTCTGTTGTTCCCTTCTTTGTGTCCATGAGTTCTCATCATTTAGCTCCCATTTATGAGTGAGAATATTCGATATTTGGTTTTCTGTTCCTGCATTAGTTTCCTAAGGATTATGGCCTCCAGCTCCATCCATGTTCCCGCAAGAGACATGATCTTGTTATTTTTTTTGTGGCTGCATAGTATTCCATGGGATCTATGTACCACATTTTCTTTATCCGGTCTATCATTGATGGGCATTTAGGTTGATTCCATGTATTGCTATTGTGAATAGTGCTGCAAATTCTCATTAATATTTTAGAAATATTGATTACATGTTAAATGGATACTATCTATATTGTGTTAGGTTATATTATTAAAATTAATTTTACTTTTCTTTTTACCTCTTATAGTATAGTAGCCACTAGAACGTTTTAAACTTTAAGTTACATGTCTGACATTTATACTTCTCTTGGAAATGTCAGGGAGCAAAAGCTTTCCCTCAACCCACTTAACTTTAATCATTGGGAGCCTGCAAATTAAACTGACAAGCTGGGTGTGACGGCTCATGCCTATAATCCCAGCACTTTGTGAGGCTGAGGCAGGAGGATTGCTTGAGCTCAGGAGTTCAAGACCATTCTGTGCAACATGGTAAGATCCCATCTATACACACACACGCACACAATTAGCTGAGGAAGAAAAAAAAACAATTGGCATGGTGGTGGTGGGAGGATTGCTTGAGCCCAGGAGGTTGAGGCTGCAGTAAGCAGTGATCATGCCACTGCACTCCAGCTTGGGTGACAGAGCAAGATCCTGTCTCAAAAATAAATAAATAAATAAATAAACAAACAAGCAAACTGACAAAAGATAGATTACCAAGAGGAAAAAATATATATTTAATTACTTACTTATGCAAAGGAGTTCACAAAGAACTGTGACTCAAAGAGGCCAATAGAATTTTGGGGCTTATATATTACCATCTAACAGGGGATGGGGAGAGGCAGATGGACACTTTTGAAAGAACAAATGACTTCTTAGAAAGTGGGTGAGGGACAGCACTTAGGGAAAACAAATTACTCTTTGGAAAGATACATGGGCCCTTAGCAACATCGATGGAAGATATGATACTTTTGTGACAAATGTCTGCTTGGGTATGGTGCCAACCTTCTTCTTTGCCTAGCAAAGATTAGGGGAGGCGATTTACAACAGTTGAGTTCTTTGGGGAGGCTCTGTTTTCAGGCAGATAAGGGATTGTAGAAACTCAAATGCCTTCAGCTCAAAATAATTCTTAAGCCACAGTGGTTTATCCTAGACCCTTTTGGGTGGCCCTATTCCAGGCACAGCATCTGAACTCTTAGTGCAACCTGCAGGGTGATGTTATTCTTATTTCTATTTTAGAGACAGCACTCAGTCCTTAGAGGTTAAGAAACTTGCCCAAGGTCACACAGCTGATAAAAAGAGAAAACCAAGGGAATGTAAAAGTAGCAGCAGAGAAATGTGTAAGATGGTGAGCAATGAGGGTGGCTTGGAGTAGGGTATAGCAATGAGATAGAAAAAGATGAGGTTTGACATATATTTTTTAGGTGGAAGTACTTGTGGTGGTATGTGTGAGGAGCAGGGAGGATGAGGGGGAAAGAATGATTCCAGGTGTCTCGATGAAGGCATGGGAGCCTTTGGTTCTGTGCTCAGACCTGAGCTGCCCAGTGAAAGAGGCACAGATGCAGTGTTCACAGCCTAAATGTTCTGTTTACTGACTCCATTATCTGGAAGTTCTGTCACCTCTTGGTACTTAATTACCTCGGGAATAATAGAGCCTCTCCTAACAAGTGTTGTAATGAAAAAGAAATAGGCTAATATATGTAAAAGTTCTACATACATGTTTGCTAATTGTTTTAAAAGAGAGAGTGCTTTCAGAGGATCCAGAAACATTCCTGGCCTCACCTCTCTCTTTCATTTCTCAAGCTCCTGAATCAATGATTAGCTCTCAGGCCAGCTCCCCTGGAAAGCGCATCAAAGGGAGAGTGAACAGAATGGTTTATCTCTCCCAAGGAGGCTGCCTCATTAGGGTCACAGCCCCTCTGCCACCGGAAAGCCTGGATCTGGGCCAGGGCCACAAAGGCTAACAAACTCCCTTCATGTTGGCAGAGAGCAAAGAGTTGGGGTCCATCTGGGCCCCTCTCCCCAACCCTCTAGGGGCAGGATCCCACCCACAGAACCCCCAGGCGCACAGCTGCATATCCTCAGGGGAAAGCTCCCCTCCCCTGCCACCTTACTGATAGTCTTCACTTCCCCAAGACAGAACTTTTCCACTCCTGTGCAATGCCTGAGTGGTACATTGTATTCTGTGAGAATAGCGCCCCCACCCCCAGAGTTGCACAACAAGACCTCCATGAATGAAAGCCAATGGCTGGCTGCTTCCTCTAGCCCTGCAGAGCCCAGGCACATCTGAAAGGAGTGAGAAGTGTTTTGAGGGCTCTCCCTGTCTCTTCCTGCACCTCTTTCTTGTGATCCCAGGTAGGCACCTGCTCTGAATCTTGCTCTTCCTCAGTTGCAGTCCCAGGCAGAAGGAGATCAGAGTCGAATGAGTGGTCCTTCTGCCATCCTGCCCCGACCTCCACCTTGCCACTCTCATTAGACTGGGCATTCCTGGTATGTGGTGCTCAATGTTTGTTGAATGAATGAATAAGTAAGACTCTGCTAAAATCTCTGCCAATAATAACCACAGAGATAGTTACATTATTTTAATGGAAGTTTCTTTAAAACCAAGACGATGACAAGAACCAAAGGATTGACAACTCTACCGATGGCATGCCTAGAAGAGACCCTAGAGAAAGGAACCTTTCCAGTCCTTTTCAGATGATGCCAAGCAGGCAACCGCCTCCCCCAGATGCTTGCGCCAGCCGCCTGTGGAAGGTTCGGGTAGCCTGGACTGCAGCTCTTCTAGGCAGCTTTCCAGTTGTATTCCCTGGCATAATTGTTAGGTATCTGGAGCCTATAACTTCAACACCTAGGTCTTAAGAAACATGTGGCCAGGCACAGTGGCTCATGCCTGTAATCCCAACCCTTTGGGAGGCCAAGATAGGAGGATCACTTAAGGCCAAGAGTTTGAGACCAGCCTGGAGAACATAGTGAGACTCCATCTCTATAAAAAATTAGAGGCCACGAATAGTGGCTTACACATGTAATCCCAGCCCTTTGGGAGGCCGAGGCGGGCAGATCACCTGAGGTCAAGAGTTCGAGACCAGCCTGACCAACATGGAGAAACCCCATCTCTACTAAAAATATAAAAGTAGCTGGGTATGGTGGCGCATGCCTGTCATCCCAGCTACTCGGAAGGCTGAGGCAGGGAATCATTTGAACCCAGGAGGTGGAGGTTGCAGTGGGCCGAGACCATGCCACTGCACTCCAGCCTAAGTGACAGAGTGAGAGTCCATCTAAAAAAAAAGAAAAAATTAGAAAATTAGCTGGTGGCTTGCACCTGTAGTCCCAGCTATTTAGAAGGCTAAGGCAGCAGGATCGTTTGAGTTGAAATAATGCAGCAAGCTATGACTGTCCTAGTGCACTGCAGCCTGGGCAACAGAGTGATACACTGTCTCTAAAAAAGAAAGACAAAAAAGCAACATGGCCTGGGTTATCTGGGCAACACATTCCACACATCTTGGAGGACCCTTACCTCCTGATAATCAAAACGGGCAATTCCGTGTTTCATATTTCTGAGTGCCTGTCAATAGCACACCATTTCACAGCAGAGCAGGGACTGGAGTGACGCATAGGAGGCATTCAATGTGGGTGCAAAATTTTTTTTTTTTTTGGAGATGGAGTCTCGCTCTGTCGCCCAGGCTAGAGTGCAGTGGTGCCATCTTGGCTCACTGCAACCTCTGCCTCCCAGGTTCAAGCCGATGCTCCTGCCTCAGCCTCCCGAGTAGCTGGGATTACAGGTGCGTGCCACCACAGCCAGCTGATATTTGTATTTTTAGCAGAGACAGGTTTCACCGTATTGGCTAGGCTGGTCCTGAACTCCTGACCTCAGGTGATCCACCCACCTCGGCCTCCCAAAGTGCTGAGATTACAGGTGTGAGCCACCATGCTGGGCCCATGGGTGCAAAATTTAAGGGGCCGCCAAAAAACTCAGTAAACAAGATACATACTTTAGTGCAGTTCTTTTAAAATTTTTGATATTTTGTTCATCATGGATAATTTTGTATTAATTTTATTTTTTAAATGATTGCCTTTTTTGTTTATCATGGTTACTGAGTTTTTGGCACCCACTGGACTTTGTACGCTGATCCAGTACCTCCTTCATCTCAGTCTAGTCTCAGTTTCTAAAGAGCAGAGTGCACTCATCTCAGCTCCGATCTCTAACCAGTGCTGGCTTGTGAGAACTGGCTTGAAGAAGATTGATAGGTTGATGATTGGGCTGGAGCATAGAGTAGCTGGAGATCCCGTCTACCTCTTTCAGAAAGCCACGAAAACAGATAGGCAGGGGGCCAAGTCTATTGTTCCAAAGTTTCCACAGGCCTTGAACGGCCCTTGGGCTTTGCGGTCTGGTGATCAGAGCCGTAAAGGTTTCTAAACAATCAGAGGCCTTTGATATGGTTGCCAACACCCACATTTTCCATTCTGGGAACAATGCCATCAAGGGCCACAGCCTCAGTCCCCCACCTAAGTGAGGAAGTGTCAGCTGGTTGCTGGTGGGAGCAGGTCCTGTGAGGGCAAGGGTCAGAAGGACAGAGGAGTCCTCTTAACCTGGCTGCTCGCCTTTTCCCTCTGGTCGCCTCACCCTTTTGCGTGTTCAAAACCTGTGCTCATCTTATCTCGCCCATTCCTCTTGGCTAAAGCCAGCACACATCCTGTTCCTCTCAATGGGAGAGCTATCCTGGCAATTGCATTTAAAGGTTTTCTTGCATTGGTTCAGAATTTGCCCTGGCTCTGCCCTTATTTCCTGATCCCAGTGTAGTTTCTTTATTCAGGTGTACAAAAGAGTGAGCTATTTTGTTATGGAGGCAGAGAGAAACTACCTCAGGTTCCCCTAACAATGCCTTTGGAACTCTCTTCTGAATAACTGGGGCATCAAATTCATCAACAAAATCCCTTTGGGAGATACACCATCTGGGGACCCCCTTGAAGGTAGGTATCTGGGCTAATTTGACTGCTA
The DNA here is from genome assembly GCF_002776525.5 of Piliocolobus tephrosceles. Classification (NCBI taxonomy): domain Eukaryota; kingdom Metazoa; phylum Chordata; class Mammalia; order Primates; family Cercopithecidae; genus Piliocolobus; species Piliocolobus tephrosceles. Next base: position 97,531,528 of record NC_045441.1, read on the forward strand.
TTTTGCAGGAATGCAGGTGGGCAAAAGATAGTTTCCACTAGGGCAGAATGTTTTTTCCACTTTCTGTTCTTTGTTATTTTGCTCGCTTCCGGTGTGAAACCACTGAATTTCAGAATTAGATGAAACTTATAGTAAAGGCCTGCCACAAGGTCTTTGTCAACCCCATATCCTGGTGACCAAACTAGATTTCATGATGTCAATCATTTCAAAAACACAGGCTCTTCCAACAGTGTCAGCAAGCAGAAATCCTGTTCACAAACACTGTTCTAAATCGGTCTCTCTTTTTTTTTGAGACAGAGTCTTACTCTGTCACCCAGGCTGGAGTGCAGTGGCACAATCTTGGCTCACTGTAACCTCCACCTCCCAGGTTCAAGCGATTCTCCTGCCTCAGCCTCCCAAGTAGCTGGGATTACAGGTGCCTGCCACCACACCCGACTAATTTTGGCAGAGACGGTGTTTCACCATGTTGCCCAGGCTGGTCTCAAACTCCTGACCTCAGGTGATCTGCCCACCTCGGCCTCCCGAAGTGTTGGGATTGCAGGTATGAGCCACTGCACCTGGCCAAATCAGTCTCTTAATATTGAGTCTGAATCTCTTGAGATTTTAGCCCCTTAATGCTGACCTAATGGAGATGTGCTTCTTTTTTTTTTTCTGTGAAAGTATTCAGTTCAACTCCCACAACTCCCCAGGAATGACTAGTGGGTTTCTTTTCCCCTCCCCTCCTGTGGCCTTGTGAAGAAGCCAGGAAGTACTGCGAGCGAGCGGCAGGGCCTGGGGGAGCCCCTGTGGCCGACAGGAGGAGATCAGCCTTCATGGCACTCTCAGAAACGGAAGTGTGGGCGTGTGTTATGTTGCTGCAGCAACCAAAGGCAACCAAGCAGCAAACCTCAGATGACTGAGCCCAGCCCATTCAACGAGGGGGAGTTTCAGGTGGCGTGTGTTCCCCAGGGACTGGGCCTAGCTCAGTCGGGAAAAGTCAGCATCCAAAAGTCCTCAATGACGCAGAGGAAGCCAGGAGAAAACAGTCAATGGCTAGTCATCACTGATTTGTGGTCACAGGCGTTAGAACAGGAAAGATCTGCACAGATCAGCCCGTCTGACCCCTCGCTTTCCTGATAAAGGAACTAAAGTCCGGAAACCACTTGCTCAGAGTCCTACTGCCAGTGGCTGTCAAAGCTAGAACCACCACCCTCATTGCCTTCTGTATACATAGCTTTAACAGTTTGCAAACACTCTTATATGCTTTAATTTCATCTGATCCTGGACTGAGAGCAAATATTTGTATTTCAACCAAAAGGCCAAATGTTCAGTTTCCTTAGCTGAGAGGGTAATAAGAGTACTTTTCTAATGGAATTCTTTTTTCTAATTTTCTGCATTTTTAGTAGAGACAGGGTCTCACTATGTTCCCCAGGATGGTGTCGAATTCCTGGCCTCAAGAGATCCTCCAAACTACACCTCTCAAAGTGCTAGGAATACAGGCATGAGCCATTGCTCCCTGTCCTCTAATGGAATTTTTGTTAGGATTAAATGAGTTAATAGTTTGGAGATCCAAGAGAACATAATAGAGGAAACCTCTCTTCCCTTCCCAAGTTCTCAGTAATTAAGAGCTGGGCAAGGAGAAATAAAAACAAATGGGATTGGCCGGGAGCAGTGGCTCACTCCTGTAATCCCAGCACTTTGGGAGGCCAAGGCAGGCAGATCACTTGAGGTCAGGAATTCAAGAGCAGCCTGGACAACATGGAGAAACCCTGTCTCTACTGAAAATACAAAAATTAGCTGGGTGTGGTGGTGCACACCTGTAGTCCCAGCTACTTGGAAGGCTGAGGCAGTAGAATTGCTTAAACCCAGGAAGCAGAGCTTGCAGTGAACTGAGATCACCCCACTGCACTCCAGCCTGGGTGACAGAGCAAGACTCCATCACAAAAAAAAAAAAAAAAGCAAATGGGATCAAAATATCAACTTTATCACTGATACATTTTATATAGGAGTCCGTAGCTTACATTTGTGGGTGAGTGAATGCCAGAATTAGGCAGGGTATCCATGCAGGCTCAGGCATGCCTCCCAGTTGGAAACTGTCCCTGTAAACAGTGGAGCCTGGGAGAGCAGAGCCTAAAGCATGCTCTGGAGGAGGATGGCTGCCAAGAGGACAGAGATGGGCTGAGCTATGCATCTCCAGTTCCTCCCCAGGCTCACCATTGAGAAGTTGCTCCTCTTTCTGTACCACCCTCTTTGCCACCACCATCACCCTCCTGGGCAGGAGTGAGTCAAAGAGCAGGGAGACAGGTCGGAAATCTCATGCCAGAGAAGCTTCTTCCACATGGAAGGAAACATAAGGGATGAGGAAGAACCTTTTTCCCTTCTAATAAATACATGTAAAGCACTTAGTACCTGGCACAATAGTAAATGCTCAATAGAAGTTAGTGATTACGGGCTGGACACAGTGGTTCATGCCTGCAATGCCAGCACTTTGGGAGGCCAATATGGGAGGATCACCTGAGGTCAGAAGTTTGAGACCAGCATGACCAACATGGCAAAATCCCATCTCTACTAAAAATACAAAAATTAGCTAGGCATGGTGGTGGGCACTGTAATCCCAGTTTCTCTGGAGGCTGAGGCAGGAGAATCACTTGAACCTGGGGGGTGGAGGTTGCAGTGAGCTGAGATTGTTGCCCAGATTGAGAACCTGGGCAACAGAGACTCCGTCTCAAAAAAAAAAAAAAAGAAAGAAAAAAGAAGTTAGTGATTACTATTAATACTTGAGCTATAGCTTATTCATCATGCCAGAGACTTCTGTACCTCCATTGATGTGACTTCTCTAATCGTGTCTGCTCTTATTAGATGTGTGACCTCAGGAATTTTACTGACCCTCTCTAAGCCTCAGTGTTCTCCTCTATACAATGGCTATCATGATGGTACTTATAATTGGGAAGACTACATGATTTAGTGTAAAGGGCTTAGCCTGGATGCCTTAGTGGAACCTAGTTAATATTTAATAAATGGTGACTATTGTTTATTATAAAAGAACTTGGGAGTCCAGCACAAAATAAATGCAAAATTTGCAATCATGAAACATGATTTATTCAGAAGAGGCATGTCGACTGGGCACGGAGGCTTACACTTGTAATCCCAGCACTTTGGGAGACCAAGGTGAGTGGATTGCTTGAGGCCAGGAGTTTGAAGCCAGCCTGGCAAACATGATGAAACCCTGTCTCTACCAAAAATACAAAAATTAGCTGGGTGTGGTGGTGTGTACCTGTAATTCCAGCTACTCTGGAGGGTGAGGCATGAGAATCGCTTAAACCCAGGAGGCAGAGCTTGCAGTAAGCCGAGATCATGCCACTGCACTCCAGCCTGGGCGACAGAGCAAGACCCTGTCTCAGGAAAAAAAAAAAAAAAAAAAAGGTTATCAGAATTAGAGCAATTGCTTCCTTTGGAGGCACAATCTAGATACCTAGGTTTTATGCCCAATTTTGGCCCTGAGAATGAAGCACCAGGAGTATTGCAAAATCATCTGGGCCTTTCCCATCACTTTCCATAAAATGAGGAGAAACTCACAGTCTAGTGTTCACCTTGGGAAGATGGTGGTATTTTGGTATTTTTGAGGCTGTAAGGTCTTTGGGAAAGAATATCTAAGTGCTCTTTCATGTGTTGAACAAAAATGGCGGCCTCAGCCAATCACAGACACTAAGAGCCACTGTCTGAGCTCCAGGAGGATGGATACTGGTTTTGTCTCACCCACTGCTTCGTCTTCAGCAGCTGGCACAACATGTGGTACATAGTACACATTTATAAAATATTTGTTGAATACGTAAGTGAATGGAGCAGGTGCCTCAACTCACAGCAATGGTAAGATGCTGCCTAAGGAGATGTAGTCTCACTTCTTTTGTAGATCTAGGTAGGGCAAATCTATGGAATACGAAACTAGAGGTATTTGTGTAATCGTTGACTGGCCTTCTTGGTGGAGGTTGGAGGTGGACCACAGGTTGTTGAATAGTAACCCACAGAAATGTCGATTGTTGCTTTTTTTTTTGAGACGGAGTCTCACTCTGTCCCCCGGGCTGGAGTGCAGTGGCCGGATCTCAGCTCACTGCAAGCTCCACCTCCCGGGTTTACGCCATTCTCCTGCCTCAGCCTCCCGAGTAGCTGGGACTACAGGCGCCCGCCACCTCGCCAAGCTAGTTTTTTTTTTTGTATTTTTTGGTAGAGACGGGGTTTCACCGTGTTAGCCAGGATGGTCTCGATCTCCTGACCTCGTGATCCACCCGTCTTGGCCTCCCAAAGTGCTGGGATTACAGGCTTGAGCCACCGCGCCTGGCCGCTTTTTTTTTCTTCAAAAGCCCCTCGATGCCTGTTATTTTGAATATGGGAGCTCGAGTTATTCATACTCTATTTCTCCTGCAAAGTGAGATAAGAAAAAATGAAAAATGTAATACCTTAACAATCAGGATAAGTTATAGAAATAGCCCACTTTGAGACAAGGGTAGATGTAGACCCTGGCAGATTAATCAGATTTCATCCTAAAGTCTCAGACATGCAAGAACACTACATGCACACTTTATGTAATAGCAAAAGATTAGAAAAAATGCAAATGTCCACTTATAGAGGACATAGAGGACATCTACACAAGAAATATTGTGCAGCTTAAAAAGGAATGAGTAGTTCCGTGTATTAATATGACCTATGGTGTATATTAAGTGAAAAAACCAAAGTGCAGAACGACGTATAGAGTATGCTATCTAAGAAGGAGAAATACAACTACATATATGTATATACCTTTTTAAAAACCTGGAGGCCAGGCATGGTAGCTCACGCCTGTAATCCCAGCACTTTGGGAGGCTGAGGTGGGCGGATCACCTGATGTCAGGAGTTCAAGACCAGACTGGCCAACATGGCAAGACCCCATCTCTACTAAAAATACAAAAATTAGCCAGGCTTGGTGTTGGGCACCTGTAATCCCAGCTACTTGGGAGGCTGAGGCACGAGAATCTCTCGAACCTGGGAGGTGGAGGTTGCAGTGAGCTGAGATTGTGGTAGGTGACAGAGTGAGACTCTGTCTCAAAAAATAAATAAATATATATTTTAAAAGTGGTTATAAGTCAAACCCCAGTAAAAATAGTTATCTAGGAGATGAGGGAAGAGAGTAGAAGGGAGAAAAATGGAAGCTAGACTTGTCTTCCCTGAATGTCCCTCATTTTGTAGGTTTAACATTGGAATCATGGATATGTTTGTTTGTTTGTTTTTTGAGAGTCTTGCTCTGTCGCCCAGGCTGGAGTGCAATGGTGCAATCTCAGCTCACTGCAACCTCTGCCTCCCTGGTTCAACCAATTCTCCTGCCTCAGACTCCCGAGTAGCTGGGACTATAGGCGCGTGCCACCACGCCCGGCTAATTTTTTGTATTTTTAGTAGAGACGGGGTTTCACCATATTAGGCAGGATGGTCTCAATTTCCTGACCTCATGATCCACCCGCCTCGGCCTCCCAAAGTGCTGGGATTACAGGCAAGAGCCACTGTGCCTGGCTGGATATGTTTTACATAATTATAAAACAAAATTTAATAAAGATGGACCGGGCACAGTGGCTCACGCCTATAATCTCAATACTTCGGGAGGCCGAGGCGGGTGGATCGCTTGAGCCCGGGAGCTCAAGACCAGCCTGGGCAAGATGGTGAAACCCCATCTCTACAAAAAAATAAAAAATTTAACTGGGTGTAGTGGCAGGCGCCTGTACTCCCAGCTACTTGGGAAGCTGAAGTGAGGCTAGGAGGCAGAGGTTGCAGAGGTGGCTCCATTGCACTCCAGCCTGGGCAACAATTTATTTATTACAAATAAATTGTAATAAAGATAGGGGCAAAAAATAAATTCCTAAAAACTGAATGCAATTGAAACAAATAAATGTAATTGTGTATTGAATTAGTGATTTTATTTTACAGAGAGGAATTATTTTAAGTGACTTTAAAATACAGTAAGCTGACTATCTCTACTGTAATATAGCCTAAAGATGAATAGAAACAGTATATTAGTTTGCTGGGGCTGCCATAAGAAGCACCACATACTTGGTGACTCAAACAACAGAAATTGGCTTCTGTACGGTTCCAGAGGTTAGGTGTCCAAGGTCAAGCTGTGGGCAGTGTTGGTTTCTTCTGATACCCATCTCCTCAGTATGTAGATGACTGCCTTCTCCCTGTGTCTTCACATGGTCTTCCCTCTGTGCATGTCTGTGTCCTCATCTCTTCTTATAAAGACACTAGTCAGCTCACACCTGGAATCCCAGCACTTTGGGAGGGCGAGGTGGGTGGATCACAAGTTCAAGAGATTGAGATCATCCTGCCCAACATGGTGAAACCCTGTCTCTACTAAAAATACAAAAATTAGCCAGGCATGATGGTGCGTATCTGTAGTCGCAGATACTCAGGAGGCTGAGGCAGGAGAATCGCTTGAACCCAGGAGGTGGAGGTTGCAATGAGCAACAGAGCAAGACTCCATCTCAAAAAAAAAAAAAAGACAGGCCGGGCGTGGTGGCTCAAGCCTGTAATCCCAGCACTTTGGGAGGCCGAGACGGGCGGATCACGAGGTCAGGAGATCGAGATCATCCTGGCTAACATGGTGAAACCCCGTCACTACTGAAAAATACAAAAAACTAGCCGGGCGTGGTGGCGGGCACCTGTAGTCCCAGCTACTCGGGAGGCTGAGGCAGGAGAATGGCGTGAACCCGGGAGGCGGAGCTTGCAGTGAGCTGAGATTGCGCCACTGCACTCCAGCCTGGGTGACAGAGCGAGACTCCGTCTCAAAAAAAAAAAAAAAAAAGACAGTAGTCATGTTGAATTAGAGCCTACCATAGAGAACTCATTTAACCTTCATTACGTCTTTGAAGATCCTATCTCCAAATACAGTCACATTCTGAGATACTTCAACGTATTAATTTGGCGGGGGGCAGCAAGGGCAGGGAGGAGACACAGTTCAGCCTGTAACAAATGTCAAAGAAATCTAAAACTGCATTCTATGTTGTAGTTGTAATATTGACATTAGTGTGTGTACAGTTTGAGTTTTAGCCCCAACTAAGGTCCCAGACACCATAAAGTGTCCCGGATTCCCTTCCCAAATTCCTGACCCATAAAATTATGAGCAAAATTTAAAAGTTGCTTAAACTACTGAGTTTTTGGATAATTTGTTATGCAACAATGGTAAGCAGTGCAGCAACTCTTTTGCTCCCTCCCAAAAAAGGACCTTATTTGGGAACATGTTAAGGGAATCTGATACCACAGAAAAGTCAGAAGAAAATCAAAAAAATCTAAAATGTGGAAATCTCTACAGTACAAATGATCTGACTTTTATAACAACAACAAGGGTGCAAGATGGAAAAAGAAAGGGAATTTTTAGGTTAAAGAGATGAGAGCCATATCATACAAATGCAAATTCGGCGTATGGGCTTTATTTGGATCCTGATTCAGAAAACAAAAACAAAAATACTCTTCATGAGACAGTTGGGAAAATTTGAATACTGACTGAATGTCTGTTCATATTTATGGTTTATTATTTTAGGTTTGAGAATGTTATTGTGGTTACTTTTTTTGTTTTGTTTTGTTTTTTAAGAGTCCCTATCTCTTTAAGAGTGCTTAGTGTAGGCCAGATGCAGTGGCTCACGCCTGTAATCCCAGCACTTTGGGAGGCCGAGGCAGGCAGATGATGAGATCAGGAGTTCGAGACCATCCTGGCCAACACAGTGAAACCCCGTCTCTACTAAAAATACAAAAATTATCTGGGTGTGGTGGCACATGCCTGTAACCCCAGCTACTTGGGAGGCTGAGGCAGGTGAATCACTTGAACCAGGAAGTCGGAGGTTGCAGTGAGCCAAGATCGCACCATAGCACTCCAGCTTGGGTGACAGAGCAAGACTCTGTCTCAAAAAAAAGAGTGCTTAATGTTAAATTCCCAGGCTACAGAAATGGATCAGTCATGGTGCTGCCTTCTTGAAGCACATGGTCAGTGGTGAAGAAAGCATGTACACAGATGAATCATAAGGAGAAAAAGATGTTAAGTGCCACAAAAAGAAATAGGGAGTCTGCCTAGGACAAAGTTTCAATGAAGAGTTTATTTTTGCAAAATCCATTCCTACCCAACAATGACTTAGACACTCTCCTCAGTATCTACACCTGAGCTTCCCAGAGGCGCGCATGATATAGTTTGAACTTGTGTACAGAATATGACCTTAAGCTACTTGAAAAACTCCGTGTTGTGATGGCTGCTGCTTTCCCGGGCATTATAGAGTGGGGATGACTCTTTCTTTTTTCTCTCTTTTGAGACAGAGTTTCACTCTTGTTGCCCAGGCTGGAGTGCAATGGCACGATCTCGGCTCACTGCAACCTCCGCCTCCCAGGTTCAAACAATTCTCCTGCCTCAGCCTCCGGAGTAGCTGGGATTATAGGCATGCACCACCACGCATGGCTAATTTTGTATTTTTAGTAGAGATGGGGTTTCTCCATGTTGAGGCTGGTCTCAAACTCCTGACCTTAGGTGATCCTCCCGCCTTGGCCTCCCAAAGTGCTGGGATTACAGGCGTGAGCCACTGCCCCCGGCCAACTTTATATATCTACCTAATGGCTGGTTGTATTCATCAACTTGGGCTTTCATAACAAAATACCATAGACTGGGTGGCTTAAACAATAGACATTTATTTCTTACCGTTCTGGAGGCTGGGAAGTCCAAGATCAAAGAGCCCAGTGATTTGGTTCTGGGTATGGAGTCTCTTTCTGGCTTGTAGACACCACCTTCTTGCTGTATTCTCTCTTAGTGGAGAGAGAGCACTGGTCTCTCTTCCTCTTATAAGGGGACTAATTCCAATACCACGACTCCCCCACCATGACCTCATTAAAACCAAATTATCTCCCAAAGGCTCCATTTCCAAATACAGTCACATTGGGGTTAGGGATTCAACATATGGATTTTAGGTGGACACGATTCAGTCCATAACAATGGTCTACTTTAGCGTTACTGAAAGCAGTGATCCAGAGACCCCCAACTGCATCAGAATCACTTGGTGTGCTTTTTTTTTTTTTTTTTTTTTTTCTGAGACAGAGTTTCGCTCTTGTCACCCAGACTGGAGTGCAATGGCATAATCTCAGCTCACTGCGACCTCTGCCTCCCGGGTTCAAGCGATTCTTCTGCCTCAGCCTCCCAAGTAGCTGGGATTACAGGTGCCTGCCCTCACACCTGGCTAAGTTTTGTGTTTTTGGTAGAGATGGGGTTTCACCATGTTGGCCAGGCTGGTCTTGAACTCCTGACCTCAGGTGATCCACCCACCTTGGCCTCCCAAAGTGGTGGGATTACAGGCATGAGCCACCATGCCACCCCATCTGGTGTGTTTTTTAAAAAATATCAATACTAGAAAATGTGTCCCAGATTCAGTAGGTTTGAGCTGAGCCCTGGCATCTGACAGCTGACTTTTTAAATAGTTCCCTGGCCATTCTCTCTCTCTCTGTTTTTTGTTTTTTTGTTTGGCAGGATCTCACCCCATCACCCAGGTTGGAGTGCAGTGGCACAATCATGGCTCACTGCAGCCTTGACCTTTCGGGCTCAGGTGATCCTCCAACCTCGGCCACCCTAGTAGCTGGGACTACCACACCTGGCTAATTTTTGTATTTTTTGTAGAGACGAGGTCTCACTATGTTGCCCTGGTTGGTCTTGAATTCTGCCTGCGGCAGCCTCCCAAAGTGCTGGGATTGCAGGTGTGAGCCACTGAGCCCAGGAACTTTTTTTTTTTTTTCAATTTCAACATAACACTCCTGCTCTGTTGTCCAGACTGGAGTGCAGTGGCTATTCAGTGCACTACAGCCTCTAACTCCTGGGCTGGAGCCATCCTCCCACCTACTCCCAAGTAGTTGCGACTACAGGCACATGCCACTGTGCCCAGTCCCTTGTTATTCTCTTGAGCATCTCAAGATGAGAGTCATTGAGGAATTGCTGGCCAGGACATTGCAGCAGGGAGGGGAGGGACTTCAAATAATCAAACATTTCACAAGATCCTCTAATTTCCACTTTCCAATTTTGATTCTGGGTTTATCTTATATTTCTTTGGCTTTTGTGGTTCAAAGCCTCCGCACTCTGGGCCCCAGCATCCACCTTCTCTTTTGGGCAGATACTAATCCCTCTATTTATCATAATCTCCCATATCTGAATGTACTCACCATTTTGTAGTCATCTGAGCTAATCCAACTTGATACCTGCATTATTTTCTTTGGCTGGAATACTTCAGAAAGCAGCATGAAGTTTTTGAAGTTTCTTCTTTTTTTTTCTTTCCAGTATGAGAAAATTCTTCTTCAACAAAGGACTGAAATATTTCCTTTTCTGGTCAATATATTCAACCTCATTTAACACCTTTGCATCCACCCAATAAAAAGAAAATTTCTAGATGTTCAAAGAATTACACAAATGGTTTCTTAGAATATAAACTCCCTATAAAACTGTGACATTGCTTTAGTTCATGAAAATGTGTAACACTTTCATGGTATTAATTTCTAAAAAGTTTCTGGGCCTAAGAATAGATATCAAGGTGCTACAATAAAGTATTGATAAGCTGCAAGTTGGTTTTGAAATTTGTTGGAAATTTTCTTTTTGCCCCTTGTCTGTTCTCTGCCTGCCTATTCGCTGCTCTGTGTAGCTTCCTTGCTTCAACCCACCAGCCAGCAGTGGATGAGTGCCCTCTGACCCTGTATTCTAGGTGCCATGGGGAATAGCAGGAAAGAAAAATGTACAATCATGTCTTTCAGATTAAAATGCAGATGCAGGCCGGGCACAGTGGCTATCACACTTGCAATCCCAGCATTTTGGGGGGCCAAGGCAGGTGGATCACTTGAGGTCATGAGTTCAAGACCACCTTTGTCAATATGGTGAAACCCCGTCTCTACAAAAAAATACAAAAATTAGCCAGGCATGGTGGCAAGTGCCTGTAATCCTAGCCACTTGGGAGGCTGAGGCAGGAGAATCACTTGAACCCAGGATGGGGAGGTTGCAATGAGCTGAGATCCCTCCACTGTACTCCAGCCTGGGCAACAGAGTGAGACTCTGTCTCGGAAAAAAAAAAAAAAAAATTGAAACGCAGATGAGGAGATAAAGCTATCACAAGTGAGAGATTATAAAACAGTGTAAGGTGGTATGTACAGTGATTACCATGATCTAATTTTTTCCTCTATTAGAATCTATATTCATCTACTTGTTTATTTATTGTTATTTATTTTTTCTTTTGAGACAGAGTCTCACTCTGTCTCATCCAGGCTACAGTGCGATGGTGCAATCTCGGCTCATTGCAACCTCTGCCTCCTGGGTTCAAGCGATTCTCATGCCTCAGCCTCCCAAGTAGCTGGGATTACAGACACACACCACCAAAGCCAGCTAATTTTTGTATTTTTAGTAGAGATGGGGTTTCACCATGTTGGCCAGGCTGGTCTTGAACTCCTGATCTCAAGTGATCCACCCACCTTGGCCTCCCAAAATGCTGGGATTACAGGCATAAGCCACCACGTCAAGCCAATTTATATTTATATTTATATTTTTTTTTTAGAGACAAATTCTCACCTGTCACCCAGGCAGTGCAGTGGACGATCTTAGCTTACTGTATCCTGGAACTCCTGGGCTCAAGTAATCCTCCTGCCTCAGCCTCCCAGTGCACTAGGATTACAGGCATGTACCACTGCACCCAGCAGCGCTACTAGTTTAATTGACCAGATAAACCGAAGGATTTGTTTTCTTCATTCCTCTTTGACCAAGCATGCGGCTATCCCAGAAAGTAATATGGCATTTTCTTATGGGACTCTAATTGGAGTACTTTATTCAGAGAGGATATAACTTCCAAGCAGTGGCTTGGAACAAGCCACTCTCGGGGACATTCTCCACCCTTTTCCTCCCTTTTCTCTCTCACTTCAGTCATTGCTATTGCATAAACTCAGTCATTCTTTCTCCTCAAGCTCAAGTTTGCTTATCGGCAGTACCTTTTTCCAATGGGCTGGCCTGTAGTGAGCTTTGTCAGACATGCAGGTCCTCATATACTCACCAAAGGATCCTTCAGTTCTTATGTTACCTTTTTTTTTGTTTTGAGACAGGGTGTTACTCTGTTGCCCTGGCTGGAGTGCAGTGGTGCGATCATGGTTCACTGCAGCCTTGATTTCCTGGGCTCAGGTGATTCTCCCAACGCATTCTCCTGAGTAGCTGGGATTACAGGTGCACACCATCATGCCCAACTAATTATTTTTTCTTTAGGCATTTTTGTATTTTTGGTAGAAATGGGTTTTCACCACGTTTCCCTGTCACTCCAGGACTCAGGTGATCTCCCCACCTCAGCCTCCCAAAGTGCAGGGATTATAGGCATGAGCCACCGTGCCTGGCCATGTTACATTTCTTTTAAAGCAACATTTTATAATTCTCAAACTTTGAGAAAGCACAACCATAACCCAGCATCCAGAGAAAAGCAATTTGAAAGCTGGCTAATTAGTATTTTGTTTTAAATAGCTAGCTTGTCTTGCCATTTCAAGGCACTTAGTTTAATTTGTGGCACTTTCTTGCTTATAATTTACCAAGTACACCATATTGTAGGATAGCAAGATTTAGCCTCTTGGTCCTTGGTTCAGGCTCTGATGTTGTGATCCCCCTAAAGTGCATGTTTGATTTTACACATTCTACACCCTTCTCTTAATCAATCAAGATATGGAAACAAACAAAATGTCTATTTCATACTTATCATATCTCCCTTTGGAAGAAAATTGCAAGGTATAAGAGAATTCCTTAAGAAACATACCTTAAAAGATACAACTGGACTCCAGAAAATTTGCCACCTGGGTTGCTAGACTGAACTGTTCAACAGGCTCTCCATGTGATTCTAAATGCCTTGGCCGCCACACTCCTCTTAGGACCTCCTTTGATTGTAAGTCAAATTTACATGCAACCAGTATTTCTTTGTTACTGCTTAGCTGCTTTTCTGCTTATTCCATTAAGATGAGCAATGTGACCAGCTATCCTTGGGAAGTGAGTGCTTGGTTTGGTTATCTTGCTATCATGACAAAATCTAAATTTATTTCACCTTTATAAAAATCAGTCAGAACTATGTATTTTGGGGGAGGTCTTGCTATGTTGCTCAGGCTGGTCTTGAACTTCTGACCTCACGTGATCCTCCCACCTTGGCATCCCAAAGTGTTGAGATTACAGGTGTACCCAGAGCCATGCATTGTATGATTCCACTTATATAAAATATCCAAAATAGGTAAATCCACAGAGACAGAAAGCAGATTAGTGGTTGGCTAGGGCCTGGGGAGTTTGGGCGGAAATAGGAACGACAGCTTTTGGGGATGAGGTTTCTTTTGGGGGTGATTAAAATGTTCTGAAGTTGTTTGTGCTGATGGTTGCACAATTTTGTGAAACCAAATAGTAAAAACCATTGAATTGTGCATTTTAAATGGATGAATTGTATGGAATGTGAATTATATCTCAATAAAGCTGTTATTTAAAAGAAAAAAGTCAGGAATTACTCAGGCGACATTGAGGATGTGTACATGGCTTCTTTCCACGGAAGGAGACAAACCACTTTGTATTACTGAAGAGAAAGACTCTGGTCTCCCAGCCTTGTACTCTTACTATATACACAGTTTCTATTTTGGTCCTTTTTATAGCCTTCTTGTTATAGTTAGTGAGCAACAGTTAAGTCAAAAACCACAGTGAGGCCTTGGTTACAGCTTACCCTTGTTTTCAATCAACAAAAAATATGACTAATGTCACCATGGCTCAACTCAACCACACATGTGGATTCAGGAGGCTTTGGACGTGTGCTAGGGGCTGCTGGGGCTGGCCAGCTGGAAGGACAGCGGTTAGTGGAACTTAGACTCCAGGAAGAAGATGTTGGTGAAGCCTGGGAAAACGTCTTCTGCAAGCTGTGGGTGGAAAGTCATGGTAGAAGTAACCCTGAAGGAAAAGAGAGTTCTCTGGCTTGGCCCAAAGATACAGGCTGGAAATTAGTAAGAAGAGCAGATTTTGAGGCCAGCATTCCTCTAGCTAACTTTCAGCCCAGCACCCCTCTTCCATCCTACCATTTCATACATGACCCCAAGGGAAGCCATATCAGGTTCCTAGAGTTGGGAGAAGAGAGACTCGGGGGAACCTGTAATGAAGTGACTGTGGCAGAGGCAGGGTGAGGCTGAAGAGCACCAGAACACAAGACATTTCTCCCCTGTCACTTAGTAACAAGGGCCCTGTGATGGTTAATTTTATCTGTCAACTTGAGGGAGGCTGAGGCACAAGAATTGCTTGAGCCTGGGAGGTGGAGGTTGCAGTGAGCCAAGATTGTGCCACCGTACTCCAGCCTGGGCAACAAAGTGAGACTCCATCTCAAAAAAATAAAATAAAAATAAAAATAAAATAAAATAATATAAATAAAATAAAATAAAATAGGCCAGACATGGTGGCTCATGCCTATAATCCCAGTACTTTGGGAGGCCGAGGTAGGGGGATCGCTTGAGGTCGGGAATTTGAGACCAGCCTAGGCAACATGATGAAACCCCGTCTCTACTAAAAATACAAGTTAGCCAGGCATGGTGGCACATGCCTGTAATCCCAGCTACTCAGGAGGCTGAGGCAGGAGAATCGCTTGAACCCAGGAGGCGGGGGTTGCAGTGAGCCGAGATCACGCCACTGTACTCCAGCCTGGGTGACAGAGTGCGACTTTGGCAAAAAAATTTTTTTAAATAAAATTTTATTTGTTAACTTGGCTGGGCCACAATGCCCAGATACTTGGTCAAACATTATTCTGGCCCCATCCAATTGATTGAAGGCCTGAATAGAACAAAAGGCTGACACGCACCCACTCCCCAACCCACACCCGAAGAGGAACTTCTGCAGCAGGCTGCCTTTGGACTTTGTCTGCAACATCAGTTCTTCAGGGTTCACTGGCAGACTGCCTTTGGACTTGAGCTGCAGTGCTTTCCTAAGGCCTCCCTGGTAAGATTTCGAACTTGCCAAGCCTTCACAATCACATCAGCCAATTCCTTAAGATAAATATTTTTATGTGTGTATACACACACATCCTTTTGGTTCTGTTTCTCTGGGAGCCCTGCTAATATAAGCAGTATTTCTCTTTCTCCAGGATTAGCCATTGGAACAGATTGTAAGTGCAGCTCTGACCTCACCAAAAGGAGACAGTAATACAGGGACAGGCGCTTTCTGGGTAGGAGCTGAGGCTTTAATGCAGTGACTTAGTAAAGACAGCCAATCAGACAGTCCTGTGAGAAACTCTCACACCTTCAACTAGATAAGGGGTACTGGGAACTCACACTTCTAGGTATGCTCATGGCCGGTGTAGCTTTGGAGAAATATGGGTTTGCTACAATTCCAGAGCACACATGAAAAAATGCTCATCATCACTGGTCATCAGAGAAATGCAAATCAAAACCACAATGAGATACCATCTCACGCCAGTTAGGATGGAGATCATTAAAAAGTCAGGAAACAACAGGTGCTGAAGAGGATGTGCAGAAATAGGAACGCTTTTACACTGTTGATGGGAGTGTAAATTAGTTCAACCATTGTGAAAGACCATGTGGCGATTCCTCAAGGATCTAGAACCAAAAATACCATTTGACCCAGCAATCCCATTACTGGGTATATACCCAAAGGATTATAAATCATTCTACTATAAAGACACATGCGGCTAGGCGTTGTGGCTCACACCTGTAATCCCAGCACTTTGGGAGGCTGAGGCAGGCAGATCACGAGGTCAAGAGTTTGAGACCAGCCTGACCAACATAGTGAAACCCGGTCTCTACTAAAAATACGAAAAATTAGCTGGGCGTGGTGGCAGGCGCCTGTAGTCCCAGCTACTGGGGAGGCTGAGGCAGGAGAATGGCATGAACCCAGGAGGCGGAGCTTGCAGTGAGCCTAGATCACGCCACTGCACTCCAGCCTGGGCGACAGAGCGAGACTCCATCTCAAAAAATAAATAAAAATAAATAAATAAATAAAATAATGAAAATTAAAAAATGCTTCTTCCAGCCAGGCGCGGTGGCTCTTGCCTGTAATTCCAACACTTTGGGAGGCCGAGGCAGGCGGATCACCTGAGGTCAGGAGTTCGAGACCAACCTGGCCAACATGCCAAAACCCCATTTCTACTAAAAATACAAAAATTAGCAGGGCATGGTGGCAGGTGCCTATAATCCCAGCTACTCAAGAGACTGAGGCAGGAGAATCGCTTGAACCCAGAACGCAGAGGTTGCTGTGAGCTGAGATCATACCACTACACTCCAGCCTGGGTGACAGAACAAGACTCTGTCTCACACACAGAGACTAAACCTCCTTCTTTCAGGGAGGTTTAAAGGCTGGTTCTCCAGGCCCAGAAGGGATCATCTCAAATTTCTGCTCTGTGTGGACAGAACTAGTCAAATAGATTTTGGGTAGGGACAGCAGACATTGCCACATTCAGCTTCTTGAAGCTCCTTCAGACAGTGGAAGCTGGTCCTTGAAGCTCCCCTAACAAATAACTTAGCAATTGTTGAGAGTCCTCATGGACATGGGATAATGCTTGCCAGTCAACAGGGGCTCACATTCTGAAATAAGTAACGCCAACATGGTCATGCTTACTGAAAACTGTAAACTACTTTGAAATATACAGAGACATGTATTCTGAAACAAGAGTTAGCCTGATAAAAGAGGAAAAGAAAAAGGGGTCTGCTTAGTTCTTAAGAGACAAGGATGGGAGTTCCCTGTAAGCAGAGTTACACAAGAAATGGTATGGAGGCAGAAAAGAGGAAGCAGGGAGCAAGGCAAGGCCAAAGTCAACTGAAACAGGAAAACTAGCCAGAAAGCACATTGCTTGCTCTTTGAAAACATTTCCTTCAAGTTCTACCTTGCCCCAAAGCCTAACCCAGGCCAGGGTGGTGAGCACTTTCACCTGAGCCTCTGACACATGGACTGCATGTACTGCTCCTTGGCATATGGCCTGATTTTCTGAAATCATAAGCATTTCTGTGCAACCATCCTGTCACTCCAGTTAAATTTCAAGGCAGTTTTTTTTTTTTTTTATTTGAATAGTATATCCTTAGTGTAAGAAATAGGAACCTTTTTTTTTTTTTGAGACGGAGTCTTGCTCTGTCACCCAGGCTGGAGTGCAATGGTGCAATCTTGGCTCACTGCAACCTCTGCCTTCTGGGTTCAAGCCATTCTCCTGCCTCAGCCTCCCGAGTAGCTGGGATTACAGGTGCCTGCTACCACAAACAGCTAATTTTTTTTGTATTTTTGGTAGAGACGGGGTTTTGTCATGTTGGCCAGTCTGGTCTCGAACTCCTGACCTCAGGTGATCCACCCACCTCGGCCTCCCAAAGTACTGGGATTACAGGTGTGAGCCACTGCGCCCAGCCTCAGACTGGGTTTTTTAAGCACAGAAGGAATTAATACAGGGAAGTTGGTGCTCATGAAATAGTTGGAAGGACTGAAGGAACAAGCATATAGGCTGGAGCCTTCTGGAATGTCTACCTGAATGCCACAGAACAGAACCTCATTTCCCTCCCTCCAGGAGCTACAACCTCAGCTCAGATTAGTGGGCTAGAGGGTCAGGAGGCTGTCACTGGAGCTATTGAGCTCATGAACACACTGAAGTTGCTGCACTCCAGAAATGTAGAAGTTGGAATGAAGAGCCACCACTGCTGCCACCAACATGAAGCTTGACCAAGCAAGCCAAGAAAAGATGGCCAACAGCCTCTGCCTTCCTTCTGCCTTCTGCAACGCAATTGGTGAGCTGCACATCCACAACTTCAAGGGAGTCTGGGAAATGCAGTTAAGCTTTCTAGCCTCTCTAACATTTCAACTGTTACAGACAGGAAGAGACTGGAATAAATGCTGAGTGCCAATTTCCAACACAAGTAGTAATTATAATGGAGTGAGTGTTATCTTGCATTGGTTCAGGGGTAATCTTGTGTTGGCTCTGTTCATCCCCACCAAGATCAAGGGTAGGGCTTATTCTCCCTTCCTTAACCATCAGGTCACTAGGGGTGCAGGGCCTTACCTACCTTCTCAAGAGTTAATGAGCATTCCAGGATGTTGTAAGGAAGGACTGTTCATATGGAAGAGAGAGGACACAAACCCAACATTTTGCTCTGACTGTTAGCCAATAGACAATGTCCTGGCTGTTGCTTGCTGTCAGGCATAAGTCCTCACTAGACACCTACCAGAAGGCAACTAACACAATGGTCTGGCATAGGCAAAGGGGCTTACTCAAAAGTAGGCTGGCACTCAGTTCCAGCCCTCTCCTCCGGTCCCCACCACCTCTCTGTCTTATCACTTCCCGTATATCTCCCCTCATGCCTCAGCCTAGAGAATATTTTTCTAACCTAGGTAAGCAGCTTTGCTGTTATTCCTGATGTTTTCTCCTAAATCTTTTACCAATTTTTTCTCTCCAGTTCACTAAGGATCTAGACCAGTGGTTTTCAAACTGCAGCCTACATCTGAGTCACCTGGAGGGCTTGTTAAAACACAGAACGTGGAGCCCAACCCCCAGAGGTGCTGATTCAGTAGGTCTGGGGTAGGGCCCAAGAATTTGCCTTTCTAAAAAGTATCCAGGTGATGCTGATGTGGTCTGGAGACCACACTTTGAGAACCATTGGCCCAGGCTTTTGAAACTGAAAAACTGTGCTTTCTGCTTGTAAGACCCATCTCTTAGATAGGAGCATAGAAAGGTTTGTCTCTTCAAATGGGGAGATGGAATAGAAGGAAAAAAATCTAGAAGAAAAAATCAAAATCAATGTATTCTAGCATTCAGGAGTGATAATATAACCCCTTTCTTATGCCTTTAATATCTGGAAGAGAGAAGCTTGAGTATTTGAAAAATCTTGCTCCTGGATGGTGCAAAATAATGTCTCATTTTCCCCTTGAGTCTTTTGTCTTTGCCAAATCTATCTTAGAGAACAAAAAGGAGCAAGTCCTTTCTCTCTGCTTTTCCTCTGTCTCCTCTTCTCTTTCCTCATGATGCTTCGGTCTCTTCTCTTACCCCTTGGCTCACCCCTCTGTCTTGATTTTTCTCACTCTGTGTTCCTAGCTGTCAGTCACTTGGAGCTATCCGGTGTTCTCCCAAGTAGAATGGCTTAAGCTACTACTTTCAGACTGTGCTGAGTGATATACATACAATGCCTCATTGACAATCCTGCAGGATGGTATTTTGCTTCTCATTTCACAGATGAGGAAACAGATGCTCAGAGAGATCACACTGCTAGGAATTGGTGAATCCAGAATTTGAGTCCAGTTTGTTTAGCTCCCAGTCCCAGGTCCTTCCCACATGTTCATGATCTTGTGTTCTTTCGCATCCCCAGCCCACAGGACAAAACCTTGTCAGGCTCAGGGTCAGGCTCTGGCCCCAGCTGTGGGCTGAGGGGAGTGGGTGGACGTGGGGGAGGGAGCCGAAAGAACACCTGAGAGACAGCATGTAAGTGAGACATGGCTTTATTCAGCAGCCCCTTTACAGGGTCAGTGTTACATTTATACACTACATAGACAATAGTGGCTGAGAGCCAGGTGGTGAGCTTCTCTATGTTATGTCTACATGGCTATGATTATATAAGACACAGGACTGTGCGCTTGCTCCCCAATCTCACTGAGTCATTTAGGCTGTTTACCTCGACCTATGACTGCTGCTTTATGCCTGCTCGGCTACAGCATAGCCACGTTCCTTACAGACCTTCAGATAGAGATTTGCAATGAGTGCACTAAAAGAGACTCTATTTCAGATGCCAATCTCTGGGCCAAATCTTTGTGGGATACTTCACTCACAGTAGGAACTGCAGGACCACTGCTTCCACTGGAGCATGAGAGAGAGAGGGTGTGTGTGTGTATGTGTGTGTGTTTTCACGTCTGGGACATTCTTTTTGAAAATGAACATGGTGGGAAATTACGGTCTCACCCCTCAAAATCTGACCAAATTCTCAGCAAACCCCAGATTATGTAGGTTGTAGGAAAGGAGCATGTTATTTTTGGCAGAAATACTCTTAGTCTGGCAGTAAACTTCTTAAAACATAAAAATGCTTTTTAACTTCCTGTTTTTGTCCTCCTTTTGTTGATTTTTGAGCATTTCTTCCCAAGCAAGGAATTGTGTAACAAGATTTGAAAATTACCAAACTTTATTTTGTTAGTTTTCTTTGTTTCCTTTTCTATGTTTCTGTATACCTTATCTGCTTTAAACTTTAAACTCAAGGATTAAAGTGACTCTAAAGCACTTTGGAGTGATCCAGGAATCACGTGGGGCTGGATAACAGTTTCCTAGAGCAAAGTGACAAGCCCTGAAAAGCTTACTGTAGGCCTCTGAGTTCATACATGACTACCTGTCAGTGGGTAGATAAGCTGTGAACCTAGGAATATGGATGCCAGTGATAACTGATCCTCACTCTTCTTCCTAGACCAAGTTTCAGACACTGTATCTTTCTGGGCATCTTCAAAAATTTCCATTCCCCATCTGCCATGTGAGTCAGACTTATGCAGTAGTTAGGAGTTGTAGACCCTAGAGGTAAACAGCTTCCTCCAGATCCTGGTTCTGCCTCTTCCTAGCTGTGTGATCTTGGGCAAATTACTTAACCTCTCTAGGGCTCAATTTCCTTACCTGTAAAATGGAAATAAAGCATATTCTTCCAGGCCAGGCATGGTGGCTCATGCCTATAATCCCAGCACTTTGGGAGGCTGAGGAGGGCGGATCATGAGGTCAGGAGTTCAAGACCAGCCTGGCCAACATGGTGAAACCCCATCTC